>NC_065580.1:139483574-139795574 GCF_024542745.1 Macaca thibetana thibetana | reverse complement strand
CGATGACTTTTCTTCCCATGGGCGCTCACGGCTCTAACTCTGACATTAGCCTCCACTCCCTCCCAGCTCAGTCATCTTCTGCTTGTAGGACAGTGGCCACGGATATCTCCTCCCAGGGCTCTGGGTGGCAGTTTTTCTGCATTTCTGTTGAACCTCATGGCAGACACAGGGAGAGTCCTCAGTGAGGTAGGAGATGGGACTTGACTCTGGAGATGGGGTGCAGACACTGGACCAAATTGAGGACTAGCTAAAAGAGGGAAGAGGTGAAAGCACCTCTCCATAAAACACACCCCCCTAGCGCCATGACAATTTACCATTGCCATGGCAACACCCAGAAGTTACAGCCCCTTTCCAGGGCAACACCCTGATGACCCAGAAGTTAGCACTCCTTCAAAGTTACCACCCGGAAGTTACCGCTTAATCACATGCAAATTAAGGGGTGGGCTATACAGAAATTATGACCAACTCTAATTTGCATATCACTGATGACCTTAATTTGCATCTTAATTTGCATATCATTAAAATGGGTGTAAATATGAGTGAAGCACTGCCTCTGAGCTGCTACTCTAGGCACACTGCCTGTGGGGTAGCCTTGCTCTGCAAGGAGCAGAACGTCTGCTGCTGTTGTGCATTGCTGCTTCGATAAAAATTGCTAATACCACTGGCTTGCCCTTGAATTATTTCCTAGGTTAAGCCAAGAACCCTCCCTGGTTAAGCCCCAACACTGGGGCTAACCTACCCTGCATCAGTGAAGCAGATTCTGAGCCAGAGTCTAACATGGAGGGTGTTTATTAGGGATGACTTTTAGGATGAATCCCTGGGGAAGGGAGGGAACTGAGGCAGGAATGAGCAGAAGGTCTCCATATAGGCCAGGACAGCTGCCCTAGACCCCATGAGGCTCTGCAGCTGGGATGGTCCTTCAGGATTGTCCCCAGGCAGAGATATGTCCAGGCTTTTCAAGTGCGTCTCCACCAGTCACAGGATGGAGGGTGCCCTGGGAAGAGCTGGGACCTTGGATGAGGTGATTCTGAGCAGCTGAATGATGGATGTCTGTTGACAGCACTTCCTGTAGCTGGGGCTAAAAACCTTTTTCATTGCAGGGGATCTGGGTGGCACAGCCCAACATCTACCACAAGGGCTGGTGGGCATGGAGGGGAACAAGGTGTGTTCCTGATTCTATTTTCCTAGTAAGACAGCCTGGGATGGCCTTTGATTTGTAGAGGTCACAACTCACACCGTTGACTCATGCTGAACTTATTGTTGGCAAGAACCTCTATATCCCATCTGAGGCTCGTCCTCTGGACTCTGGGGCTGCAGTGCAGGACTTCACATTCGCCTGGTCATATTTCATCTTGTTAGACTTGGCTCCTTGCTGCGGCTGTGCAGATCTAGCTTGGATCCCAACTGTCTCCTAAGACCCAGGCCCCCGTCTCTACTGGCTCCTGGTCTTCCACGGTTCCCAGCAGCAGTCTGCTGCCTCGTCAGTCAAGGTCTTCCTCTCCTAGAGGCATGGCCCCAAGAAGACAGACAGCCACATGCCAAGACCCAGATCATCTGGCTGTTTAGCAAAGTGTTTAAGGGTTGCCTGTTGACTTGTTGCATGACCTTGGACATGTTATTTATCCTTCCTGTGCCTCAGTTTCCTTATCTGTAAAAGTAGAATAATAACAGTACTTACCACCCAGAGTTGGGTGAAGATGATCAGGACACCTTACTTAGGTAGCAGAATGAGGAGTGGAAGAGAAACCACTCTGTGTACTTGGCTGGGGTCTGAACCACGCTCAACTCTCATCACATTGGTTTCAAACAAGAGTAGGGATAGTTCCTCCTCCTTGCTATTTTTCCTGGTCCTTGAGGGACATGGGTAAGAAGGACCTATGAGGGGATATTTTATTTGCTCTCTGACTATCCACCTGTTCTCATTAGCAAAGTGGATGGAGCATGGGGTTGGGAATGAGAAGACTGAGTTTTAAGGCACAAATTTACTATGTACTCATTCTGTGACTTGTGGTCTTTTCTGGAGTTTCTTATCTGTAAAATTCATGCATGTCACATTGTTGAGAAGATCGAACAGAGGAATGTACACATATTCAATTGCCAGGGCTGCCATGCCACTGACTGGGTGGCTTAAACAAAATAAATTTATCTCTTCATAGTTCTGGAGGCTGGAAGTAGAAGAACGAGGTGTGTTACCACCTGATCAGGGTTCTCACCCACTTAGCAGACACAACCAAAATACTGAAACAGCAGGTGTTGCAGCACAGAAAGGGTTTAATTATTGCAAGGCAACTGAGCGAGGAGGACAGGAGATAGTTCTCAAATCCACCTCCCTGAGATTTCAGAGGCTAGGATTATTTTTTTATTTATTATTTATTTTGAGACGGAATCTCACTCTGTTGCCCAGGCTGGAGTGCAGTGGCGCGATCTCAGCTCACTGCAACCTCTGCCTCCTGGGTTCACGCCATTCTCCTGTCTCAACCTCCCGAGTAGCTGGGACTACAGGTGCCCGCCATCACGCCCAACTAATTTTTTGTGTTTTTAGTAGAGACAGGGTTTCACCATGTTAGCCAGGATGGTCTTGATCTCCTGACCTCATGATTCGCCCGCCTTGGCCTCCCAAAGTGCTGGGATTACAGGCATGAGCCACCATTCCCAGCCCGAGGCTAGGGTTTTTAAGTGATTTGGTGGGCAGGGGGCTAGGGAATGGGTCCTGCTCATTGGTTGGGCATGGACTCTTACGGGTGTTAAAACCATCTTTGTGCACCAAGTCCATTTCTGGGTGGTGGAGGGTCATGAGTCGCTGGTCCAGCTGGTGTTCGTTGGTTCATCGGTTCATCTGAATGCAAACTCTAAAAAATATTGCAAAGACCAGTCTTAGGTTTCATAATAACATGACTATGACTCCTGAATACTAAGTTATTACAGAAGAGCAAACTAGGGTGGGTTCTCATTTTACCGTACCTGCATCTTAGCAACTTTTGGTTGTTGTGAAAGAAGTTGTGTGACTAAGGATCATTGTTCTTGAAAAAAGAAGTTTATTAATCTTGTTTGACAGCCTGCCCGGGACTAGGACAGGAAGGTAGTGAATTATTAGTGATTACTGTCTATTGAAATGACTGTACATGTGATCATGCATGAAGGATGCAAAGGTCAGAGAGAAAATAAAATAAATATAACAAACATCTTATGATTTAGCTCTCCCTGGTTCAAGAGATTCTCCTGCCTCAGCCTCCTGAGTAGCTGGGATTACAGGTGTGCACCACCACGCCCAGCTAATTTTGGTGTGTGTGTGTGTGTGTGTGTGTGTGTTTGAGACAGAGTCTTGCTCTGTAGCCCAGGCTGGAGTGCAATGACATGATCTCAGCTCATTACAACCTCCACCTCCTAGGTTCAAGTGATTCTCTTACCTCACCCTTCCAGAGTGCTAGGATTTCGGGCATGAGGCACCACGCCCAGTTATTTATTTATTTATTTCTAATTTTTTTGTAGAGCTGGGGTCTTGCTATGTTGCCCAGGCTGGGCAAACCTTAGTTCTAACAGAGCTTCTTGAACACAGTTGGCAGGCAAGCCCACTGGCGCTGGCCTCTCTGAGGGACTGGGCAGGTGTGGCCAGGTAATTAGGACAGGGAGGGCAGGTGTGGTGCTGGGGAGCTGGGCCTGAAGCTGGACACCCCCAACCTTGAGATGGCTCAGATCCTGCTGGGGCTGAGGTCCTGGCACAGACCACAACCTGGAGCAGCTGCTGTGGTTGAGCTGAGTGACTGTGAGTGGGAGGGGTCCTTCTGGGATGCAGGGCTTGGGGTCAGAGCAACAGAATTTTACCATGCCTGCCTTGTGCCCGCCGTCTTCAGGAGCTGGGAGTCTTCCCATAGGACAAAGGCTAAGACAGAGGCATACAAGGGGCCCTGTGGGACAGGAGGACCTTTCCTGGCTGGAGGGTCAGGGAAGGCTCCCAGGAGGGACACAGCCACTTCTGTGCTTGAGAGGGCGCCCTCTGGTGGTAGATGTAGGAGACTGCAGGCTGGGAGGGCAGGAGGGGCCGAGGTTCAGGACCACCATGGGAGACGCGTCAGGACAGGGACTTGGAGGCACGGTGCTTAATTGAGTGTAAGGAGGCAGGGAAGGGAGGGAGGAAAGGAGAAGGTGGAGTCTGGGTGATTTGCTCCTGGTGAGGAAACGGGGAATTTAGAGGTGCTGGTCTCCAAGCTGGAGGAGCAATTCGGGGTTGAATAGTGATGGATTCAGTTGAATTGGACAGGTTGGCATTGTGTGTACTGCAGTGGCCTGTGGGACATGATGGTGTGTGACCACTGTCTAGGCAAGCAGGCAGGCACGGTGGTGACTCAACAGGGGGGCAGGACAGAGCTCAGGATGAGGAAATGAGGGCAGACTGTGTGGTTCTGGTGGAAAGGCGGGGGGCGGGGGGGCGCACTGGCAAGGCCTTGGGGCTTTGCAGAATTGCTTGAGCCCAGGAGGTCAAGGCTGCAGTGAGCTATGATAATGCCATTGCACTCCAGCCTGGGCAACAGAACAAGACTCCGTTCCTAAAAACAAACAAACAAACAAAAAACAAAAGCCCTGGTCTCTGACTCAGGCTCAGGGGCTCAAGTGTCCTGGGGAGGGAGGGGACGCATGAGATCAACTCTCAAAGCAAAGTTCAGTTAGGAGCACTGGGGCTTGGGAGGCCAAGCCTGAGGCTTGGGTAGAGGTGGTGAGGTAGGAGGTGGAACTTGACTCCAGAGGCAGAGCTTGGACGCCAGACCAAATTGAGGACTAGCTAAACGAAACAGGTCGGGGCAGAAGCACCTCTGCATAAGACATGCCCACCAGTGCGCCATGTCAGTTTACCATTGCCATGGCAACACCAGGAGTTACCACCCCTTTTCATGACAACAACCCAACAACGCTAAAGCTATCACCCTCATCCTGGAAGTTTATGCATAAACCACCCCTCAATTTGCATACAATTAAAAGTGGGGCTGACGCAGTGGCTCATGCCTGTAATCCCAGCACTTTGGGAGGCCGAGGCCGGGGGATCATTTGAGGTCAGGAGTTTAACACCAGCCTGACCAATATGGTGAAACCCCGTCTCCAAAAATTAGCCAGGTGTGGTGGCATGCGCCTGTAATCCCAGCTACTAGGGAGGCTGAGACAGAAGAATCCCTTGAACCTGGGAGGCGGAGGTTATAGTGAACCAAGATTGCATTGCTGTACTTCAGCCCGGGCCACAGAGCGAGACTCCAAAAAAAAAAAAGTGCGTATAGATTTGAATGTGTGCGGCCCCACCTCTGAGCTTCTACTCTGGGCACACTGCCTCTGGGGTAGCCCTGCTCTGCAGGGAGCAGAGCCGTGCACTGCCACTTCAATAAAAGATGCAACACCACCGGCTCGTCCTTGAATTCTTTCCTGGGAAAAACTAAGAACCCTCCCAGGCTAAGCCTCAATTTTGGGGCTCCCCTGTCCCGCATCACCAGGAATATGGGGGGAAGAGGCTGCTTCAGCAGTATCTCTTAGGGTGGCAGGGACCTCGGAGAGGGGTTGGCTGGTCACATTCAGAGATGGGCATGAACCTGGGAAGTGTTCTGAAGGTCCCTCTATCCCATCATTACATGGTTTCCTGAGATCACTTAGCACTCGTTTTCTCTATTAACCCCCAGTTAAGGATTTGACGGCTCAGCGAAACCACAGAGCCAAACGCTTGGTGGGGTGAAAGTGCTGTGGGAGCAAGCCTTGAGCTGGTTGTGGCTCGGGACAGCTTGATTCCTCCTCCCCCTCAGTGAAGTGGGCCTCTTCTTGCAAGAAAAAGAGACTTGGGGCCAGGCGCGGTGGCTCGTGCCTGTAATCCCAGCACTTTGGGAGGCTGAGGTGGGTGGATCACTTGAGGTCAGGAGTTCCAGACCAGCCTGGCCAACATGGCGAAACCCAGTCTCTACTAAAAATACAAAATATTAGCCTGGTGTGATGTCGGGTGCCTGTAATTCCAGCTACCTGGGAGGCTGAGACAGGAAAATAGATTGAACCCAGGAGGCGGAGGCTGCAATGAGCTGAGATCGTGCCATTGCACTCCAGCCTGGGCCACAAGAGTAAAACTCCATCTCAAGAAAGGAAAGGAGAGGGGAGGAGAGGGGAGGGGAGGGGAGGGAATGGGAAGGGAGGAGAAGGGAGGGGAGGGGAGGGAAGGGAGGGGAAAGAGACTTGGCGGGAGCAGATCTGTCCCCAAGGCCTTTGCTAGGAGTGAGTTTACTGTCTTGGACCCTCCCTGAGTGCTCAGCTGGGGAGAAGGGAAGGGAAATGAGGAAGGAACATTGCTGAGATGATGCCCAGAGATAATACCAGTCCCTTGCCATCCTGATGGAGGCTGCCAGGAGTGTGTTCATTTCTTGGCAGTTCGAGGACCAGGCCTGCCACGTCCCAGTTCTGTCCTCCTGGGTCAGTCCTTCCAGGAGGGTCATGAAAGAGACGTATGTCTCCTGCTAAGCACCTTTCCGGCTGCAGTTATTTTATGGCCCCCAGAGCACTGTTCACCCACTGCTGTGCACCTGCCATAGTCAGGAGCTGAAATGTGCAGGTCGGCGGTGGCAGGACGACACTGCGACAGCAGACAGAGGCAGACAAAACACTCAGGATGCAGGGATCCTAGGGGCAAGACCATGGGAGTCCCCACAACCACGGGTACCTGGGGATGCACAGGCTTTAGAACTCCATCTGGAAAGGTCTGGGCCCCCCTTTCCTTGTCTCTGCCTCCCTTCTTCATTGTTTTTGGCCAGGTTTTGATTTTTGGAAGCCATTTCCAGCCCATTTAAAGACCAAATGTTCTGGAGACGGTGATTTGAGGTATTTGGAAATGTTTTCCAATTCACAGCTCATTTCTCTATGGAAAGCCCTGACTCAGTGTGGCTCAGAGATGCTGGACGGTCTGTCTGTTCTAGAACCCTCGGGGCGGATCTCAGGATCCCACAGTAGCCCATCCCGAGGAAAGTCACCTCTCTCTCTCTCTCTCTCTCTGTGTGTGTGTGTCGGAGTCTTGCTCTGTCTCGCAGACTGGAGTGCAGTGGCGTGAATTCGGCTCACTGCAACCTCCACCTCCTGGGCTCAAGCAATTCTCCCACCTCAGCCTCCCGAGCAGCTGGGATCACAGGCACCTGCCACCATGCCCGGCTAATTTTTGTATTTTTATCAGAGACGAGGTTTTGCCATGTTGGCCAGGCTGATCTCAAACTCCTGACCTCATGTGATCCGCCCATCTCGGCCTCCCAAAGTGCTGGGATTACAGACATAAGCCACTGTGCCTGGCTCACCTCTCTTTTTGGAAACACACACAGAGTGCTTGGGCTAGAGCTGAGGCTTTCCAGTAGAATCAAAGGAAGGGCCCAGGCTGCTGAAGTCTCAAACAGTTTCAGGACCTTTTTAATTGGCAGAGGTGGAATTCACAGTTTGTACTGGGTAGGTGGGATCCCGCCAGTCCTCGGGTCAGGAACACTAGACTCCCCTTGCAGCTCAGCCTCTGGTTTGAGCTGTAGCTATGGGCAATGAAGCTTAACCTCAGACTTTCTTTTCCCATCTGCAAACTAGGACTGTCTTTAAGCTGTTATTCCTTTGTAGGGTTTAAGTAGCCAGTTGATTAAGAATGATGCCTTGATTTAGGTAACGTTGCATGATTTCCACATTACTGACTGGGACGTGTTCACTTAGTCCTCATCATAACCTTTTTTTTGAGATGGAGTTTCACTCTTGTTGCCCAAGCTGGAGTGCAATGGTGCGATCTCGGCTCACTGCAACCTTCGCCTCTCAGGTTCAAGCGATTCTTCTGCCTCAGCCTCCCCAGTAGCTGGGATTACAGGCGCCCACTACCACGCTCGTCTAATTTTTTGCATTTTTAGTAGAGCTCGTCTAATTTTTTGCATTGGCCATGTTGGCCAGACTGGTCTCGAACTCCTGACCTCAGGTGATCTACCTGCCTTGGTTTCTCAAAGTGCTGTGTTTACAGGCGTGAGCCACTGTGCCCAGCCTCATCATAACCGTAAGAGTTAGATTTTAAATATAACTGAGGCTCAGAGAAGGGACATCACTCTGCCTGTCATACAGCAGGTTTGTGGCAGAACCTGTTTTTTTTTTTTTTTTTTTTTTTTTTTTTTTTTTGAGACGGAGTATCGCTGTGTCGCCCAGGCTGGAGTGCAGTGGCCGGATCTCAGCTCACTGCAAGCTCTGCCTCCCGGGTTTTTACGCCATTCTCCTGCCTCAGCCTCCCGAGTAGCCGGGACTACAGGCGCCCGCCACCTCGCCCGGCTAGTTTTTTATATTTTTTAGTAGAGACGGGGTTTCACCGTGTTAGCCAGGATGGTCTCGAACTCCTGACCTCGTGATCCGCCCGTCTCGGCCTCCCAAAGTGCTGGGATTACAGGCTTGAGCCACCGCGCCCGGCCAGAACCTGGTTTTAAACTAGGTTTCCTGGTGCCTGTGAGGAGGGGGCTCAACTTTTCACTACTTTTCCCTTTGCT
Source organism: Macaca thibetana thibetana (assembly GCF_024542745.1). Lineage (NCBI taxonomy): Eukaryota > Metazoa > Chordata > Mammalia > Primates > Cercopithecidae > Macaca > Macaca thibetana. The sequence continues at coordinate 139,787,076 of NC_065580.1, read as the reverse complement.
TCCATGTTGTTGTTTTGTTTTGTTGAGACAGGGTCTGGCGCTGTCACCCAGGCTGGAGTGCAGTGGTGCGATCATAGCTCTCTGCAGCCTTGATCCCTGATCCCAAGCGATCCTCCTGCCTCAGCCTTCCGAGTAGCTGAGACCACAGGCACACGCCACCATGCCCGGCCAATTTTTACTTTTTATTTTGTAGAGACGGAGTCTTGCCGCGTTGCCCAGGCTAGTCTGGAACTTCTGGGCTCAAGTGATCCTCCCACCTCAGCCTTCCAAAGGGCTGGGATCACAGGCGTGAGCCACTGCACCCAACTGCTTTCATGTATATTTGCCTGTGCTAGTACTGGTAATATGTGTTTTCCTAGAAAATTGTCCAGTAGTCAGGAGTTTGAAATTTTTTGATGTAAGATTATACCTAATATTTGCTTATACATTTAAATCTGTATATGGATTTTTTTTTCCTTGTTCTTCATGTCTATTAAACCTGTGTTTAGCTGGGCGTGGTGGCTCACACCTGTAATCCCAGCCCTTTGGGAAGCCGAGGTGGGAGGGTCACCTGAGCCTAGGAGTTTGAGACCAGCCTGGGCAACATGGCCAGATCCCGTTTCTGCAAAATATGCAAAAGTTAGCCAGTGTGGTGGTGCACACCTGTGGTCCCAGCTACTTGGGAGGCTGAGATGGGAGGATTACGTGAGCCCAGGAGGTTGAGGCTGTGGTGAGCCATGATCGTGCCACTACACTCCTGACCTCAAGTGATCCACCGGCCTTGGCCTCCTAAAGTAGTGGGATTACAGGCATGAACTACCACGCCCGGCCTGAACTCATGTCTTTCTTCAGCTCTTGTAAATTTTCTTGTTATTTCTTCAAATGCATGCTTCTCTTTGTTCTTTTTTTTTTTTTTTTTTTTTTTTTTTTTTGAGACAGTCTTGCTCTGTCACCCAGGCTGGAGTGCAGAGGTGGATCTCAGCTCACTGCAAGCTCCGCCTCCCGGGTTCACGCCATTCTCCTGCCTCAGCCTCCCGAGTAGCTGGGAGTACAGGTGCCCACCACCACGCCTGGCTAGTTTTTTGTATTTTTTAGTAGAGACGAGGTTTCACTGTGTGAGCCAGGATGGTCTTGATCTCCTGACTTCGTGATCTGCCCGCCTCGGCCTCCCAAAGTGATGCGATTACAGGCACGAGCCACCGCACCCAGCCCTCTTTGTTCTTTCTGATCTTCCCTTCCAGAGCTACTACTAGATAGATGTTGGCCCTTGGTCTTCCTCTAGGTCCCTTGTTACCTGTTTCTGCCTGCTTTCCATCTCCTTTTCTTTTTGCAGTGTCTTCTGGGGAAGGTCACAACTTAGATTTGCAGCTCATTAGTTCGCTTTTTAGCTGTTTCCATTCTGTTTTTCACAGTCATACATTTCACTTCTAAGATACTGAATTTATTTATTTCATATATTCTTTTGTGTGTATGTGACAGGGTCTTGCTCTGTCACCCAGGTTGGAGTGCAGCAGCGCGATCATGGCTCACTGCAGTCTCAAACTCCTGTGCTCCAGCAATCCTCCTGCCTCAGCCTCCTGAGTAGCTGGGACCACAGGAGTGTCAGGGACCATGCCCGGCTAATTTTTGTATATTTTTGTAGATACCGTGTTTCACCGTGTTGCCCAGGCTGGTCTAAACTCCTGGGGTCAAGCTATCCACCCGCCTCAGCCTCCCCAAGTGCTGGGATTACAGGTGTGAGCCACCACGCCTGACCAGAATTTTTTAGTGAGTGATTAATTATGCTTTTAAAAATTGTCTCCATCTATTTGCTTTACTATTTTTTAAGGGGATGTGATTTATTGCCTGTTGAGTTGGTGCCTTTCTTCCATGATACTGGCCTTTTTTCCTTAAATAATTTGAAAGTCTTGGTATCTGGGGTTTTCCATTAGCTTGTTCCTGTTTCCTGAGAATTTGTCTATTGGTGGGCTGGAGGTATGGATGAAGAATGGGAAACGAGTGTGTAAGAATTCATTTATCTGTCTGACTTTGAGAGTGACCCTGTTTCTCCTGGAGGTCACCAGCATTTTTTTTTTTTTCTCTTTTCTATCCCCCATGACTGAAAGGTCACCAGCTTTTGAGATCACCCAGCACCCACTCCTCTGACCATACCTACCATAGGACAGGTGAATCCAATGCCTGATATATATATATATATTTTAAATATATATATATATATATTTTTTTAAATAGAGACAGGGTCTCACTCTGTCACCCAGGCCAGTGTGCAGTGGCACTATCATATCTACGTATCTCTACATATCCATAGATACAGGTGTATCTATCTATCTATATAGACATAGATATAAAGATATATCTATAGATATCTATACCTATAATATATCTATATTTTGAGATGGAGTCTTGCTCTGTCACCCAGGTTAGAGAGCAGTGGTGCGATCTCGGCTCACTGCAATCTCTGCCTCCCGGGTTCAAGTGATTCTCCTATCTCAGCCTCCCGAGTAGCTGGGACTATAGGTTCATGCCATCAAGCCCAGCTATTTGTTTTTGCATTTTTAGTAGAGATGGGGTTTCACCATGTTGGGCAGGCTGGTCTCGAACCCCTGATCTCAGATGATCCGCCCACTTTGACCTCCCAAAGTGCTGTGATTACAGGCATGAGCCACCATGCCCGGCCGTATATATATAATTTTTGTAGAGACAGGATCTTGCTATGTTGCCCAGGCTAGTCTAGAATTCCTAGGCTTAAGCAATTCTCCCGCCTTGGCCTCCCAAAATGCTGGGATTATGGGTGTGAGCCACCGCACTCAGCCTCCAATGCCTGATTCCTGAAACCAGCAGGGACTAGGACCTGGGTCCTACCTGTCCAGCTCCTTCTATGGTAGTCCCCTAACCAATCACTCTGATGGTCACCTCTGGGTCCATCCCTGCATCTGTGCCCCCTTGTGGCTCCCAGCTTCAGCCCCAGTCCTCTTTTGTTTGTTTCTGGCTGTGATTTTCACCTTCGATGTGGGCCCATCTACTTTCTGTCTCTTAGGGACGCTTCCAAATGTCTGGTCCATTGCTTCTCTCTTTCCAATGCCCTTAAGGACTTATTTTTCTTATTTTATTTTAATATTATTTTTAGACAGGGTCTCACTCTGTCACCCAGGCTAGAGTGCAGTGGCACGACCACAGCTTACTGTAGCCCCAACCTCTTGGGCTCAAGTGATCCTCCTGCCTTAGCCTCTTGAGTGGCTAGGACTACAGGCGTGCACCACCACAGGTAATTTTTAAACATTTCTGTAGAGATGGGGTCTCGCCATGTTACCCGGGCTGGTCTCAAACTCCTGGGCTCAAGTGATCCATCCTCCATGGCCCCAAAAGTGCTGGGATTATGGGCATGAGCCACCACCTAGCCCGGGACTTATTTTTCAATTTTCAATTTCTAGGCTATGGGGATGGGAGGAGGAGGTGGGAGCACCTTGACCTGATCCCGTATTGTTTGTGTACTTTCCTTCCTCCCTCCTTCTCTCCACTGCCCAGGCTCGCTGCCCCTTGCTTCTTGTACTCTGAAGGCATTTATTCCCTAGCCTGTCAGGTCACAGGTTTCTTCCTTTCTCCTGCCTCCTCTTCCTTCAGCCTTCTGACTCTCTTTCTTTCTTTCTCTCTCTCTGGCTCTTTCCCTCCCTCCCTCTCTCTCTCTCTTTATTTCTTTCTCTCTCTTTCCCTCCCTTCCTTCCTCCCTCCCCTTTCCCTCCCTCCCTCCCTTCCTTCCTTCCTTCCTTCCTTCCTTCCTTCCTTCCTTCCTCTCTCTCTTTCTTTCTCTCCTTCCTCCTCCCTCCCTTCCCCTTCCCTTTCCTTCCTTTCCCTCTCCTTCCTCCCTCCCTCTCTTTTCCTTCCTTCCTTCCTTCCTCCCTCCCTCTCTCCCTTCCTTCCTTTCTCTCTTTTCTTTCTTTCTTTCTTTCTTTCTTTCTTTCTTTCTTTCTTTCTTTCTTTCTTTCTTTCTTTCTTTCTTTCTTTCTTTCTTTCTTTCTTTCTTTCTTTCTTTCTTTCTTTCTTTCTTTCTTTTCTTTCTTTCTTTCTTTCTTTCTTTTTTTTTCTTTCTTTCTTTCTTTCTTTCTTTCTTTTTTCTTTCTTTCTTTCTTTCTTTCTTTCTTTCTTTCTTTCTGTCTGTCTCTCTCCTTCCTTCCTTCCTTCTCCTTCCTTCTTCCTTCCTTCCTTCCTTCTTTCTTTCCTTCTTTCTTTCTTTCTTCAGGGTTTCACTTGGTTCCCGAGGCTGGAGTGCAGTGGTGCAATCATCGCCACTGTGATCCTGGGCTCAAGCCATCCCTCTGCCCCAGCCTCCTGAGTACCTGGGACTACATGTGTGCACTACCACGCCTGGGCTAATTTTTTAATTTTTATTTTGTAGAGGCAGGATCTCATTATGTGGCTCAGGCTGATTTTGAACTCCTGGGCTCAAGAGATCCTCCTGCCTCAGCCTCCCAAATTGCTGGGATTACAAGTGTGAGCCACTGTGCCTGGCCTGGCCACTTCTCATTGCAGGCTAGACCTGCCGTGGTCTCTGTCCACTCTGTGCCTGTTACACTGCTGCCTTCCCTGCTGGCTGTGTCCCCTCTCATGGCCCCCACACGTTGGTCGGTTGGTTGGTTGGCTAACTTATCTTGCAGTACTCAGCTGGTGGCCTCAGGGCCTGCTGGGCGAGGTGCCCTGTTCCCTTCCTATAGCTCTTGTGCTCAGCACGTGATGGAACCTGTTACCTGCTGTTCCTATGGACTATGTCATCTCCTCTCCCCACCAGGGTGAGATTTCCAGGGGCAGGACTGAGTCTTTTTCACCAATTCCACACTGGGTGGTCAGTGACGGAAATGATGCCAAGGCTTGGTGGCCAAGGGTTGTAAGTGTTCTCTCTTCCCCTCAGACCGAGACAGAGGGTCTCAGTGGACCCCCCATCCAAGAGAGCAAGCCTCCACCCCAGGTTTGTGGGGACCCCTCCCTGTCCAGCACGACCCCCTGACCTGAAGTTGGCAGCTCTGGGAACAGGCACGGCTCATGTGACTGTTGCTCTCTCCACAGGCACTGGTGCCATCACACGGTGACACGGACGGTGTCCTGCCAGGTGCAGAATGGCTCGGAGACGGTGGTCCAGCGTGTGTACCAGAGCTGCCGGTGGCCGGGGCCCTGTGCCAACCTCGTGAGGTAAAGGCCGCCAGGCTAGGCCGCTCTGCCCTTCCCTCCCATTCCCTCGGACAAACCCAGTCCTAGGACGGCTCTGGGAGAGGCTGGGCTGTGCTCACAGACAAAGGCTGAGCGTGCATTTATGAAGCACCTTCTGTATATAAGGCATGGGTGTGTGTATATGGGGTATATATGTGTGTGTGCATAGATGTCACAGACGTGCTCCCACCGCAACAGAACCACACAACCCAGTGGGCGTTTGGCAGGCAGAAGACCACCGAGGTCGGGGAAGGCCAGGTAGGGCTGAAGAGGGAACCGGCCAGCTCTGTGGCTCCGGGCTGGAACGAGGGGCTACAATGACCTTGGAAATCCAGCCTGCCTTTGGCCCCGACCCTCACAGGTCTCGCCTCTGTCAGCACCGCCTCACTCACCAGGCATGTCCCTCTCACTGGCCCTACTTATCACTGGACCTGCCCCTCGCCAGGCCTGCCCCTCACCAGGCCTGCCTTTCACCAGCCCTGACCCTCACGAGCTCCACCGTTCACCAGCCCTGCTCCCACCAGCCACGCCCCTCACCAGCCCCGCCCCTTACTAGGCCCTCCCTCTCACCAGCCCCGCCCCTCACTAGGCCCTCCCTCTCACCAGCCCCGCCCCTCACTAGGCCCTCCCTCTCACCAGCCCCGCCCCTCACTAGGCCCTCCCTCTCACCAGCCCCGCCCATAGTCAGCCCTTCCCTCTCACCAGCCCTGACCAGACCACAGCCCTCAGGGGCTCTTCAGAATCCGCAGAGAGACATCTTGGAGTCAGACACTGGCATTCACGGTCTCCAAAGTTCCAACTCTCCTTCTTTTCCCTTCCTCCTCCTCTCCATGCCCTGCTTAGCTCCAGGGACTGGCTTCCCCAAACCACTCTTCCCACAGCCAGCCAGCCTGGGGCCTCTACCCCAAGCACGGCGCAGCGGCTGCCCTCAAACTCCAAATCCCTTCTCCTCCTTTCTGCCCTCCCTAACGGGACACTTTGCATGAGTCAGGGCTCTCCAGAGAAACAGAACTAATAGGACGGGTTGGGGGAGAGGGAGAGTGAGAGAGAGATTGAAATGGTAAGGAACTGGCTCGTATGATTATGGAGACTGGCGATTATTCCAAACCTGCAGGGTGGGCTGGCTGGCTGAGACCCAGGGAAGAGAGCTGACGTTGCAGCTTGAGGTGGGAGGCTGGCTGCTGGTCAAATGCCTTCTTCCTCCGGGGAAGTCCGTCTTTTTCTTAAAGCCTTCAACTGATTGGACAAGGCCCACCCACATTATAGAGGGCAACCTGCTTTACTCCAAGTCTACTGATTTAAATTAATCTTGGCCGGGTGTGGTGGTTCACGCTTGTAATCCCAGCACTTTGGGAGGATGAGGCAGGTGGATCACTTGAGGTTAGGACTTTGAGAGCAGCTTGGCCAACATGGCAAAACCCAGTCTCTACTAAAAATACAAAAATTAGCCAGGCGTGGTGGCGGGCGCCTGTAATGCCAGCTACTCAGGAGGCTGAGGCAGGAGAATCGCTTGAACCCAGGAGGTGGAGATTGCAGTGAGCCAAGATTGCACCACTGCACTCCAGCCTGGAAAAATAAAAAAATTGCTTAGGATGGTATCTGCCATGTTTCTCCACTGTTGCATAGTTATCTTTCCCTTTGTCATTTATTTGTACGTTGTGGGGAGACATTTTAAACCTGTACGAATATCCTGTTTCTCATCACACTATCATCTTGCTTGCAACAGTTAATGCTATGGTGTTTGTCAAATGGTGATTTCCTGTTTTCATTCTTTAACAGTAGAGATGCTTCACTTAGGACCCCTATTGCATACAAGTGTTTTGATACAGGTCATTCTGCAAGGGGAATGGCTAGGTAAACGGAACGTCATTCATTTTCAGTTTTATTAGAAAGAGCTGCTTTTGCCGGGTGCGGTGGCTCACTCCTGTAATCCCAGCACTTTGGGAGGCTGAGGTGGGCGGATCACCTGAGGTCGGGAGTTCAAGACTAGCCTGGCCAACATTGTGAAACCCAGTCTCTACTAAAAATACAAAAATTAGCTGGATGTGGTGGCGGGCACCTGTAATCTCAGGTACTTGGGAGGCTGAGGCAGGAGAATCGCTTGAACTGGGAGGCGGAGGTTGCAGTGAGCTGAGATAGCGCCATTGCACTCCAGCCTGGGCAACAAGACCAAAACTCCGTCTCAAAAACAAAAACAAAAACAAAAGCAAAACAACAACAACAACAAAAAAACCTGCTTTTAAATGCTGTACTAGAGAGATGGCCAATGGGTCCAAAATAATTAAAAAAAAAAAAAAAAAAAAAAAAGCTTCTTCCTTTTCCGCAGAGGGTACAGACACTCCCTATTTTCTGCCTTCCACACTTCCCCAGGAGCTAAATTCCAAGATCCTCCTGCCTTTCGGGGAGTTTCCGATTACTAGGTCATGGCCTCTTGATTTGGGAACAGCTTCTGAGAAGAAAAGTCTTTGAAGTCTGATCTGTCTGTGACACTGACAGGCTGGGCTTTGGCTTAGAGCTCTGTTGGAGGAGTGGCTGTCCTACTCTTTCTCTCTGTTTTTTGTTTGTTTGTTTGTTTGTTTGTTTTTTGGTTTTTTGAGACAGGACCTTGCTCTGTTGCCCAGGCTGGAGTGCAGTGGTGCAATCATGGCTCACTGCAGCCTCCAATTTCTGGGCTGAAGTGATCCTGCTGTGCCAGCCTGAGTAGCTGGGACTACAGGCATGTGCCACCATGCCTCACTAATTAGTTTTTTTTGGTAGAGACAGGGGTCTCGCCATATTGCCCAGGCTGGTCTTGAACTCCTGGCTTCAAGGGATCCTCCTGCCTCAGCCTCCCAAAGAGCTGGGATTACAGGTGTGAGCCACCACGCCTGGTCTCAACAAGTTAAAGCCGTTAAACTATCAAAGCACAATAACGCAGCCAGGCATGGTGGTTCATGCCTGCAATTGCAGCACTTTGGGAGGCTGAGGCAGGTGGATCACCTGAGGTCAGGAGTTTGAGACCAGCCTGGCTAACATTTAGAAACCCTGTCTCTACTGGAAATACAAATATTAGCCAGGCGTGGTGGTGGGCACCTGTAATTCCAGCTACTCGGGAGGCTGACGCAGGGAGAATTGCTTGAACCCGGGAGGCGGAGGTTGCGGTGAGCCGAGATCATGCCACTGCACTCCAGCTTGGGCGACAGAGTGAGACTCTGTCTCAAAAAAAAAAGAGAAGAAAGAAAGAAGGAAAGAAAGAGAGGAAGGAAGGAAGGAGGGAGGGAGGGAGGGAGGGAGGAAGGAAGGAAGGAAGGAAGGAAGGAAGGAAGGAAGGAAGGAAGGAAGGCAGGCAGGCAGGCAGGCAGGCAGGCAGGCAGGCAGGCAGGCAGGCACCTATAAGAAAAGCTGGACAAGCTAGCCCCTGAATCACTGACCTGGACTGAAAAATTTTCAAGTGATCATTAATGTTGCACAGTTGTCTCCTTTACCACTTAAGAAATTATCTGAACAATGTTTCAGAAGCACTGGGGGCTTCGATGTGGGTGTTGCCTGGCTTTCCAGGGAGTTCTTCTCACCTACTCCTTGGAGTTAGGAGGTGAAAACAGAACATTCAGTCAGGGCTAACATGCGTTTGTTGTGAGTCTCCCTTTTTCCTGCACAATGTAACTAGTGGGAACCTTGCTAATGAAAACAACTTGGCTGGTGGCAGTGGCTCACACCTGTAGTCCCAGCTACATGGGAGGCTGAGGCAGGAGGATTGCTTGAGGCCAGGGGTTCGAGACCAGCCTGGGCAACATGGAGTGAGACCTCCATCTTTACAAATTTTTTAAAAAACATTAGCCATGGCCTGGCATGGTGGCTCACTACTGTAATCTCAACACTTTGGGAGGCCGAGGTGGGCAGATCACCTGAGGTCGGGAGTTCGAGACCAGCCTGATCAACATGGAGAAACCCCGTCTCTACTAAAGACACAAAATTATCCTGGCAGGGTGGTGCATGCCTGTAATCCCAGCTACTTGGGAGGTTGAGGCAGTAGAATTGCTTGAACTGGGGAGGCGGAGGTTGCAGTGAGCCGAGATCACGCCACTGCACTCTAGCCTGGATAACAAGAGCGAAATTCCATCTCAAATAAATAAATAAATAAATAAATAAATAAATAAAACATTAGCCATGTGTTGTGGTGTGCATCTGTAGTCCCAGCTACTCGGGAGGCCTAGGTGGGAGGATCACTTGAGCCCAGGAGTTCGAAGCTATAGTCAGCTGTGATTGTGCTGCTGTACTCCAGCCTGGGTGACAGAGTGAGACCCTGTCTAAAAATAAATAAATAAATAAAATAATAAAACTTAATTTTCATTCTTTTAGAGAAATTTCATATTGCTGATCTTAATTATCATCATTACTGCTGTTACTATAATTTACTAGGGAATGGGGCAGGCACGGTGGCTCACACCTGTAATCTCAGCACTTTAGGAGGCCAAGGGGTGTGGATCACCTGAGGTCAGGAGATCGAGACCATCCTGGCCAACATGGTGAAGCCCCGTCTCTACTAAAAATACAAAAAATTAGCTCGGCGTGGTGGCGCGTGCCTGTAATCCCAGCTACTCAGAAGGCTGAGGCAGGAGAATTACTTCAACCTGGGAAGTAGGGGCTGCAGTGAGCCAAGATCGTGCCACTGCACTCTAACCTGGGCAACAGAGAGAGAGACTCCACGTTAGCAAAGCAAAAAAATAAGGCCGGATGCAGTGGCTCACACCAGTAATCCCAGCACTTTGGGAGGCTGAGGCGGGTGGATCACCTGAGGTTGGGAGTTCGAGACCAGCACGGAGAAACCCCGTCTCTATTAAAAATACAAAAAAATTAACCGGGCATGGTGGCACATGCCTGTAATCCCAGCTACTCGGGAGGCTGAAGCAGGAGAAGCGCTTGAACCCGGGAGGCGGAGGTGGCGTTGAGCCGAGATCACGCCATTGCACTCCAGCCTGGGTGACAGAGCAAGACTCTGTCTCAAAAATAAATAAATAAATAAATAAATAAATAAATAAATAAAATCCCAAGTCAGAGCATGTCTTTCCCATGCTCCGAACCTTCTGGGAGCTCCCATCTCAGTAAAGCTGATACCTCTTTCCGTGACTGACTGAGGTCTAACGTCATGTAGAGCCTGCTCCCCTTCCTGACCCCAAAGCCTTCTAGTCACTGCCTTGCTCCCTGGGTTCTGGCCCCACGAACCTCTCTGGGCTGCCACATACCAGCTCTGTTCCTCCTCGGGGTCTTCATGGTTACTGTCCTGCTGCCTGGACCATTCTCACTCCAGAAATGGGAACAACTGGGTCTCGCCTGATTCTGTTCTCTGATCATAGTCTGTCGACCCCTCCCATCCGTCACTCTTCAGCCTCTTAACTTGCTCTGTCTTATTCTTAGCCCTTGTCACTCTCTGAAATGTAGCATTCATTCCCTGGCTGGATTGCTCATCGCCTGCCCTTTCTGCTAGTCTGGGAGCCTTAGGAGGTGGGGGCTGTCTCATTGGCTGCTATGTTCCCAATACCTGGCTTGCAGGAGATGAAGCAGCATTACTGAATTGATGATTAGGTTAAGAAGATGAAATCAGATCAGAGATGTCAGAGAACTTTGGGTTTTGTTTTAGATGGAGTCTCACTCTGTCACCCAGGCTGGAGTGCAGTGGCATGATCTCGGCTCACTGCAACCTCTGTCTCCCAGGTTTAAGTGATCCTCCCACCTCAGCCTCCCAAGTAGCTGGGTCTACAGTGTTCATCACCACACCTGGCTAATTTTTTTTTAGTGGAAATGGGGTTTCACCATGTTGGCCAGGCTGATCTTGAACTCCTGACCTCAAATGATCGGCTTCCCTCGGCCTCAAGTGCTGAGATTACAGGCATGAGCCATTGTGCCTGGCCCCTAGTCTTCTTAGCGTAATTTTTTTTTTTTTTTTAGATGGAGTCTCACTCCATCGCCCAGGCTGGAGCGCAGTGGCACAATCTCAGCTCACTGCAACCTCTGCCTCCCGGGTTCAAGTGATTGTCCTACCCCAGCCTCCTGAGTAGCTGGGATTACAGGCATGCACCACCACGCCTGGCTAATTTTGTATTTTTAGTAGAGGCGGCGTTTCTCCATGTTGGTCAGGCTGGGCTCCAACTCCTGACCTCAGGTGATCCACCCGCCTCGGCCTCCCAAAATGCTAGGATTACAAGCGTAAGCCACCATGTCCAGCCAAGAAGTGCGTTCTTTTATTATGATTAAGAATGCTGCTGGGCCAGACATGGTGACTCACACCTGTAATCCCAATACTTTGGGAGGCTGAGGTGTGGGTGGATTGCTTAAGGTCAGGAGTTCGAGACCAGTCTGGCCAACACAGTGAAACCCCGTTTCCACTAAAAGCAGAAAAAAATTAACTGGGTGTGGTGGTGGCCGCCTGTAATCTCAGCTACTCAGGAGACCGAGATGGGAGGATTGCTTGAGCCCATGAGGTGGAGGTTGCAGTGAACCAATATCATACCACTGCATTCCAGCCTGAGCGACCAGAGCCAGACCCTGTATCAAAAAAAAAAAATGAATAAAGTCCTGAGACTGGAGGTGACCTTGGAGATGAATAAATGGAGAATGGATACTGGTCTCAGAAGAGTCCTGTGCACCCCAACCTTACAGGTGGGACTTAGGTGGAGAGGCAGGTGTCCTCCTGGTATCCTGGGAGGTGTTTCCAGAGGGAGGGTGGAACAGAGAATGCACTGTCCCAGCTGCTTCTGAGAAACCCCATAGGGTGAGGGAAGAGGAGTCATCATCAGGTTTGGGGTCACTGGAGACCCTGGCAAGTGCAGTTTTTGGGGAGTGATGCTTATAAACCACTGAGAATGATCCTCAGAAAGGGGGGACAGGCTGGGGCAGGCGGGGAAAGGACAGCTGCAGGGACCAGTGCTGGAGAAGCCGAGCGGGGTGGCTCAGAGAAAGAGGGGGCCCTGTCAGAGCAGCAATAGAAGGGAAGGCCACAGCAGGGGCGCCCACGCAGGGGGATCCACAGAACACTGAAAGTCTTTGATTTCCGGGCTGACTCTTCCTACCAACCTGGAAGTGCCTTGAAGGCAGGATGCTCTGTCCTCATCTCATTATTCCCAGGACTTTACTACATGGGCCAGCACACTGAGGTGCTCAACGGTGTTCATTAAATGAATGCATTCATCTTCTTGTGAGATGAAAGCAACATAGGTATCTATAATACAACCATCTTATTTGTGGATTTTCCCATCTGGTGAATGGCACAATCCACTTCCCTTCCCTCCCTTTCCCCCCTACTCTCTCTCTCTCTGTTTTTTTTTCTCTCTCTCTTTCTCTCTCTTCTTTCTTTTCTTTTCTTTCTTTCTTTCTTTCTTTCTTTCTTTCTTTCTTTCTTTCTTTCTTTCTTTCTTTCTTTCTTTCTTCTTTCTTTCTCTTTCTCCTTCTCTCTCTCTTTCTCTCCCTCCTTCCTTCCCTCCTTCCTTCCTTCCTTTCTTTTTCTTTCTCTTTCTTTCTTTCTTTTCTTTCTCTCTTTCTTTCTTTCTTCTTTCTTTCTTTCTTTCTTTCTTTCTTTCTTTCTTTCTTTCTTTCTTTCTTTCTTTCTTTCTTTCTTTCTTTCTTTCTTTCTTTCTTTCTTTCTTTCTTTCATCTCTCTCCCCTCCCTCCCTCCCTCCCTTCCTTCTCTCTCTCCGTCTTTCTCCACCCCACCTCTTTCTCTTTTTCCCTTCCTCCCTCCCTCCTCCCTCCCATCCTGTCTCTCTCTCTCTCTCTCTCTCTTTGTAGAGACAGGGTCTTGCTCTATTACCCAGACTGGAGTGCAATGGCACAATCATGGCTTACTGCAGCCTCCAACTCCTGGTCTCCAGCGGTCCTCCCACCTCAGCCTGTCAAGTAGCTGGGACTACAGGCACATGCCACCAGGCTTGGTTAATTTCTTTTTGTTCTTATTTTTTTGTGGAGACAGGGTCTCACTATGTTGCCCAGGCTGGTCTTGAACTCCTGAACTCAAGTGATCCTCCTGCCTCTATCTCCCAAAGTGTTGGGATTACAAGCATGAGCCACTGCACCTGGCCTGATTTTTCTTTTAAAAATAATGTTGGAATGTTGTAGTGTGTGTGTGTGTTGGTGAGGAGAGAAGGTGGTACTTAAAACTAATCCTCACTAGTAAGCATGGGGACAGGGCGCGTGGCAGGGTACCCAGTTGGTCAACAGCATGATGTGGACGAGAATGCAGGCACCTGCCTGCTCTGGTTGGGCGTACTGGGGACAGTGACCTTGCCTGGGGCTTTGCAGGTCATTTGTTCATCTGTTCGATTGTTCATTTAATGTTGTCTGAGCAGTAAAGGGCCAGGCACTAGTGTGTAGAGAGAACATGATTCTCTCCTCGTGTGTACAGGGTTGGCATGGGAAGGACATGTTCATGAAAGACTCACAGCATTGGAGGGAGACCTGGTCCGTGGGTTTCCCTTGGGAGTGACATTTAGCAGAGACCTGGGGGACTAGGAGATTTCACTAGGGGAAGAGATCCTGGTAGGGAAGAATGGGCTGTTTCGGGGCCCAGCACGGTGGCTCATGCCTGTAATCCCAGCACTTTGGGAGACTGAGGCAGGCAGATCACCTGAGGTCAGGAGTTGGAGACCAGCCTGGCCAACATAGTGAAACCCCATCTCTACTAAAAATACAAAAATTAGCCAGGTGTAATGGCGATTGCTCCTAGTACTCAGGAGGCTGAGAGAGAAGACTCGCTCAAACCTGGGAGGCAGAGGTTGCAGTGAGCTGAGATTGCACCACTGCACTCCAGCCTGGGTGACAGCGAGACTCCATCTCAAAAAAAAAAAAAAAAAAAAAAAGACAGCTGTTCAGGCCATGCAGTCGGCCCTGGAGGAAGCCCCTGGCTGGAGGCAGGCACCCTGGGCCAATGCCCTCCCTGATGGCTGGGAGACTGGACTGGACTGGGTGACTTTTCTGAGAGGGTCGGGGACTCAAAGGCAGATAGCACAAGCCGTGCCTCCCTCCTCTGTGCCTCAATTTCCCATCCTGGGAAATAGAACCCACCTCCCCCCACCCGCCTTCCTCTGGAGTGGGTCACAGCCCCGGCTGGGCTCTGTTCATTGCAGTGGAGAGGTTGGGCGTCACGGACATTGAGCATCACTGACACCGCCCTGGTCCCCTCCTAAGCCCCTCGGCTGGCTGCTGGCTGGGACGGGCTGGGGCTCTGGGGCCTGATAGACTTAAAAGGACGAGTCCCAGGGACTCGGGGGGTTAAGTTTTCTTCGGTCAGGCTTCCCCTGCCCTTGGCTGTCTCCCCGGCCCCTCAGAGTCCTTTGATGGCATTAGAGCCAACCTTTTCCAGATGTGCTGAGCAGAGGGGTTTGCCGGAACTCTCCGGGGCTTCGTCTGCCTCCTTCATTCCCCTCTGCCAGACAGCCCCCTGCCCGCCAGCCTCCCCCCTCTGGTTGGGTCGCCTGCTGTTCAGGACGGATGCCCGCAAGGCAACACAAAGTCCTGGATTGAAGTGCTTTCTTAAAACATGCTCTTTCTTCCCTGCCTCTCCTCCTTAGCGGGACTGTTTGGGTTGAGAAGCTCACCACGGCTGCCCACCCCAAGCAGTGGGGGCCTGTCTGGGCTGCATCCACTGTCCGCACCCCCACACCACCCCCAGGTGGACTGTGACCCGGGCCAGAGGGTGAGGTGAGGCTTGGCAGAAGACCCTGCCCACTGGGCCCACTGTCCACTCTGTCTGGCACTCGGAAACCCCTAGCTTGGATTCTGGGGAGGCTGGAGGCCTCAGAACTGCAGTGGGAAGCCCCTTTCCCCTCCCCGATGGCCCGCGGCGATTAATCAAGAGATTAATAATCCCCTGCCTCCTGCTCGGAAACCCCCACTCTCATTTCCTGTTGAGTCTCCAGCCTGACTCGGAACCTCCCAGTCTGTTTCTCCTCCTGGGGGTTCCTAGTGAGGAAGTGGAGGCCAGGGGAGGAGTTGGGGGTGGGCAGGCATGGAGGCTGAGAAAGGGGTACCTGTCCAGTGAAGGTGGGGGCACCTGGCTCCCCCAGGCAAGGTTCTGGGCTGGCAGAGTCGTTCTGAGCAGGTGATCCCTGGATGGTGCCATGTCTCCCCGTACCCGAGGCGGGACCTCGTGACGCTTTTGAGCACATCCACTTTGGAGACCAGACAGCCAAGACCTCTGCTTACTCACCTCCAGTGATGGGGACCTCATTTCTTCGGGGAGCCCTCCCCCACAGCTTTTTTTTTTTTAAACAGAGTCTCACTCTGTCCCCCAGGCTGCAGTGCAGTGGCACAATCTCTGCTCACTGCAACCTCCACCTCCTGAGTTCAAGCGATTCTCCTGCCTCAGCCTCCTGAGTAGCTGGGATTACAGGTGTGCACCACCATGCCGGGCTAATTTTTGTATTTTCAGTAGAGACGGTTTCACCATGTTGGCCAGGCTGGTCTCGAATTCCTGACCTCAGGTGATCCGCCCGCCTCGACCTCCCAAAGTGCTGGGATTACAGGCTTGAGCCACCCCCAGACTGAGACTGCATCCAGGCACCCCGTTCGTTGAATGCTTCGTTCTTTCCACCAATCTTCATTGGGTGCAGACGATGTGCTTAGCCCTAAGATAGGCAGGCGGTGCAGCCAGTGGCTCTGTGGAGGAGAGGGATGTCAGACAAATAATTGCATAGATGGGTGTATAATCATAAGTGCTTAGAAGAGAAGTCTGGGTTCTTTGAGGGTGTAGATTGAAGGGGCCCAGCTTGCTGTAGGGTGGAAGGGCCTGAGTGTGGGCTAGTCAGGGTGGGCTTCTAAGAGGAGGCAGCACTTTCACTGATCTCTGGGAGGCTGCATGTCTTGGGCAGAGACAGAGCACATGCATAAATGGCCAGTGGAGTTCTGAATGGGGGTGGAGTTCTGAATGGGGGCGGAGTTTCTGAATGGGGCGGAGTTTCTGAATGGGGCGAAGTTTCTGAGTGGGGGCGGAGTTCCGAATGGGGCTGGAGTTCTGAATAGGGGCTGAGTTCTGGATGGGGGCGGAGTTCTGAATGGGTAGTTTCCGAATGGGGTGGAGTTCTGAATGGGGCTGGAGTTCTGCATGGGGGCGGAGTTCCGAATGGGGGCGGAGTTCCGAATGGGGGCGGAGTTCTAATTGGGGGCGGGGAGGATGGGTGGCCAAGGAGAGGCGGAGGAGTGGCCAAGGTGGACAGTAGCCAGATGGCAAAAGTACACAAGGTTAGGCTTAGGAGTTGGGTATTGTCCTAAGATTTTTTTCTTTTAAGAGACAGGGCCTCACTGTGTTGCCCAGGCTAGAATGCAGTGGTGCATTCACAGCTCACTGCAGCCTCAAACTCCTGGACTCAAGTGATCCTCCTGGCTTAGCCTTCTAAATAGCTGGAACTACAGGCACGTGCCACTACGTCCCACTGATTTTCTTCTTCTTTTTTTTTTTCTGAGAGAGGGTCTGGCTATGTTTCTCAGGTTGGTCTAAAACTCCTGGACTCTAGCAATCTTCCCACCTCAGCCTTCCAAGTACATGGGGACTACAGGCATGCGCCACTATGCCTGGCTAATTTATACATTTTTGGTAGAAATGGGGGTCTTGCTATGTTACTCAGGTTGGTCTTGAACTCCTGGCTTCAGGTGATCCTCCTGTCTTGGCCTCCTAAAGTGTTGGGATTGCAGGCATAAGCCACCATGCCTGGCCTTGTCCTAAGATTGAAGAAAAGCTAGCAGGGGTTCAAGGAGATTCCTGCTTTAAAAACATCACTTGGGGCCGGGTGCAGTGGCTTACGCCTGTAATCCCAGCACTTTGAGAGGCTGAGGCAGGGGGATCACATGAGGTCAGGAGTTCGAGATCAGCCTGACCAACATGGAGAAACCTCGTCCCTACTAAAAATACAAAATTAGCCAGGTGTGGTGGTGCATGCTTGTGAACCTAGCTACTCCGGAGGCTGAGGCAGGAGAATCGCTTGAACCCAGGAGGTGGAGGTTGCAGTGAGCCAAGATCGTGCCACTGCACTCCAGCCTGGGCGACAGGGTGAGACTCCGTCTGAAAAAAAAAAAAGAGGTGGGGAACCTGGTATGCTGGAGATTTGTGAGAAGACCAGTGTGGCTGGAAAACAAAGTCACCTGGGAGGCCAGGGAGGACACCAGATCAAAGCAGGCAGAGCCCGTGGGCCATACAGTGGACTTGGTGACCACTGGAAGTCCAGGATGGATGGGGCCCCTCCACCTTGGGGAGAATCCAGGCATCAGAGGCCAATCTTGTTTTTGCCTCCAAAATCTAAGAGTTGTTAAAGTCTTAGGGGTAGGAGGGACCCCCCCCCCCCACCCAGGACTGTGTGGCACCTGGCCGGGACCTTGTTATTGGCCCTTAATGTTCCCACCAAGCAGCAAAGTTGACACTACCGTGCAGCTGGTGACTCTGCAGGGAGCCTTGAGGAAGTTGAGTCCCCTCTTGGAGCCTGGTGTCCTCAACTGAGTGTGGCCTCAAGGCTGTCAGAGGTTAAATAAAATATGTACACCCCATTTTTGAGGGAAGGCAGTCCCCAAACTGGATCTGCATTTTAGAAAGTTTGCCTAGGCCAGTCGCAGTGGCTCATGCCTGTAATCCCTGCACTTCGGGAGGCCAAAGCGGGCAGATCACCTGAGGTCGGGAGTTCAAGACCTGCCTGGCCAACATGGTGAAACCTCATTTCTACTAAAAATACAAAAATTAGCCAGGTGTGGTGGTGCGTGCCTGTAATCCCAGCTACTCGGGAGGCTGAGGCAGGAGAATCGCTTGAACCCAGGAGGTGAAGGCTGCAGGGAGCCGAGATTGCATCACTGCACTCCAGTCAGGGCAACAAGCAAGACTGTCTCAAAACAAAAAGAAAAGCAACAAAAAAAGAAAGTTTGCCCAACTGGATCCTAGCAGCAGGGGCTGGCAATTCTTCACGGGGACAGGAGACCAGGCTCCCTCAGGTTTTTTCCCAAGACTGGGAAGAAGGGCCACAAATGTGGAACATGTCTTGGGCATTCAGGTGAGACCCAGGGGGGCTACAAAGCTGAGTCTTGGCCCGTTGGGATGGTGACACAGTGCCACCTACTGGTGTGCCCCGCGCCTGGACTTGGCAGCCATCAGGTTCCGAAGTGGCACAGGCCAAGCCCATGAAATTCAGAATGAGGGGCCGAAAAACACTGTGGCCAGGAGCGGTGGCTCATGCCTGTAATCCCAGCACTTTGGGAGGCCAATATGGGCAGATCACCTGAGGTCAGGAGTTCGAGGCCAGCCTGGCCAACGTGGTGAAACCCTGTCTCTACTAAAAATACCAAAATTAGCTAAAATTAGGTTAAAAATAAAAAATTACTCCTGTAATTCCAGCTACTTGGGAGGCTGAGGCAGGACAATTGCTTGAACCCAGGAGGCAGAGGTTGCAGTGAGCCTCGATTGCGCCACTGCACTCCAGCCTGGGGAACAGAGGGAGACTCTGTCTCAAAAAAAAAAAAAAAAAAAAAAAAAAAAAAAAGAGCATCTCCAGAGATATTAGCTCTGTTTCTGAATCAGGGGCCCAAGATCAGTCCCTGTGTGTAGATGAGAGGAAAAATGTTCCCCTGTGCTGAACAAACACAAATTAGTATTACTGGGCTCTGGAACCGATTCTGCCTGGGTTCAGATCCTAGTTCCACCACCTTGACAAAGTTGCTTAATCTCTTTGTGCCTCAGTTTCCTTGTCTGTAAATTGGGAATAATGACAACTCTTGATCTCAGTCAGCTTATGTAAATCACTCAGTACACTGTGAGTCTGCAATTGAAGCTATTATTATATTTATATATTTTTAAGACAGAGTCTCCCCCTGTCACCCAGACTGGAGTGCAGTGGTGCGATCTCGGCTCACTTCTATCTCCACCTCCCAGGTTTAAGCGATTCTTGTGCCTCAGCCTCCTGAGTAGCTGGGATTACAGGTGCCCACTACCAGGCCTGGCTATTTTTTTGTGTGTTTTTAGTAGAGACATGGTTTCACCAAGTTGGCCAGGCTGGTCTTGAACTCCTGGCCTCAAATGATCCACCTGCCTCAGCCTCCCAAAGGGTTGGGATTACAGGCATGAGCCACTGCGCCCGGCCTATCATATCTACTTTTATTGTTCTCATTACCATCTTCATCATTCCAAGCGCAGATTGAAGTGAGAGTGTCTGGTGCATCTGGAGGGCTCCTGCCTGGTGGGTGAGGGCCAGAGGTGGCTGTGTCAGGTGGAGAAGGTCTAGCACACATGGCTCAGCAGCCCAGACTCTCTCCTGATGACAGTGGGGACGGCCGAAGGGTGTGGGTTCAGAGGAATGAGGTCAGGTCTGTATTTTGCAAACCTGGCATCCATGCACCCCTCCCACACTCACAGCCTTACACCAGGCATCCTGGCCTCCCCGGTATCCTCATCACACAGATCAGGAAATGGGTTCAGAGAGGTTTAGGTACCTGTGCAATGTTGTATAGTGAATTATGGGCAGAGCCCAAATGCCAAGCTTGCACTCCTGAGCCCAGGGCTCCATTGATCCCATTGCGTGGAGGTTAAGGGAGGGACCTGATTTTTTTGGCATCGGCTGTGCTCAGCAGGGTGCAGACAACAGCAGCTTGGTCCTTGCACCTGCTCCAGGCCCTGGGTGGATTCTGTAGTTTTTCTGGTCTCTTGTAGTCGGAAGAGTAATCTCATTTCAGGAATTAATTTTAAAACTGCCATTTTTAATCTAAACAAAAGCTTCTCCTCTGTCCCAGCTGGGCCTGCTTCTGGCTGGCAGATCCGCGGCAGCGAGAGGGTTGTGAGCCCTTTCTTTTTTTCTAGGTCTTTCTTTTTCTTTCTTTCTTTGAGATGGAGTCTCGCTCTGTCTCCCAGGCTGGAGTGCGGCGGCATGATCTCGGCTCACTGCAACCTCCACCTCCCGGGTTCAAGTGATTCTCCTTTCTAGGCCCCTGAGTAGCTGGGATCCCAGGCGTGCGCCACTACGCACAGCTAATTTTTGTATTTTTAGTAGAGACTGGGTTTCCCCATATTGGCCAGGCTGGTGGTCTTGAACTCCTGATGTCAAGTGATCCACCTGCCTCAGCTTCGCAAAGTGCTGGGATTACAGGCCGGAGACACCACGCTCCATCTGTCTTTATTTTTCACTTGCAGATACTGATTAGGGGCCCTTGGGATGGAAAAGAAGGGGGCCAGGCAGATGCCGGGACAGAGAGTCTTACTCAGTGGATACTGTTGCCTTCTGTTGATATGGCCCCTGAGAGTGACTCCTGTGGATTGCTGGCCCCTTCGTAGGGTGCGTTCTCGGATCTCCCAGGCACGACGCATGCCCAGCCTGGGCACTTCCACGTCGCAGGGGTTGGGAGGCCCTGTTCTGGCTGCCTGCTCAGAGCCGTGGCCTCCACCTCTGACTTCCCAGGATCCCCCTTACTGCTGGGTCACCCAGTCCCAGATGCCCCTCTTGCAAGTCCTGCTTCCTTTGTGGGGTGCTGGGGCTCCGCATGTGGCCGACGTGAAATACACACGTATGCTGCAGAGGGGAGCTGGCTACTGTACTCTGCCACTGCTCTCCCCTCCAAGCTAGAGTCAGAGTCCTCCCAGGCTCCTGTGGCCCCCAAACTGGGGAAGGGGTATTGTACTCTCCTTGGGGTTCTCTTGGGAGTAAGGTAGGAAGCAGCTAAATCTCCCCTCTGAGGTGCTGGGGTGAGGGTCAGCACGTTCTTCAAAGAAATCCAGGCTCAGGATATTGCAACCCCGCGCCCCTCCCCACCATGAATTCTTCACTTTTTTTTTTTTTTTTTTTTTCTTTTTGAGGCACAGTTTCACTCTGTCACCCAGGCTGGGATGCAGTGGCACCATCTTGGCTCACTGCAACCTCTGCCTCCCAGGTTCAAGAAATTCTACTGCCTCAGCCTCCTGAGTAGCTGGGATTACAGGCGTCTGCCACCACACCTGGCTAATTTTTTTTTCTTTTTTTTGAGATGGAATCTCGCTCTGTTGCCCAGGCTGGAGTGCAGTGGCGCAATCTCGGCTCACTGCAAGTTCCACCTCCCGGGTTCACGCTATTCTCCTGCCTCAGCCTCCTGAGTAGCTGGGACTATAGCCGCCTGCCACCACGCCCAGCTAATTTTTGTATTTTTAGTAGAGACGGGGTTTCATCTTGTTAGCCAGGATTGTCTCGATCTCCTGATCTCGTGATCTGCCCGTTTCGGCCTCCCAAAGTGCTGGGATTACAGGCGTGAGCCACTGCGCCTGGCAATTTTTTTGTATTTTTTAGTAGAGACGGAATTTCACCATGTTGGCCAGGCCAGGCTGGTCTCAAACTCCTGACCTCAAGTGACCCACCCGCCTCGGCCTCCCAAAGTGCAGGGATGACAGGCGTGAGCCACCCTGCCTGGCCCACTTTCCTTTACATAGCCTGGAGGCGGAGATGCTAAGGCTGCTGGAACTGGTTTCACCGGGCAAGACGTTTCGTGCATGGCTGCTGTAGCTCCTCACTTTGGGGACACTGGGCACCTATGGCATTGTCCTAAGCCTTTGGGACCCCTCCTGAAATGGTGGGTGATGAGTCCCGTTTTAGCATCACCCTGTAACACAGCAACGAGGCAGCACGTGAATGTGAGAGTGTGTGTGTGTGCACATGTGCATATCAAGTGTGTTGGGAGCTGGGCACAGTGGCTTATGCCTGTAATCCCAACACTTTGGGAGGCTGAGGAGGTGGGAGAATCACTTGAGCTCAGGAGTTCGAGACCAGACTGGGCAACATAGCAAGAAACGCCTCTATAAAAAATGTTAACAGGACTGGCGCGGTGGCTCATGCTTGTGATCCCCAGCACTTTGGGAGGCCAAGGCCGGTGGATCACCCGAGGTCAGGAGTTCAAGACCAGTTTGGCCAAAATCGCAAGACCCTGTCTCCACTAAAAGTACAAAAAAAAAAAAAAAAATAGCTAGATGTGGTGGCGGGTGCCTGTAATCCCAGCTACTCGGGAGGTTGAGGCAGGAGAATCGCTTGAACCAGGGAGGCGGAGGTTGCAGTGAGCCAAGATCATGCCATTGCATTCTAGCCTGGGCAACAAGAGTGAAACTCTGTCTCAAAAAAGTAAATAAACAAATAGATAAATAACAAAAAGCTGGGCACAGTGGCTCACACCTGTAGTCCTAGCACTTTGGGAGGCCGAGGTTGATGGTTTGCTTGAGGTCCCGAGTTCGATGCCAGCCTGGCCAATGTGGTGAAACTCTGTCTCAAGTGAAAATACAAAAATTAGCTGGGCATGGTATTACACCTGTAATCCCCGCTACTCGGGAGGGTGAGGCAGGAGAATTGCTTGAACCCGGGAGGAGGAGGTTGCAGTGAGCTGAGATTGCATTAGTGCACTCCAGCCTGGGCAACAGAGTGAGACTCTGTCTCAAAAAAAAAAAAAAAAAAAAAAGAAAGAAAAACAAAAAACAAACAAAAATTAGCTGGGTGTGGTGGTGCATGCCTGTAGTCCCAGCTACTTGGGAGGCTGAGGCAGGAGGATCACTTGAACTAGGGAGGTTGAGGCTGCAGCGAGCCATGATTGCATCACTGCACTCCAGCCTGGGTGACAGAGCAAGACCCCAGCTCAAAAAAGAGAAAAAAAAAGTGCGTGGGTAAGTGCATGAGTGTGCATGTGTGCTTATGTGAGTGTGAACATGTAAGAGTGTATGTGAGTGTGACAGAGTAAGTGAATGTGTGTTGGTGTGTATGTGAGCAAGTAGGCACATATGAGCATTTGAGACAGCGTGCAAGTGTGTGTGTGTGAGTTTAGACAGCGTGTGAGTTATGAGTGTAAGCATGTGAGTTACGTGAGTGTGAGCATACATGGGTATGTTGATGAAAAGACTCAAACTCTGTAAAATATTTGACGACATTTATTGTGAGCCAAATATAAGTGGCCATGGCCCATGATATAGCCCCCAGGAGACCCTGAGAACATACCCTTACGGTGACTGGGCCACAGTTAGGTTTTATACATTTTAGGGGGACATAAGACATCAATCAATACATGTAAGATATGCAATGGGACAACAGAAAGCTGGAGTTTCCAGGTCATAGGTGGATTCAAAGATTTTTTTTTTTTTTTTTTGAGATGGAGTGTCGCTCTGTCACCCAGGCTGGAGTGCAGTGGTGTGATCTTGGCTCGCTGCAACCTCCGCCTCCCGCGTTCAAGCGATTCTCCTGCCTCAGCCTCCCGAGTAGCTGGGATTACAGGCGTGCACCACCACGCCTGGTTAATTTTTGTATTTTTAGTAGAGATGGAGTTTTACCATCTTGGCCAGGCTGATCTTGAACTCCTGACCTCAGGCGATCCGCCTGCCTCAGCCTCCCAAAGTGCTGGGATTGCAGGCGTGAGCCCCCACTCCCAGCCCTGGATTCAAATATTTTCTGATTGGCAACTGGTTAAAAGAGTTTATCTAAATACCTGGAATCAATAGAAAGAGAATGTCTGGGTTAAGACAAGGGATGGTGAGAGGCCGGGCATGGTGGTTCATGCCTATAATCCCAGCATTTTGAGAAGCTGACATGGGAGGATCACTTGAGCCCAGGAGTTTAAGAACATCCTGGGCAACATGTCTATACCTTGTCTCTACAAAATACAAAAACAATTAGCCAGGTGTGGTGGTGTGTGTCTGTACTTCCAGCTACTCAGGAGGCTGAGAGGGGAGGATTGCTTGTGCTGGAGGAGGCGGAGGCTGCAGTGAGCCGTGATCGCTCCGTTGCACTCCAGCCTGGGTGACAGGTGAGACTCTGTTTCAAAAAATAAAATAATATAAAATAAGAGATTGTGGAGACTTAGGTTCTTATCACGCAAATGCAGCCTCCAGGTAGCAGGCTTCAGAGAGAATAGTGTGTAAATGTTTCTTGTCAGATTTTAAAAGATGTCAGACTATTAGTTGACTCTCTCCTGGATATCAAAAAGGCCTGGAAAAGGGAAAGGGATTCTCTACAGAATGTAGATTCCCCCCCACCCTCCACCCCCACCACAAGAGACAGCTTTGCAGCGCTATTTTGAGATATGACAAAGAGCCGGGTGCTGTGGCTCACGCCTGTAATCCCAACACTTTGGGAGGCCGAGGCAGGTGGATCACCTGAGGTCAGGAGTTGAAAACCAGCCTGGCCAACATGGCAAAACCCCCTCTCTTACTAAAAAATACAAAAAATTAGCTGGGCATGGTGGTGGGCCCCTGTGATCCCAGTTACTCAGGAGCTGAGGCAGGAGAATCACTTGAACCCCGGAGGCAGAGTTTGCAGCGAGCCAAGATTTCGCCACTACATTCCAGCCTGGGCAACAAAGCAAGGCTCTGTCTAAAACCAAATCAAAAGATATGGCATAGAAACATATTTGAGGTTAAAATATTTTGATTTCCTTCCTTACCTGCCATGCGATGTTATGCCAGAGCCTGGTTGGAAAGCCAGCCACATTATATAGGGTTAAAATAAAACCTGTGTGATGAGGCTTTGTGATTTGAACGGCGTGACTCCCCAGGCTCCTTAGATAGGAATCTGGGCAAGAGAAGAAAATGGTCAGAGTTTAGTCCTCAGGTAGGTGAGGGTGTTTAGTGTGTTAGTGTGAGGCTGAGTGTGTGTTTATCCAATCGTGTGAGAAGGTGCGTGTGTGTGTGCATGATTGTGTAAAAGTATGTGAATGTGAGTGTGCCTGAGTGAGTCTGAGGGTGCTGAGCGTGTGTTCTGGTGAGAGTGTGTGTGTGGAAGTGTGCATGAGTGTGTTTGTGTGAGTGTGCAGCACGAGTGTGTGTGTGAGTGTGAGAGAGCAAATGAGAGTGTGAATGTGTGAGCGTGTGTGTATGTGTTAGTTTGTGAGAGCTTGCAAGTGAGTTTGTGCAAGCGTGTGAAGGTGTGAGAGTGTGTGAGTGCACGTGCGTGCTCACGTGGGTGTGTATGTGAGTGTGTGTGTATTGTGAAAATAGTGCATTTGTCCTCTTCAGAGTCAGGCTCATCATCCCATCCAGAGTCACTTGTTGTAAGGAGGGGTGACCTTGGCATTACTGCTCTGCCAGCCCTTTCCAACTCCCCATCCTGCACTGGGTTGCCCAGTTGCTCCCAAAGGCTGGGGATTTTGCTCTCCAGCTCACAGCTGTGGGCACCTCTCCTGGCCATCTCCTACCTCCTTACTACAGACTTCCTACCCCAGCTGCACACAACTACGCCACCCCCCCGATCTCCAGAGGGAAACTGGTTTGCTGGAATGTTTGTGAAACACGAGTGTAGGTTTTTGCTTTAAAAAAAAAAGAAATGAGCATAACAGGATTTTTCAGATTCAGAGCCGTACTTCTGAAATCCAATTCTCCACTCATGTGTTTTCCTGTCAACAGTGCGTCTCCAAACGTCACACCTGCTGCTACCAATTAAATCATGATTGTTTCATTCACCGATGAAGTTGCTCCATGTCAGCACATTTAAATTTTGTGAAGTTATGTAGTTTTGTCTTCAGGAGGACATTGTGCAAACTTGATTAAGCAGCAGTTATGACAATGCACGTAAAGTGAATAATAAAACCTGAATGTGTCTCCCTTATGAAATTTGGTCATGCATTTTATATTCACGATTCTTGGAGTGTGACAAAAAAGCATCCAACTTATGTGTAAGAAAAATTTCAGAACTGTGGGAGCGTGAAATTTTACCACGGGATTCACAGCATTTTGCAAGAATTTTTTTTTTTTTTTAATTCCTGCAAGAGTCCCCCTACTGTATTGCAAGTTTTTTCCTTTTTCTTTTCTTTCTTTCTTTTTTTTTTTTTTTTTTTTAGAGACAGGGTCTTGCTCTGTTGCCCAGGCTAAGTGCAGTGGTTCGATCATGGCTCACTGTAGCCTCAAAACTCCTGGGCTCCAGTGACCCTCCCACCTCAGCCTCCCAAGTAGCTGGAACTACAGGTGTGCACCACTATGCTGGGTTAATTTTTTTATTTTTATTTTTTGTAGAGACAGCATCTTGGTATATTGCCCAGGCTGGTCTCGAACTTCTGACTTCAAGCAATCCTCCTGCCTCGGCCTCCCAAAGTGCTAGGACTACAGGTGTAACCCCTGCTCCTGGCCTTGTATGCCAAGTTTTCTTCATTGATGTGTCTTGCTTTTCTCAGGATGAGGACACAGTTTTATAAATTTATGACCACAATATAGCACAAAGTGGGTGGTCAGTAAACCCACTTTGGGTTCATTGTTGGTGAATCAACCACAAGAAATAATAATTGGGAAAAAGGTCAGAGTAGATGATAGTTGAAAATTTTGCAGGTCCTGCTAATTTTTTTTTTTTTTCTTTCTTTCTTTCTTTCTTTCTTTCTTTCTTTCTTTCTTTCTTTCTTTCTTTCTTTCTTTCTTTCTTTCTTTTTCTTTCTTTCTTTCTTTTCTTTCTTTCTTTTTTTTCTTTCTTTCCTTCCTTCCTTCCTTCCTTCCTTCCTTCCTTCCTTCCTTCCTTCCTTCCTCCTTCCTTCCTTTCTTCCTCTCCTTCCTTCCTTCCTGCCTCTCTCCCCTCCCGCCTCTCTCCCCTCCCTCCCTCCCTCCTTCCTTCCTTCCTTCCTTCCTGCCTGCCTGCCTGCCTGCCTGCAAAGGTATGATCTCTGCTCACTGCAACCTCTGCCTCCTGGGTTCAAGTGATTCTCCTGCCTCAGCCTCCCGAGTAGCTGGGATTATAGGCATGTGCCACCATACCCGACTAATTTTTGTATTTTTAGTAGAGATGAGGTTTCTCCATGTTGGGCAGGCTGCTCTTGAACTCCCGACGTCAGGTAATCTGCCCACCTTGGCCTTCCAAAGTGCTAGGATTACATGTGTGAGCCACTGTGCCTGGCCCCTTTTCTTTCTTTATCATCTTGGTCAGTGTTCAGTGTTTAGGACACTTTCCCATCACAGGTAGCCACACTTGGAGAATTGTAGAATGGCAGAGCTAGAGGGGACTTTATTTTTAATTTAATTTAATTTGTTTATTTTTTTTGAGATGGAGTCTCACTCTGTTGCCCAGGCTAGAGTGCAGTGGCATGATCTCGGCTCACTGCAACCTCCGCCTCCCAGGTTCAAGCTGTTCTCCTGCTTCAGCCTCTCAAGTAGCTGGGACTACAGGCACCTGCCACCATGCCTGGCTAATTTTTGTATTTTTAGTAGAGACAGGGTATCACCATCTTGGCCAGGCTGGTCTAGAACTCCTGACCTCAGTTGATTCACCTACCTCGGCCTCCCAAAGTTCTGGGATTACAGGCGTGAGCCACCATGTCTGGCCAGGGACTTTATGTTTATTATTATTTTTCATTTGTAGAAATTTATGGGTTACAAGTGCAACTGATATATTGCACAGTGGTGAAGTCAGGGCTCTCAGGAAATCCATCACCCAAATAATGTACTGTATTAGGCTGTTCTTGCATTGCTATAAAGAAATAACTGAGACTGGGTAATTTATAAAGACAAGTTTAATGTGGCTCACAATTCTGCAGGTTTACAAGCATGGTGCCGGCATCTGCTTGGCCTCTGGGGAGGTGTCTGGGAGCTTTCATTCATGGCGGAAGGCGAATTGGGTGAAAGAGAGTAAGGGGGCACCAGGCGTGATGGCTCATGCCTGTAATCCCAGCACTTGGGAGGCCGAGGTGGGCGGATCACGAGGTCGGGAGATCGAGACCATCCTGGTCAACAAGGTGAAACCCCGTTTCTACTAAAAATACAAAAATTAGCTGGGCGTGGTGGCGCATGCCTGTAATCCCAGCTACTCGAGAGGCTGAGGAAGGAGAATCACTTGAACCAGGGAGGCGGAGGTTGCAGTGAGCCGAGATTGTGCCGCTGAATTCCAGCCCAACAACAGAGCAAGATTTCGTCTCAAAAAAAAAAAAAAAAAAGAAGACAGTGATGGGGGAGGCACCACACAATTTTAAACAACCAGATGTCACGTGAACTGAAAGCCAGAACCCACTTATCACCAAGGGGATAGTGCTAGACCATTCATGAGAGGTCTGTCCCCCCATCTAATCACCTCCCACCAGGCTTCACCTAATGCTGGGAATTACATTTCAACCTGAGATTTGGAGTTTGGACAAATATCCAAACTATATCACGTACATTGCATTCATTACCTACCCACTCCCCTTCCGTGTCTCCATTGTGTATACGTTGTTTACCTCCCTCTTAGAGAACATATGGTATTTGTCTTTCTGTGCCTGGGTGGTTCATGTAACATAACAGCTTCCAGTTCCGTCCATGTTTAGATCACAGCTGACACAGAGAGGGATGGTGACTTGTCCAGGGTCACATAGCTGTCACTGCCCAAGGGGTTCACCTTGCCTGCTGCTTAGACAGAGCTGATTTATCAAGACAGGGGAATTGAAATAGAGAAAGATGGTCGGGCACAGTTGCTCACGCCTATAATCACAGCACTTTGGGAGGCTGAGGTGGGTGGATCACTTGAGGCCAGCCTCACCAATATGGTGAAACCCTGTCTCTACCAAAAATACAAAAATTAGCTGGGCATGGTGGCACACACCTGTAATCCCAGTTACTCGGGAGGCTGAGGCAGGAGAGTCGCTTGAATCCAGGAGGCAGAGGTTGCAGTGAGCCGAGATTGCACCACTGCACTCCAGCCTGGGCAACAGAGTGAGACTCTGTCTCAACTAAAAAAAAAAAAAAAAAAGAGAGAGAGAGAGAGATAGAGAAAGAGTAATTTACACAGAGCCTGCTGTGCGGGGAACTGGAGGTTTTAATCACCTAAATCAGTCTCCTGGGCATTCGGGACGGAATTTTTAAAGACAATTTGGTGGGTAGAGGCTCGGGAGGTGGGGAGTGGTGACTGGTCAGGTTGGAGACGGAATCATAGTGGGCTGAAGTGAGATTTTCTTGCCGTCTTCTGTTCCTGGATGGGGTCGTAGCACTGCTCAAGCCAGATTACAGGTCTGGGTGGTATCAGCTGATCCATCGAGGATAGGATCTGCAAAATATCTCAAGCACTGACCTTAGGTTTCATAATAGCGATGTTATCCCCAGGAGCAATTTGGGGAGGTTCAGACTCTCGCAGCCATAGGCTGCATGGCCCCCTAAACCATAATTTCTAACCCTGTAGCTAATTTGTTAGTCCTACAAAGGCAGACTTGTCTCCAGGCAAGAAGGGGGTCTTTTTGGGAAAGAGATACTATCAATTTTGTTTCAGAGTCAAACCATAAACTACATTTCTTCCCAAGATTAGTTCAGCCTACTCCCAGGAATGAACGAGGACAGCCTGAAGGTTAGAAGCAAGACGGAGTTGGTTAAGTCTGATCTCTTTCACTGTCATAACTTCCTCCGTTATGATTTTTGCAAAGGCATTTGCACAGCCAGTGAACACGGACCTCCGCAGTGGTTTCCACGCCATGGGGGCCTCCCGGAGCCCTGGCTGGGCAAAATAGCCTGACCCATCTTTGCAGGAGTGGGGTCTGGAGGTGGGTGGGCCGGAGCTTGTGCCCCGCTGACGCTGTCTGTGTGTTAGTTACAGGACTCTGATCAGACCCACCTACAGAGTGTCCTACCGCACGGTGACGGCGCTGGAGTGGAGGTGCTGCCCTGGCTTCACCGGGAGCAACTGTGATGAGGGTAAGTCTGCAGTCACTTGGGGTGCAGGGGGCCAGGCGCGGGTCAGGCTGGCGTTTCTCCCTCCTCTGGCCTCCTCCTGCAAGCAGCTCTCCTTTCCTCCGTAACTTGAAATCCTTTCCTTTTCCCAATCACCTCTGAAACAAATGTTCTGGATCGGCCTGGCCAAACCAGGGTGAAGCTGCCCGCCCTGCCCGTGGGCACTGAGGCAGGTGCCAGTTTGCATTGGTTAGGTAGTGGAATACACAAGCCAAAAACAGCACTGGTGCCAGGGAAAGGGATTGATTTCTAGCCTGTTTCTTCCACTTCTGGCTCCGATGCACCCAGAACCCTTGGGGCGGGCAGAGTTGGATATCTGGGCTCTGAGCAAATGCGCATGAGGTCCCACCAGCCTTGAGGACAAGGACTTTGTAGACTGAGACGGAGAGGCTGACAGGTAGCCTCAGATAGACGTTCACCCAGCTGCTTTCTGCCTTTCTGCCCTGCTGGTGTTTAGCCCGGGGGCCTGGGCTCAGCCCGACTCTGGAGCATGAGAGGGCCACACAACAGCACTTAGGTGGGCCAACAGTGGCGGACAGAGCAAATGCCCCTTCACTGCTGGCTAGGGAAATCGAGTCCCGCCTAATGAACAAGTGTGCAGCCCACCTTGTTCCCCAGCATGGCTGGATGAGTCTGGAGGCTGAGGCTCAGGGGTCAGATTTTTTTTTTTTCTTTTTCTTTTTTTTTTTTTTGAGACAAGATCTCACTCTGTTGCCCAGGCTGGAGTGCAGTGATATGACCATGGCTCACTGCAGCCTCGAACTCCTGGGCTCAATCCATCCTCCCACTTCAGCCTCTCGTGCAGCTGGGAGTGTAGGTGTGCACCACCACACCTAGCTATTTTTTTGTATGATTTTTAGAGACGGGTCTTGCAATGTTGCTCAGGCTGGTCTCGAACTCCTTGGCTCAAGTGATCCTCCCGCCTCGGCCTCCCAAAGTGCTGGGATTACTGGCGTGAACCACCCCTGAACCACCCCGCCTGGCCAGAGGGGTCAGTTTTGTATTTGGAAACAGTAGCTGTCTCCCACTTTCGCTTTCTCACAAAATTCTTCTCTTCTCTGTCATCTTGTTACTTATTGATTTGACTGTAGTATTTATATGCTTTGAGTGGAAACTGCCTAAAGAGCTCTTTGGGTTACAAAGAATAACGCAATTGACAGAAATAGCAAGATTCCGACAATTGCTTCAGGGGGCCTCTGGCCCAGAGCAGAGCTGAAGGAAAAAGGCCAGGACGCCACAGAGTCCGACAGGTGCCTCTTGTTGTGGTTGATGAGGTGCCTGATGCTGGCAGGGGAGGCTGGACTATCCTTGTTGGAGGTTCCGGGGCTGACTTGGACCCTTCTTCAGAGAGAAGCAGGAAGGACCTCCAAGGTGAGGGGATGCCAGGTTTCCAGGCAGTGGGCCGGCCCTGGTATAATGCTATGGTGTCGAACGACCACAGCTCACAGGTCCCTCATGGTGGCCTGAGCCCTTCAATGCCAGGACTTGGATCTGCCATTTTGGTCAGCGCCGTGGCTGTGGACGCAGCCATCAGGTCCCCCCAAGAGGGCGGAGCAGGCCTGCCATCTGGATCCTGCCAGGGGCCAAGATGCGAGTGTTGCTAGGGAAGTGATTGGTTTACTCTTATGTAAGTACCTGAGCCTGTTTCAGTGATCAATAAAATCAGCAATGTTAGCCAGGAATGGTGGCTCATGACTGTAATCCCAGTGCTTCAGGAGGCTGAAGCCAGAGGATCGATTGAGCCCAGGAGTTTGAGACCAGTCTGGGAAACATGCTGAAACCCTGTCTCTACTAAAATATACAAAAATTAGCCAGGTGGGGTGACATGTGCCTATAGTCCCAGGTACTCAGAAGGCTGAGGTAAGAGGATCACTTGAGCCCAGGAGGGTGAGGATGCAGTGAGCCGAGATCAAGCCACTGCACTTCAACCTGGGCAACAGAGCAAGACCCTGTCTCCAAAAAAAAAAAAAAAAAAAATTCAGCTATGTTGGGAAGCTCATCTGAGCCAGAGATTTTACTGTGGCTTGGTCGCATAGACCATGGCAGCTTGCAGTGAGGTACTGGATGTGCTTCTCTCTAGGCTGACCATCCAAGTCTTGCTTCCAGAAGCCCTCTCAGCATTAGGAAGGCTTTAGCAGCTGGGCTCAGTGGCTCACGCCTGTAATCCCAACACTTTGGGAGGCCAAGGTGGGCGGATCACTTGAGGTCAGGAGTTCGACACAAGCCTGGCCAACATGGTGAAACCCTTTCTTTACCAAAAATACAAAAATTAGCCGGGCGTGGTGACGTGTGCCTATAATCCCAGCTACTTGGGAGGCTGAGGCATGAGAATTGCTTGAACCTGGGAGGCAGAGGTTGCAATGAACCAAGATCATGCTGCTGCACTCCAGCCTGAGTGACAGAGTGACACTCCGTCTCAAAAAAAAAAAAAAAAAAAGACTTCAGGGCCCTTCTCTCAGCTCTCAGCTCCCAGAGGCCCTAAACTTTCCTGTCACTGCCCTAGCAATCCCTGGAGACCACTGTAGAGCTTGAACATATACATTTTTCAGCTCTCGTAGTCTCTTTATTGAAAAATGAATGCTATTGGCCAGGCGCGGTGGCTCAAGCCTGTAATCCCAGCACTTTGGGAGGCCGACATGGGCGGATCACGAGGTCAGGAGATCGAGACCATCCTAGCTAACCTGGTGAAACCCCATCTCTACTAAAAAAATACGAAAAACTGCCGCACGAGGTGGTGGGCGCCTGTAGTCCCAGCTACTCGGGAGGCTGAGGCAGGAGAATGGTGTAAACCGGGAGGCGGAGCTTGCAGTGAGCTGAGATCCGGCCGCTGCACTCCAGCCTGGGCGACAGAACAAGACTCCGTCTCAAAAAAAAAAAAAAGAAAGAAAGAAAGAAAGAAAAATGAATGCTATTAAATGAAGTGTAAGTCTCAAAATGCTTAAGAGCTTTGGGAGGCCAAGGCAGGCAGATCACCTGAGGTCAGGAGTTCAAGACCAGCCTGGCCAACACAGTGAAACTCCATCTTTATTAAAAATAGAAAAATTAGCTGGGCGTGGTGGCAGGTGCCTGTAATCCCAGCTGCTCGGGAGGCTAAGGCAGGAGGATCGCTTGAACCCGGGAGGCAGAAGTTGCAGTGAGCCGAGATCGTGCCACTTCTTTCCAGCCTGGACAATAGAGTGAGACTCTGTCTCAAAAGGAAAAAAAAATATGCTTAAGTGGTCATTCTCATGCAAGTACATAGTGAGCACTGTTTGATTTACGGGTTTTATCGAACTCATTTAATGAGGGAACTGGCAGAATAACAAAGCTGGTTTAAAAGAGGATGAGAGCTGGGACACAGTATAATTCCAGTGCTATGGGAGGCTGAGGCCAGAGGATCACTTGAGGCTAGGAGTTTGAGACCTGCTTGAGAAACATAGCGAGACCCCGTCTCTACAAAAAAAGAGAAATTAGCCAGGTGTGATGTCACATGCCTGTAGTCTCAGCTACTCAGGAGGCTGAGGGGGAAGGATCCCCTGAGCCTAGGAGGTCAAGGCTATAGTGAGCTATGATTGTGCTGCTGCACTCTAGCCTGGGTGATAGAGTGAGACCCTGTGTCTAAACAAATGAGCAAAAAGAGGATTAGAGGAACTGATATATGTGTGTATACACACATGCGTGTATTTGTACACTGGGGGTCTCCAAGACGACCCTTAGGTTTGGCACCTTGCTAGAAGAACTCAGAGAATGTATTAAAAACTCTTATGCTCATGGTCATGGTTTATTACAGCAAAAAGATACAGATTAGGCCCGGCACGGTGACTCATGCCTGTAATCCCAGCACTTTGGGAGGCCGAGGTGGGAGGATCACTTGAGGCCAGGAGTTCGAGACCAGCCTGGCCAACGTGATCAAACCCTGACTCTACCAAAAACATGACAATTAGCTGGGCATGGTGGTGGGCGCCTGTAATCCCAGCTACTTGGGAGGCTGAGGCAGGAGAATCGCTTGAACCCAGGAGGCAGAGGTTGCAGTGAACTGAGATTGTGCCATTGTACTCTAGCCTGGGCGACAGAGTGAAACTCGGTCTCAAAAAAAAGATAGAGATTAAAATGAGCCAGGGAAGAGACACGTGGGGCAGGCAGGGCCCAGGAGAGTTTCATGTATGGAACCTCTAGTTGTCCCCTCCCAATGGAGTTGTGGACAGTGGTACTTCCCCAGCAATGACATGTGTCAATATATACAAAGTATTGCCACCCAGGGAACCTCATCTGAACCAGAGATTTTACTGTCTTGGTCATATGGACTATGGCCAGCCTGTATGGCTGACTCAGATTCTAGCCCCTCTGAAAGTTGAGCTGGTACCAGGTGGTGCAAGGATGTCCTCATCAATGACATTGTTAGCACAAACCATCCAATGTGGCCTGAGTTAGCATAGACCATGTGGCATGGTCGAAGGTCCCCAAGTAGATGGACACTGTGACCAAGCTAGACATTCTGAGGGCTTCCAAATACCTCCCACGAGCCAAGTGCAAAGGCCAGACCTCCTTTAGGGTAAGATTAATTCTTTGTGTGTGTATATATAATATGTATATTACATATTATTATTGAAATATATAATATATAGTCATTGTGATATATAATATGTAAATAATATATATTCTATATTCAATAATATAGAATTATTGAATTATTTATATTACATATTCTATATGAATATAAATATTCAATATAAATATTCATTCATTATGAATTCCATATTCTATGTGAATATGGAATATAGAATAATATACAATGATATATGAATATTTAATGTGTTATTAATAATGTATATATTCCAGTAATATATTATATATTATCAAATAATTATTGATATTAATTATTGATAATAAATATTGAATAATTATTGATCTATTGAATAATGTATAATACTGAATAATGTCATTGAATAATTGTTTATATATAACTGAATAATTATTGATAATAATTAATATATATTCCAGTAATATAGTATATGTATTATTGAAATATATAATACATATTATATATTGTTGAAATATATGAGATATAATATATAATTGAAATATATAATATAGTCATTGAGATATATTATTATATATAATATATCTCAATAATTAATATAATCTCATTAATAATATATTATATATAAAATGTACATTACTGTATACAATTTATACATTATATATAATATATACAATATGAAAGATATATTTATATACGATGTAGATTATGTATTATATAATATGTGAATTATGTATTATAATTTATATTTCTATTTAAACAATGTATATATTATATAACTTATATATAATATTATATTTAAATTATAATTTATATTATATATAAATTATATACAAGCTGAGTATCCCTAGTCCAAAATCCAAAATGTTCTAAAATCTGAAAATTTCTGAGCCTTGACATGATGCTCAAAGGAAATGCCAAGTGGAACATTTTGGATTTCTGATTTTCTGATTTGGGATGCTGAACTGGTAACATAATTATATATTATATTTAAAGTATGCAATTTACATATGTGTATAAATAAGAACCTGAAATTAAGACCACTAAGTTTGATCCTATGGGATAGTAAAGACAAGAGCTTTGTGGTTATTGTCTCTACTGAAAAGAAATCATTTGCTTCTTTTTTTTTTTTTGACAGAGTCTTGCTCTGTTGCCCAGGCTGGAGTGCAGGGGCACAGTCTCCGCTCACTGCAACCTCCGCCTCCTGGGTTCAAGTGATTGTACCATCTCAGCCTCCCGAGTAGCAGGGATTACGGGCACCCACCACCCCACCTGGCTATGTGTTTTGTATTTTTAGTAGAGACGGAGTTTCACCATGTCGGCCAGGCTGGTCTCCAACTTCTGACCTCAGGTGATCTGCCCGCATCGGCGTCCCAAAGTGCTGGGATTACAGGCATGAGCCACCACGCACAGCCAAAATCATCTGCTTCTTACCAGTTTTGTATGAGTTAACATCCAACTTGGCAGAATCTGAGCGGTAACTCAAAGTGAGCGAATAACTCAAAGTGACATAGAATAGTGAGCGGTAACTCAAAGTGACACTCCCCCAGGGTGTCATACTGCATGTAAGCAGGCTCATGAGATGGCGCTGTAGCCTGACTCTAGAAGGTTAGGCCCTCAGCTTTTTTGCCCTATTTCCACATTTTGCAGAGCTTTTCTTGCAGACTGAGCGGATGAAACACAGTAGCCCGTGGCAGCAGGTGGCAGGACCGTGGGAGGGCAGTACCTGCTGACTGGGAGGTCCTCACTGCCAAGTAGGTTCATGTGGGGCTGTAGACTCACCTTTCTCAATAGAGGAGGCAGAGGTGAAGGGGGGTGACTGTGAGCTGGTGAATTGTTCCAAAGGTGTCCACCCTCAAGGGCTTGGCACTTCCCTTCAAGAAGAAATTTCTTACCTGATAAACCACATTGATATTGATGATCAATATACAGTCATGCATGGCTTAATGATGGGGCTATGTTCTGGGAAATGCATAATTGGAAGATTTTGTCATTGTGGGAACACCAAAGGATGTATTTACAGAAACCTAGATGATCTAGCCTATTATACACCTAGGCTACATGGTCTAGCCTATTACACACCTAGGTTAGATGGTCTAGCCTGTTGCTCTGGGCTACAAACCTGTATAGCACATGACTATGCTGAATTCTGGAGGCATTAGGAATATAATGGCAAGTATTTGTGTATCTCAACATATCTACACATGGAAAAGGTACAGTAAAAATACATTATTATTATTATTAATTTTTTTTTTGAGATGGAGTCTCTCTGTCAGCCAGGCTGAAGCGCAGTGGTGTGATCTCTGCTCACTACAACCTCTGCCTCCTGGGTTCAAGGGATTCTCCTGCCTTAGCCTCCCGAGGACCTGGGGTTATAGGCATCTGCCACCACGCCCTGATAATTATTGTATTCTTAGTAGAGAAGGAGTCTCACCATGTTGGCCAAGCTGACCTCAAGTGATCTGCCTGCCCCAGCTCCCAAAGTGTTGGTATTACAGGCGTAAGCCACTGTGCCCCCCGGTCTAAAATATAGTATTATAATTTTAATGGGGGTAGGGGGGCAGACGTGGTGGCTCACGTTTGTAATCCCATCACTTTGGGAGGCCAAGGCAGTGGATCACTTGAGGTCAGGAGTTTGAGACCAACTTGGCCAACATCGCAAAACCCTATCTCTACTAAAAATAGAAAAACTAGTTGGGCGTGGTGGCACGCGCCTGTAGTCCCAGCTACTCAGGAGGCTGAGGCAGGATAATCACTTGAACCTGGGAGGCAGAGGTTGCAGTGAGCTGAGACAGTGCCATTGCACTCCAGCCTGGGAGATAGAGCGAGACCCTGTCTCAAAAAGGAAAAGAAATTTTATGAGACCACTCGTATATGCAGTCTGTCGTTGACTGAAATGTCATTATGTGGCGTGTGACCGTAGTCACCAGAAACATCTGGAGTTCTTGGACTGATTACGATGAGTTCCAGCACCTCTCAAGATGCTCTCAGCCTCAGAGCCTCTGCCAGCCCCTCCCTGCTGGAGAAACCTTCTGGGCTTCAAGCACCGTGCTCAGGACGCATGTCCCCTTCTGCAAGTTTTAGGGTTAAGTGACCCGTCCAGCTGTGTGCCTGAAGGTCCTGGATATCTCTGGATGGGGGAATTGGCAGTTGAAGAATTCCTGGGAGTCTGAGCCTGGGCTGAGTTTGGGATCGGCTCCTGAAAACCCTTGTAAAGATTTTACATTCCCGAATATAAACCAATAAAGAGAGCAGGCAAAATCAAGGCCATGCCCATGACTTTGGGCACATTCCGAAGATGGTTGTGGTGAGTGCTGCACCATTAATTCCCTTTTGCTTCTCATTCCTGCCTCTCTGGAAACAAGCAGGTCCACGGGATGCAGTTCCGTGGGTTTTGCTGTGGTTCAGTGGGGTTTCCCTCCCTAGATGCCCCAGGAGTGCAGGTCTAAGGTTTGGAAATACTTTCCTTTCTACATATGTCTATACACGGTCTGTCTTAATGATTTTCAGATTTCGTATTTGTGAATTCCCCTCATAGCTGAAATTGATGGGTAACCCCCAAATCAATAACTCACAGTGATCATTCATGGACATGGGACACAGTAGCAAAAACTTTGAGTCACCAGACATGCATGTTTCATACTGAGGTCAAACCAGGTGACACCCTGGCTCCTTGCTTTAGCTCTCAAACCGCAAATAAGTATCCTGTTATTTTCCTTTCTTTTCTTTTTTTTTTTTTTCTTTTTGATATAGAATCTCTCTCTGCTGCTCAGGCTGGAGTGCAATAGCACGATCTCGGCTCACTGCAATCTCCCAGGTTCAAGTGATTCTCCTGCCTCAGCCTCCCAAGTAGCTGGGATTACAGGTGCCCGCCACCACACTCAGCTAATTTTTGTATTTTAGTAGAGACAGGGTTTCACTATGTTGGTCAGGCTGGTCTCAAACTCCTGACCTCAGATGATCCACCCACATCGGCCTCCCAAAGTGCTGGGATTACAGGCATGAGCCACCGCACCCGGCTAAGTGTCCTTTTCAAGGTCTGTTTAGTAGCACAGTTTTTGCATCTTTCTGCCTTTTTGGGGGTGGTTTTGTTGTTTAGAATGTCCCCCAGTCATAGCGCTGAAGTGCTGTCTGGCGTCCCTAAGCGCAAAGAGGCTGTGATGTTCCTTGCGGAGAAAATATGTGTGTTAGATAAGCCTCATTCAGGCATGAGTTATAGTGCTGTTGGCTGTGAGTTCAATGTTAATGAATCTATAGTAAATATGTTAAAAGGTGCCTTTAAGCAGAAACACACATAAGACAAGGTTATGTATTAACGGGTTGATTATCATGAAATCAGAGGCTCAGAGGACCCTAACCCTGTATTTCCCGTATGAGCAATGGTTCAGTATTCACTAATATAGTGTAAATGGTGATTTCATAGAGCATAACTACAGTGAATGGCCAGCATCAATTGTATCTATGGATCTATATCTAACTAAATATCTAAACAAAAAATTTTTCTTTATCTTTTTTTTTTCTTTTTTTGAGATAGAGTTCTGCTCTGTCACCCAGGCTGGAGTGCAGTGGTGCCATCACTGCTCACTGCAACCTCCACCTCCCAGGCCCAAGTGATCCTCCCACCTCAGCCTCCCGAGTAGCTGGGACTATGGGCATGAACCACCACACCTGGCTAATTTTTGTATATCTTTGTAGAGACGGGGTTTCACCATGTTGTCCAGGCTGGTCTCGAACTCCTGGGCTCAAACAATCCACCCGCCTAGACCTCCCAAAGTGCTGGGATTACAGGCATAAGCCACCGTGCTCAGCCTAGTTTTTTCTTATTATAAAAGTACGTACATGTTTAGTGTAGAAAACATGGAAACATGCAGTATTACACCTCTCACTTCAGTGAGAAGCCTTCAGATCTTGCTCTGTGCTTACATGTTAACTGCACTGTACATGCCGTTTGGTAAGTTTCTTTTCTTTTTTGAGACGGAGTTTCACCTTGTAGCCCAGGCTGGCGTGCAATGGCACAATCTCAGCTCTCCTGCCTCAGCCTTCCAGGTAGATGGGATTACAGGTGTGTGCCACCACACCCTGCTAATTTATTATTTTTATTATTTTTAATTTTTTTGAGATGGAGCCTAGCTCTGTCACCTAGGGTGGAGTGCAGTGGCGTGATCTCAGCTCACTGCAACCTCTGCCTCCTGGGTTCAAATTGTTCTCCTGACTCAGCCTCCCAAGTAGCTGGGACTACAGGTGCATGCCACCACACCTGGCTAATATGCTTTGTATTTTCAGTAGAGACAAGGTTTCACCATGTTGGCCAGGCTGGTCTCAAACTCCTGACCTCACGTGATCCACCCGCCTCGGCCTCCCAAAGTTCTGGGATTACAGGTGTGAGCCACTGCACCTAGCCTGGTAAGTTTCCTTCTCACATAAATTATCATGAACATCTGTCTTTGGCAATAGATAGCCTTCTATGATATCATTGTGGTTGTAGAACTTGAGTATACACACACTTTATGAACTAATATAAGATATTTAAATTGTTTCTAATTTTTAAATAACATTACTGTAAGTAATGTTTCACCTTGTAGCCCAGACTGCATATATATATTTGCAGCCTGAATATATAAAAGCCTGAATATATAAAATTATATATTTTAATGGAGATAAAATGTACACATACTTAAATGCACAGATGTTTCTCTTTTTTAGAGATAGGATTTCATTCTGTTGCCCAGTCTGGGGTGCAGTGGTGTGATCATGGCTCACTGCAACCTTGACTTCCCAGGTTCAAGCAATCCTCCTACCTCAGCTTCCCAAGGAGCTGGGACTACAGGTGTGCACCACCACGCTGGACTAATTAAAAAAAAGTTCTGTCTGGGCACGATGGCTCATGCCTGTAATCCCAGCACTTTGGGAGACCAATCACCTGAGGTCGGGAGTTAGACCAGCCTGATCAACATGGAGAAACCCCATCTCCACTAAAAATACAAAATTAGCTGGGTGTGGTGGCACATGCCTGTAATCCCAGCTACTCGGGAGGCTGAGGCAGGAGAATCGCTTGAACCTGGGAGGCAGAGGTTATGGTGAGCCGAGATCGCACCATTGCACTCCAGTCTGGGCAACAAGAGAGAAACTCCATCTCAAAAAAAAAAAAAAAAAAAGAAATATATATATGTGTGTGTGTGTGTGTGTGTATATATATATATATATGTGTATATATATATATCTTTTGTAAAGACTTGTTTACCAAACAAGTCTTGTTATGTTGACTAGGCTGGTCTCAAACTCCTGGTTTCAATCTATCCTCCTGCCTTGGCCTCCAAAAGTGCTGGGATTTTAGGTGTAAGCCACTGTGCCAGGCCCACAGATCTTAAGTGTACAATTTGATGAGTTTTGATAAATGCATACACATTTCCATCAGCTCCCAGAAAATCTCTACCCCCGTGTAATTGCTCAATGGGTTCTTCCTGCCTGCCACCCAGACAAAACCAGTTCACTGAGACCGTGGTATTGCAGTAAAGAAGGATTTTAACTAACACGATGCCAGCCTCATGGGAGAACTGGAGCCATCATTCAAATCAGTTTCGTCAAAGACTTGGAGGTTAGGATTTTTCAAGGATAGTTTAATGGGCGGGGGACTAGGGAATGGGCGCTGCTTACTGTTTGGGGATGCCATCATAGGGGTGTGGAAAATAGTCCTTGGGCACTGAGTCCAACACGGGGTGCAAGGCTACAGGACGGGTTAAGTGATGAGTCATGAGTCTGGGTGGGGTCAGTCAGTTGCTGAGATGCAAAAGTCTGAAAAATATCTCAAAAGACCAACTTAGGTTCTACCATAGTGATCTATAGGAGCAAATGGGGAAGTCATCAATGTTATGACCTCTGGCCACGTGTCTCCTGAG
The DNA here is from genome assembly GCF_024542745.1 of Macaca thibetana thibetana. NCBI lineage: Eukaryota > Metazoa > Chordata > Mammalia > Primates > Cercopithecidae > Macaca > Macaca thibetana. Next base: position 139,745,897 of record NC_065580.1, on the reverse strand, counting down.
CCATGAAAGATTATAGAAACCATGTCTACATTTCAGCAGAATTCAGGCACCCATAATTCTAATCTCAAGAGGGACTATTATCATCCTTGCTTCAAAGTTAAACTATAAGCTAAATTCCTTCCACGGTACAGCTTGGCCTCTACCCAGGAGTGAGTGAAGACACCCAGTCTGTGAGGTTAGAAGCAAGACGGAGTCAACTATTTCAGATTTCGCTCACTGTCATAATCTTTGCAAAGGCAGTTTCACTAGAAAGCACTGTTCTGACTTCTATCATCATAGATCAGTTTTGACTATTCTTGAACTTCATATAAATGGAACCATACAGCATATAATCTTTTGTGTATGGTTTGTTTCACTTGCATTTTTGAGATTCTTCCATGTTTCACATATACATGTGTAGTTTACTTATATTTGTTGCTGGGTATTATTCCATTATAGGCATGCGCCACCAAGCCCCGCTGATTTTGTATTTTTAGTAGAGATGGGGTTTCTCCGTGTGGGTCAGGCTGGTCTCACACTCCCGACCTCAGGTGAACTGCCCGCCTCAGCCTCCTAAAGTGCTGGGATTACAGGTGTGAGCCGCTGCGCCTGGCCTTATTGACCTTGTATTTAAAGATCATGCTAAGTTCACTCATTAGTGCTAGTAGCTTACTTTATTGCTTTCCTTTTGACTGTCTGTATAATCTATCAGGTCCTCTATGAATAAAGATATTTTTGCTTCTTCCTTTGTAAACTTTATAACTTTTATGGCTTTTATTTCTTTTTTCTTACCTTACTGGACTGGCTAGAACTTTTAGTAAAATATTTAATAGAAATGGTGAGAACAGACATACTTGTTTTGTTTTTGCTTATGGGGGGGATCCTTAATATTTCACTCTTTTCTTTTCTTTTCTTTTCTTTTCTTTTCTTTTCTTTTCTTTTCTTTCTTTAGACAGAGTCTCGCTCTGTCACCCGGGCTGGAGTGCAATGGCGCAATCTCAGCTCACTGCAACCTCCCCCTCCAGGCTTCAAGCGATTCTCCTGCCTCAGCCTCCTGAGTGGCTGGGATTACAGGCATGAGTCACTATGCTCAGCTAATTTTTGTATTTTTAGTAGAGACAGAATTTCGCCACGTTGGCCAGGCTGGTCTCGAACTCCCGACCTCAGATGATCCACTCGCCTCGGCCTCCCAAAGTGCTGGCATTACAGGCATGAGCCACTGAGCCCAGCCTATTTCACTTTTTTCTTAGAGTTTCACTTATTAGAGGGGATATTCTCTTCTGAGTTTGTTGAGAGTTTTCATCATGATTAGGTGCTCAATCTGTCAAATGCTTTTCCTGCATCTATATTGAGGTGATTACAAGTTTTTCCAGTCTTATTATGTTAATGTGGCAAATTACATTGATTATGGAATATTAAACTAATCTTTCATTCCTCATAACCTCTTTTTTTCGGGCAGGGAGGACAGAATCTCGTTCTGTCACCCAGGCTGGAGTGCAGTGGCACGATCTTGGCTCACTGCAACCTCCGCCTTCCAGGTTCAAGTGATTCTCCTGCCTCAGCCTCCCGAGTAGCTGGGATTACAAGCACCTGCCACCATGCCCAGCTAATTTTTGTATTTTTAGTAGAGATGGGGTTTTACCATGTTGTCCAGGCTGGTCTCAAACTCTGGACCTCAGGGGATTCTCCCACCTTGGCCTCCCAAAATGCTGGGATTATAGACGTGAGCTACCACACCCAGCCTATTTTTACTGGATAAATGTCATTTGGATGTATTATGTATGATCTTTATTTATATTTCTGTATTTGATATGTGTCTTGGTCTGATGGTAGTACCCTATCCAAATACCTGAGACCAGGCCATTTATAAAGAATATAAATTTACTTCTTATCATTCTAGAGGCTGGGAAGTCCCAGATCAAGGTACTGGCAGATTCAGTGTCTGGTGAGAGCTTGGTCTCTGCTTCTAAGATGGTGTCTTGAATATAGCATACACTGGAATGGTAGGTAGGACACTGTGTCCTCACATGATGGAAGAGACAGAAGAGGCAAAAAGGGGTGAATGACTTCCACCAAGCCCTTTTAGTTATTTATTTATTTTGAGACAGAGTCTCACTCTGTTGCCGAGGCTGGAGTGCAGTGGCATGATCTCAGTTTACTGCAGCCTCTGCCTCCCAGGTTCAAGCAGTTCTCCTGCATCAACCTCCTGAATAGCTGGGAGTACAGGTGCCTGCCACCATGCCCGGCTAATTTTTGTAGTTTTAGTAGAGACAAGGTTTCTCCATGTTGTCCAGGCTGGTCTCAAATTCCTGACCTCAAGTGATCTGCCCACCTTGGCCTCCCAAAGTGCTGGGATTACAGACATGAGCCACCATGCTGGCCTCAAGCCCTTGTATAAGGGCACCTTATCTCACTTATGAGGTCAGAGTCCTCATAACTCAATCACCTTTTCTTTTCTTTTTTTTTTTTTTTTTTTTTTAAGACAGAGCCTTGCTCTGTTGCCCAGACTGGAGTGCAGTGGTGCGATCTCAGCTCACTGCAATCTCTGCCTCCTGGGTTTGGGCTATTCTCTTGCCTCAACCTCCCAAGTAGCTGGAATTACAGGTGCACACCACCGTGCCTGGCCAATTTTTGTATTTTTAGAGAGATGAGGTTTCGCTATGTTGGTTAGGCTGGTCTCGATCTCCTGACTTCAGGTGATCTGCCCTCCTTGGCCTCCCAAAGTGATGGGATTACAGATGTGAGCACCTGCACCTGGCCGACTCAATCACCTTAGAATACCACCACATTGGGATGAAGTTTCAACATGAATTTTGGAAGAGACATAAACATTCAAACCAGGACAACACCTATCTATAATTTTCTTTCCTTGCCACGTCTTTGTCAGATTGTTGGTTATGAAACTTTTGCTGGTCTCATAAAAGGAAATGGGAAATAGTCCCTTCTCTTCTATTTTCTGAAAGATTTTTGGGGTAAAGCTGTTATTGCTTTTTCCTTAAATGTTTTATAGAATCCACGGTGAAACCATCTGGTCCTATAGTTTTCTTGGTGGGGAGGTTTCTGATAACAAATTCACTGCCTTTAATAGGTATAGGGCTACACATGTTTCTATTTCTTATCTTAATAATTATTTATGCATTTAAAAATAAACTTTATTGAGGTTTAACTTACACACATCTTACTATGTACTTGTAATTTGCATGCATATAATTTATCCCCATCTGTTCAATAAGTTTTGATCACATGCATATTTTTTCTTTTCTTTTCTTTTTTTTTTTTTTTTTTAAGACAGTTTCGCTCTGTTGCCCAGGCTGGAGTGCAGTGGCATGATCTCAGCTCATTGCAACCTCCACCTCCCAGGTTCAAGCGATTCTCCTGCCTCAACCTCCCAAGTAGCTGGTACTACAGGCTCTCACCAGCACACCTGGCAAATTTTCTATTTTTAGTAGAGATGGGGTTTCACCATGTTGGCCAGGCTGGTCTCGAACTCCTGACCTCAAGTGATCCTCCCATCTCAGCCTTCTGAGTAGCTGGGACTACAGGCACATGCCACCATGCCCAGCTGATTTTTGTATGCTTTGTAGAGACAAGGTTTCACCTTACTGCCCAGGCTGGTCTTAAACTCCTGAGCTCAGGTGATCTGCCTGGCTCGGCCTTCCAAAGTGCTGGGATTACAGGCGTGAGCCACGGCACTCGGCCTCACTAGATTTATACTTTAAGGATATTCCTTAAGTCACATTTCACCAGTAGATGTCCTACCAGTTAGTTCAATCTGGTTAGCAGCGTAGCGGACATCATCACCTTTATCAATATCATTTCAATGCATCTGTATTCCTCACATATGAAATGGTACTTCAGGTCGGGCGCAGTGGCTCACGCCTGTAATTCCAGCACTTTGAGAGGTTGAGGTGGGAGGATCACCTGAGGTCAGGAGTTTGAGACCAGCCTGGCCAACATGGTGAAACCTCGTCTCTACTAAAAATACAAAAAAAGTAGCCGGGTGTGGTGGTGCATCCCAACTACTTGAGAGGCTGAGGCAGGAGAATCGCTTGAACCTGGAAGGTGGAGGTTAGAGTGAGCCAAGTGAGCCAAGATCACACCACTGCACTCCAGCCTGGGCAATGTGAGCAAAAACTCTGTCTCCAAAAGAAAAAAAAAAAAAGAAAGAAAGAAATAGTACTCTATAGTTTAGAAAGTGTTTTCAGTTTGTTGTATTTACATTTTGTTGATGCAGAAACAGGCCCAGAGGAAAGAATAGATTAAATGGCCAAGTCATGTAGCTGAGGAGTAGCCAGTGTAGAACTGAAACCTGGGTCTTTTTTTTTTTTTTTTTTTTTTTTGAGACAGGGTCTGATTCTGTTGCCCAGCCTGGAGTGCAGTGGCACGATCATAGTTTACTGCAGCCTTGAACTCCTGGGCTGGAGCAGTCCTCCCACCTCAGCCTCTTGAGTAGCTGGGACTACAGGTCCGTGCCACCATGCCTGTCTAATTTTTAAATTTATTTTCATTTTTATTTTGTAAAGTGAAGTTTCACTATATTGCTTAGATTGGTCTTGAATTCTTGGCCTCAAGCAATCCTCCCACCTTGGCCTTCCGAAGTGCTGGGATTACAGGCGTGAGTCATTGCGCCTGGCTGATGGTAGATCTTTTTGTTCCTAATTAGGTGCCCTTTACTCTAAGCTACCTGGGACCTTTGCAGTCTTGGGAAATCCCACCGGAAGTTGTCCCAGAACAAGGGACAGGGCAGCTGGTCTCTGGGCTGGCTTCTTCCTGCAATTCCTAAGGTGGCCTTGTCTCTAGAGTTCTTTTGTTTGTTTGTTTGTTTTTCGAGATGGAGTCTCACTCTGTCGCCAGGCTGGAGTACAGTGGCACAATCTCGGCTTACTACAACCTCTGCCTCCCGGTTTGAAGCAATTCTCCTGCCTCAGCCTCCTGAGTAGCTGGAATTACCGGTGCCCACCACCACACCCGGCTAATTTTTTTTTTTTTTTTTGTAGTTTTAGTAGAGATGGGATTTCATCCTGTTAGCCAGGATGGTCTCGATCTCCTGACCTCATGATCCTCCCACCTCAGCCTCCCAAAGTGCTGGGATTACAGGCATGAGCCACCACACCTGGCCTACGACCCTAGAGTTTTAAGGCCCCATCTCACATTGGCTTGGTATTGAAGAAGAGATTTACCACAAAGTTGATCATCTCCTCAACCATCAGGAGATGATAAGTTTAACTTGAGTAGGGGATTTTTAGTCTTTTCTCTGTATTCCAGCTGGAAATGAATCCAGCCGGGACAGGAAATGAATCCCCTGGACTCCCATATGGGCAAGGGCAGGCCTGGGACAGAGGGGCTTAGCTAGTGCATCCGAGCGTGGAGCTGACTGATTTGAGTCCAAGGCGATGCTGACCATTCTGCCCCGACTCTAGCTCTGTGTACGGGCGTGTCTGTGTTTTGAATGGCTGAGGGTTGAAAGCCAGGAGTTCACTCTCCTGGCAGGAGACTGCAGCCTCCTGGTCTATCTGCAGAGCTCATTGCTTTAGGAAAATGACTCCCCATGAATCTGATGATGTCTCTGAGACTTGCCTTCCATAGCTGTCATTCAAACTAGGGCCATTTATCAAAACGAGCCGAGTGCATAGCAGGTTCCGGGCACTGGATACTTGGATCACATTGATGAACAAGGGACTTCAGGGGCTCCCAGGTGTGCTGTGTGTGTGTGGTGGGAAGTGTGCAGGGGCCAGAGGAATGAACAAATAATCCAGTACTGTGAGAGAAGGACTTCGCTAAAGGTACGATTGAGGTGTTGTGAGATTCACAGGAGGTAGAGGTCTGGGTGGCACTCCTCTGGTTCAAGGCCTGGCTCCCTGGGTCCAAGTTTCTCAGAATCCCATGTTACCATGCATCCTCGCTCTTCTATAGATGGCATCTTTCTTCCCCACTGGCTCTCTCCCATCAGCACTTAAGGATACTGTCATGCGCGTCCGTGTAAAGAGACCACCAAACAGGCTTTGTGTGAGCAATAAAGCGTTTTAATCACCTGGGTGCAGGCGGGCTGAGTCCGAAAAGAGAGTCAGCGAAGGGAGGTAAGGGTGGGGCCGTTTTATAGGATTTGGGTGGGTAAAGGAAAGTTACAGTCAAAGGGGGGTTGTTCTCTGGTGGGCTGGAGTGGGGGTCACAAGGTGCTCAGTGGGGGAGGTTTTTGAGCCAGGATGAGCCAGGAAAAGGAATTTCACAAGGTAATGTCATCGCTTAAGGCAAGGACTGGCCATTTTCACTTCTTTTGTGGTGGAATGTCATCAGTTAAGGCGGGACAGGGCATTTTCACTTCTTTTGTGATTCTTCAGTTACTTCAGGCCATCTGGGCAAGTCACAGGGGATGCGATGGCTTGGCTTGCGCTCAGAGGCCTGACAGATACTCCAGCATCTCTCTCCTTTAAGAAAACAGCCTCAGGCCAGGCGTGGGGACTCACGCCTGTAATCCCAGCACTTAGGCAGGCCGAGGTGGGCGGATCATGAGGTCAGGAGTTGGAGACCATGCTGGCCAACATGGTGAAAACATGTCTCTACTAAAAAGACAAAAATTAGCTGGGCGTGGTGGCGCGCACCTGTAATCGAAGCTACTCAGGAGGCTGAGGCAGGAGAATCGCTTGAACCTGGGAGGCAGAGTTTCCAGTGAGCCAAGGTCGCGCCACTGCACTCCAGCCTGGGTGACAGAGAGAGACTCCGTTTCAGAAAAAAAAAAAAAAAGAAAGAAAGAAAGAAAAAGAAAACATAAAGAAAAGAAAACAGCCTCATTGCATCTACATCATTCTTTTGCTATCAGCTTTCCTCAGCCGATCTTCTTGGAAGCACTGGTTGCTCTCCCTGACTCAGTTTCTTTGCTTCTAGGGTCTTCTCCAACCTCTGCGGCCAGGTCTCTGCCCTGCTTACTATCTCATTTGCATCTGCGGGATGCTATTTTATTTTATTTTTGAAACAGGGTTTTGCTCTGTCACCCAGGCTGGAGTGCAGTGAAGTGATCATAGCTCACCTCAATCTCCTGGGCTCAAGTGATCCTCCTCCTTCCTCAGCCCCCCAAGTAGCTGGGACCACAGGTGCACACCACCATTTCCAGCAATTTCTTTGCTTTTTTTTTTTTTTTTTTTTTTTTTTTTTTTTACAATTTGTAGAGATAGGGTCTCTCTATGTTGCCAAGGCTGGTCTCGAATTCCTGGCCTCAAGCAATTCTCCTGCTTTGGCCTTCCAGCAGGTTGGATTACAGGTGTGAGCCACTGCACCTGGCCTCCTCCTCCTCCTTCTTCTTCTTCTTCGAGACGGAGTTTCTCTTTTGTTGTACAGGCCAAAGTGCAATGACACGATCTCAGCTTACTGCAACCTCCGCCTCCCGGGTTCAAGCAATTCTCCTGCCTCAGCTTCCCAGGTAGCTGGGATTACAGGTGCCCGCCACCACACCCGGCTAATTTTGTATTTTTAGTAGAGATGGGGATTCGCCATGTTGGTCAGGCTGGTCTCAAACTCCTGACCTCAGGTGATCCACCTGCCTCGACCTCCCAGAGTGCTGGGATTACAGGTATGAGCCACGGCGCCCGGCCACCTCCTTCTTCTTCTAATTATGATCTTCCCTGGGGCCAATTTCACACATCGGCACTCAAGGTCACACACCTTGCCTTTGAGTGGTGGGTGCAATGATGGCCAAGGCCAAGGCACTGAAAAGGCCTGGGTTAGCCAGAAACCCTCCACCTATCTCACTACAGCAGAGGAAGCATTTCTAGAACCTCCTGGTTGGGGCTGGGGTCCCATCACATCCACACTGTGGCTGAGAGAAGGGAAGGGCCTTGGTCAATGTTATTGACCATCAGTTTCAGTTGGGCCTGAGGGATAAGTTTAAGGTCTCTTCCACAGTGTGCTGGCCCAGACTGGGCAGAGCCGGTGGCCAGCCCACCCCTAGCCCTCACCCTTGGGGCCATGGGGTGGGTTCACTGGGACTTGCCTCTGCTTAGCCTGTTATGGTGATGGTGGGCAGAGATGGATGGGCTCTGTCCAGGGAGCATTTTATTTTTTGAGACAGAGTCTTGCTCTGTTACCCAGGCTGGAATGCAGTGGTGCGATCTTGGCTCACTGCAACCTCCACTTCCTGGTTTCAAGCGATTCTCCTGCCTCAGCCTCCCGAGTAGCTGGGATTACAGGTGCCCGACTCTACGCCCGGCTAATTTTTGTATTTTCAGTAGAGATGGGGCTTCACCACATTGGCCAGGCTGATCTCAAACCCCTGATCTTGTGATCCCCTCACTTTGGCCTGCCAAAGTTCCGAGGCTGGTCTGGAACTCCTGGCCTCAAGTGATCCTCCCATATCAGCTTTCCTAACTGCTGGGATTACAGGCTCATGCCACCACTCCCAGCTAATTTTTTATATTTAGTAGAGATAGTATTTCACTATGTTGGTCAGGCTGGTCTCGAACTCTGGACCTCAGATGATCCACCCACCTCGGCCTCCCAAAGTACTGAGATTACAGGTGTAAGCCACCAAGCCCGGCATCTAATTCTCATTTTATTATTATTATTATTATTATTATTACTATTTTAGACGGAGTTTCGCTCTTGTTGCCCAGGCTGAAGTGCAATGGCGTGATCTCGGCTCACCGCAATTTCTGCCTCCTGGGTTCATGTGATTCTCCTGCCTCAGCCTCCTGAGTAGCTGGGATTACAGGATCCTGCCCCCACGCCCGGCTAATTTTGTATTTTTAGTAGAGATGAGGTTTCTCCATGTTGATCAGGCTGGTCTTTTTTTTTTTTTTTTTTTTTTTTTGAGACGGAGTCTCGCTCTGTCGCCCAGGCTGGAGTGCAGTGGCACGATCTCGGCTCACTGCAAGCTCCACCTCCTGGGTTCACACCATTCTCCTGCCTCAGCCTCCCGAGTAGCTGGGACTACAGGCGCCTGCCACCTCGCCCGGCTAATTTTTGGATTTTTTAGTAGAGACGGGGTTTCACCGTGTTAGCCAGGATGGTCTCGATCTCCTGACCTTGTGATCCGCCCGTCTCGGCCTCCCAAAGTGCTGGGATTACAGGCTTGAGCCACCGCGCCCGGCCAGATCAGGCTGGTCTTGAACTCCTGACCTCAGGATCCACCCACCTTGGCCTCCCAAAGTGCTGGAATTACAGGTATGAGCCACTATGCCCAGCCTCTAATTTTAATTTTAATTTTATTCGTTTATTTATTTTGGAGACAGAGTCTTCCTCAGTTGCCCAGGTGATCATAGCTCGCTGCAGCCTCTAACTCCTGAGCTCAAGTGATCCTCCCACCTCAGCCTCCTGAGTAGGCGGGACTACAGGTATACACCACCATGCCAAGCTAATTTTAAAAATTTTTGTAGAGGCGGAGTCTCGCTATGTTGCCCAGGCTGGTCTTGAACTTCTGGCTCCAAGTGATCCTCCTACCTCAGCCTCCCAAAGCACTGGGATCATAGGTGTGAGTCACCACCCTTAGCTTTAAGTCTCTAATTCTTTCTTTCTTTCTCTCTCTTTCTCTCTCCTTTCTTTCTTCTTTCTTACTTTCTCATTCTGTTGCCCAGGATGGAATGTGGTAATGCGATCATAGCTCACTGCAGCCTTCAACTCTTGGGCTCAAGCAATCTTCCCACCTCAGCCTCCTAAGTAGCTGGGACTACAGATGCACACCACCTGTAGCCCTGCTAAGTTTTAAATTTTTCATGGAGATAGGGTCTTGCTATGTTGCCCAGGCTGCTCTCCAACTCCTGGGCTCAAGCGATCCTCCTGCTTCAGCTTCTCAAAGAGCTGGGATTGCAGATGTGAGCCACCACTCCCAGCCTCTCTGCATCATTTTAACAAAGAGTCACAGCCTCTGGACCCCTGGGCTGTGGCAGGATGAGCCCTGTTTCCTCCTCACACTCCAGTGCAGAACAACGTCAGGAAGTGCTTTCGGATTACAGGTGTGAGCCACTGCACCTGGTCAGGAGTTCAAGACCAGCCTGGCCAACATGGTGAAACCCTGTCTCTACTAAAAATACAAAAAAATCAGCCGGGCGTGCTGGCGCATGTCTATAGTCCCAGGTACTCGGGAGGCCGAGGCAGGAGAATCGCTTGAACCCAGGGGGCAGAGGTTGAAGTGAGCCGATATCATGCCATTGCACTCCAGCTTGGGTGACAAAGTGAAACTCTGTCTCAAAAAAAAAAAAAAAAAAAGGAAGTGCTCTCGGCCCAGCGTGACAGTGATATAAGACATCGGACTCCTTCCCATGTAACCGGAAACCCATGAACAGAGCCTGGTGGTTTTACAAACAGGATGAGCAGAATGGAGAACAGAGATTCTCACCTTCTGGGGGTCCACACATGTTCCCCGAGATTGTGAGAATGAGTGTGTGCAGCTGGCTTGGACAAGGGTGCCCCAGCACTGCAGGGGCCAGCGGCTTTCTACCCAGGGCTTGCCAACAATTTGTTAATGGCCCTGACTGAGGTGACTCAGTTTCCCAGCTAGAGCTCCCCAGCAGCAAATGCAGGCTTGGCTGCTGTATCATTGATCACTCCCAGCCTGTCCCTGACAAGCGATTCTATACCCCTCACCTGCTTGGACAGTGGAAAGGGGCCACAGGCGTCAAGAGTCTTAGACCCAGCATTTAAATCCTGGCTCCACACACTAGTTCTGTGGGCTGGTCGCTTCCTGTCTGAACCTCCATTTGCTTATCGATAAAGTGAGCACAGTGATACCTGCCTTGCAGAATTGTTAATATATTGTATATGAAATGAGGTGACAAGTACCTGATGTGGCACAATTGGTGGCACAGAGTAGGCCCTTAATAAATGGCCCTTGTTACTGTCATTCCCCGACCTGCCCAGCGCTAGGCACAACAGTGTTAGAAACACACATTGATTAGCCAGGTGCAGTGAGTCATACCTGTCATCCCAGCACTTTGGGAGGCCAAGGCAGGAGGATTGCTTGAGGCCAGGAGTTAGAGACCAGCCTGGGCAACACAGACCCCTTCTCTACAGAAAACTTTAAAAATTAGCTAGGCATGGTGGCGTGCACCTGCCACTCAGGAGGCAAAGGTGGGAGAATCGCTTGAACCTCGGAGGTTGAGGCTGCGGTGAGCTGTGATTGTCCCGCTGCACTCCAGCCTGGGTAACACAGCGAGACCCTGTCTCCAAAAAATGTATAAATAAATACAGACTGACTGATTTTTGTATCTTCCCCTTCAGGATATAGATGCTTGACTGAGATGAGAGTGCTAAAACCCCCTGTTGTGTGTGTATGTGTGTGTGTGTGTGAGAGAGGGAGAGAGAGAGAAGAAGAGAGAGAGAGAGAGATTCATTCTCTGCCTTTTCATACGACGTGGAGGGTCGGAGTACGGATCCCCTGAGTATCAGAAAGCACCCTGTCAGGTAGAACATGCCAGGAATCCCTGGCCTTGCTACCAGAGCTGGGAGCCCTGGGCGGAGGTCCAGAGTTAGCGACCTCCCCCTGCAAAGCTGCTGTTTTCCTTCAGGGAGTGGAGATTGGTTGGGGTTTGGAGTCCAACCAAATTCCCCTTGGAGGGCAGCACATCTGCGCCAGGAATGCTGTGAACGTCCGTGGGAGGTGGTGGGTGGTGTAGACGGAGGCCAGAAGTCAGGACCTTTTGAAGCAGCATTATTGTCTGGGGGAAATACCTGAGGTTCATCATCTCGCGCCAGGGAAGTCAAAGACGTGGACCCACAAGAAGTGAGTTTAAGAGCAGAGGTTTAATAGGTGATAAAAAGAGAAAAGAGAACAGCCCTGTCTCCTGCAGATAGAGAGGGGCTGCCGAGTGGGTCTTCTGGCTTCATGGTGAAATGCACGGGGCTTGGGGAGGGGGTGGCCGCTGGAGGGGGTGGTTTATAAATAAACTTGAAGAGGCAGAGTCTGATTTACGCAGGGCCCGAGAGATTGGTCAGACCAGGTGTGACGTTTGTATAGAGTGAGAAGAAGCTGGCCATCCCGCCGCAATCTTTTATTATGCAGATGGGTTCTCTACCTGGCTGCTGCCGTCCTGTCTGTTCCTTACCGTACACATGGTTGACAAAGAAAAGCGAAGATGGGGCTGGGCGCGGTGGCTCAAGGCTGTAATCCCAGCACTTTGGGAGGCCGAGGTGGGCGGATCATGAGGTCAGGAGATCCAGACCATCCTGGCTAACACGGTGAAACTCCATCTCTACTAAAAATACGAAAAATTAGCCGGGCGTGGTGGCGGGCACCTGTAGTCCCAGCTATTCGGGAGGCTGAGGCAGGAGAATGGCGGGAACCCGGGAGGCGGAGCTTGAGATGGCGCCACTGCACTCCAGCCTGGGCGACAAAGCGAGACTCCGTCTCAAAAAAAAAAAAAAAAAAAGAAAGAAAAAGAAAAGAGAAGATGGAGCCGCCATGTTGAACCCGCCTGGCCCCCAGGTAACCCTTTTCTATTGGCAGGGCTGCCGTCATTTACCTATGCAAGCTTTTAGCTTGCTTACCCGTGCTTGCAGATTTTCAGGCTGCTTTTTGTTAGAAAAGAAATGATTCACACCTTTAATCCCAGCACTTTGGGAGGCCAAGGCTGGTAGATGGCTCTTGGTCAGGAGTTCAAGACCAGCATGACCAACATGGTGAAACCCCGTCTCTACGAAAAATACAAAAATTACTCGGGCGTGGTGGCAAACGCCTGTAATACCAGCTACTCAGGAGGCTGAGGCAAGAGAATCGCTTGAACCCGGAAGGCAAAGGTTGCAGTGAGCCAAGATCGCACCACTGCACTGCAGCCTGGGCAACAGAGCAAGACTCAGTCTCAAAAAAAAAAAAAAAAGGAAAAGAAATTATTTTGCAGCTGCTTTTTATTAAAAGGAAACCTTACCAAGGACTCTCTTACTCCCGCTATCTGCCTAAACGATTTCTTTCTAGCTCTTGTATCACTTTGCAAGCGACCTGCCCATCCATTTCTCCTCTGGAAATAGGATCACAGGAGTAGCCCTGCTGGGGAAGGGGCACCTTGTTGGTCTTTGCTCCCCGAGGCGGGGCTCCGAGCCGCCAAGCAAGGCCGCCATAACCACGCACTGAGCCCTGGTTATCGTAAACTTCCTGCAGGAGGGGACTTACCTTCCCATGATGCCATGTCTAGACACGAGGTCAGGTATAAATTATGGAGACGATGTAGCATGTTCGGTGGTTAAACCGTAAAACTTTAACGAGAGATTTCTGTGTCTTGAACATGTGCTGGGGAAACTGTGGGAGGAGGGAGGGGGAGACGCATTCACTTCCTTTCCACTTCCTCTCTGGCCGTCTGTAGGGGTGCAGGCACCACCCTGGAGGCCAAGCCCTTAGCACTCGGCTGAGATTTGGTGTCAGCGAGTGGCCTCCACCAGCCCTGGCAGTTCCCAGGCCTGGCTCCCATAAAGCGGCTAGACGGAGCCCTGCCCTGCTGCACCGGGTGGACCTTGGCCAAGTCACAGCCTCACAGGCCTCAGTTTCCTCATCTGTGAAATGGGGGTGGGAGAGAGACTCTCCCAGCACAAATGTTTCCATCTCCTGATCTACGACCTGGCAGAGCGCATCAGCAGACACGCACGCTGAGCAGAAGGAATGCCTCTCTGAGTTTCAGACCTGCCTCATGGGGCCCTGGGTACACTGTAGGGCAGAGGAATAGCTTTGTAGGCTGTAAAGCGCTGTGCGGACGCACAGCCCTCCTGGAAATTCTGGGGGTCTCTTTCTCTGAAAAGGGCTGAAAGCTATGCTGGTAGCCATTTAGGAGATATCTTTGTGGAAAGGAAATGGACACTGCTGTCGTTTTTTCTGACTCCAAATACATTGCTCCAATTCTCTGACACCACCACCATTCCATTCAGATACTACTGGGAGTTAGCGCAGACCCCACAGTTTAAGGGCTCAGGCCCATGAGACTGCTCTCACAGCAGATGACGGCCATAAATGGGGTGCCCAGTCTACCTGCACTTATGCAAATTCAAGCGTTTCCACGATTTCTCCTTTGTTTTTTTTTTTTGAGACAAAGTTTTGCTCTTTTCGCCCTGGAGTGCAATGGCACCATCTTGGCTCACTGCAATCTCCGCTTCCTGGGTTCAAGCAATTCTCCTGCCTCAGCCTCCTGAGTAGCTGGGATTTCAGGCATGTACCACCACACCCAGCTAATTTTTGTATTTTTAGTAAAGATGGGGTTTCACCATATTGGCCTGGTTGGTCTCGTACTCCTGGCCTCAAGTGATCTGCCCGCCTCGGCCTCCCAAAGTGATGGGATTATAAGCGTGAACCACCTCGCCCCACTGGTGTCCACGATTTCTGCCTCAAGTTTGGTAATTCCCTAGAACCACTCACAGAACTCAGAACAGCACTTTGCTGATGGTTACCGTTTTATTGTAAAGGAAACACTTGAGTAGCAGCCAACTGGGAGAGATGCATATGAAGCGGCATTGTTGTCTGGAGTAAATACCCAAGATTCATTCTCTCACGACCATGGGCAACTAGGATGCAGACACACGAAGAGTGAGGTTCAGTGCAGAAGTTGAATCGGCAAAAGAAAGAGAAGAGCTCTCTATGCTGCAGACAGAGGGGTCCCAGAGAAATGGATTGCCGCCTTTTTTTTTTTGGAGACAGAGTCTCGCTCTGTCACCCAGGGTGGAGTGCAGCGGTGCGATCTCAGCTCACTGCAACCTCTGTCTCCCAGGTTCAAGCGATTCTACTGCCTCAGCCTCCTGAATAGTTGGGATTACAGGTGCGCACCACCACGCCCAGCTAATTTTTTGTGTAGAGAGGGGGTTTCACCATGTTGGCCAGGCTGGTCTCGAACTCCTGACCTCAGGTGATCCATCCACCTCGGCCTCCCAAAGTGCTGGGATTACAGATGTGAGCCACCACACCCGGCCCCAGGTAGCCCTTTTCTATTGGCATAGCTGCTGGCATTCACCCATGCAAGCCTCCGGCTTTCTTCTCTATGTCTGCTGCTTGATTTTTCAGGCTGTTCTTTGTTAGAAAAGAAATGATTTGGGGGCTGCTTTTTTTTTTTTTTTTTTTTGAGACGGAGTCTCGCTCTGCCGCCCAGGCTGGAGTGCAGTGGCCGGATCTCAGCTCACTGCAAGCTCCGCCTCCTGGGTTCACGCCATTCTCCTGCCTCAGCCTCCCGAGTAGTTGGGACTACAGGCGCCCGCCACTGCGCCCGGCTAGTTTTCTGTATTTTTTAGTAGAGACGGGGTTTCACCGTGTTAGCCAGGATGGTCTCGATCTCCTGACCTCGTGATCCACCCGTCTCGGCCTCCCAAAGTGCTGGGATTACAGGCTTGAGCCACCGCGCCCGGCGGGGGCTGCTTTTGTTAAAAGGGAAACTTGCCAAAGACTCTTTTGCCCTCGCTATCTGCCTAAATAATTTCTTTCTATCTCCTGTATCACATAGGCCAGTATGGAGGGTGGGGACAGGATGTAGAGCTTCTCTATCTTTTCTGAGTATCCGCTGTCCCAGAACATTCAGGTGTTTACCAACCTGGAAGCTCCATGAACTCCACTGGTTAGGGTTTTTATATGGGGTCTCTTTACATAGGCTCGATTGACTGCATCATTGGCCATTGTTGATTCATTCAATCTCGTCTTTCTTTTCTTCCTGGGAGTCAAGGTTGGAGCTGAAAGTTCCCACCCTCTAATCACGTGGCTGGCTTCTCTGGCCCCCACCCTCACCCTGAAGCTGTCTAGGGGCCCAGCAGGGATCACCTCACTTAGCATAAACTCAGATTTGGGGGAAAGAGGCTTGTTATGAATAACAAAACACACTCCTATCACTCAGGAAATTCCAAGGGTCTTAGGAGCTCCATACTAGCAATTTCAACAAAGACCAAAAACATGTATTTTATTATACCACAGACACAGAGGTCTTTGGAGCTGAGGCTGGATGCTACTCTGTGTACTGAAGACATTCACCCGGGCCTTAAGGTCAAGGTAGAGGAGGCCCTGGTTTCCAGCAATGACATTTCACGGTGCCAGCCCCCACGTGCCGTAATATCTGCTCCCATGCGATTAAGCATAAGGGCTTTATACTTGCCTTGTGCACATGGCTGAGCAATTGCAGAGGTTTGAATAGGGTGGTCAATGTGGAGCCACATCACAACACACCCTGTGTGAGTGTGTTACCGGAAAGGAGTGTCATCTAGACTCCCAACAGTGGGTTCTTGGATTTTACACAGGAAAGAATTCATGGTGAGTTACAGAGTATAGTGAAGCTAAGATAATGTATGAGACTACTCAATTACAGAACAGGCTATCCTCAGAAAGCGGAAGGACTATACCCACCTCAAATACAATGCTTGCTTAAATAGGATAACAGAGCTAAGAATAATGTCTTTTTTTTTTTTTTTTTAGACAGAGTCTCACTCTGTTGCCCAGGCTGGAGTTCAGTGGCACGATCTCAGTTCACTGCAGCCTCCACCTACTGGGTTCAATCGATTCTCCTGCCTCAACCTTCAGAATAGCTGGGACGATAGGCACGTGCCATCATGCCTGGCTAATTTTTGTATTTTTAGTAGAGACGGGGTTTCACCATGTTGGCTGGGCTGGTCTCCAACTCCTGACCTCAAGTGATCTGCCCACCTTGACCTCCCAAAGTGCTGGGATTATAGGCACGAGCCACCGCACCCGGCCAGAATAAAGTCTTACATGCTTTATTCCAAAGGTTTGTGATCAGGTTGTGACAGGCAATTAGTATTGCTATTCTCTCGTGTAACTATTGATTTCAGCAAGAATTAATAGGTATGCTATTATCTTTTTTTTTTTTTTTTTTTTTTGAGACGGAGTCTCGCTCTGTTGCCCAGGCTAGAGTGCAGTGGCTGGATCTCAGCTCACTGCAAGCTCCGCCTCCCGGGTTCACGCCATTCTCCTGCCTCAGCCTCCCGAGTAGCTTGTGGGACTACAGGCGCCCGCCACCTCGCCCGGCTAGTTTTTTGTATTTTTTAGTAGAGACGGGGTTTCACCGGGTTCGCCAGGATGGTCTCGATCTCCTGACCTCGTGATCCGCCCATCCCTCGGCCTCCCAAAGTGCTGGGATTACAGGCTTGAACCACTGCGCCCAGCCTGCTATTATCTTTAAAGCAAAACTTTTTTTTTTTTTTTTTTTTGAGACAGGATCTTACTTTGTTGCCCAGGCTGGAGGGCAGGGGTATAAACATGGCTCACTACAGCCTCAACCGTCCAGGGTCAATTGATCCTCCTGCCTCAGCCCGCCAAGTAACTAGGACTATAGGCATGTGCCATCACACCTGGCCAGTTTCTGAATTTGTTTGTAGAGATGAGGGTTTCACCACGTTGCCCAGGCTGGTCTGGAACTCCTGAGCTTAAGCAATCTGCCGACCTTGGCCTCCCAAAGTGCTGGGATTAGAGGTGTAAGCCACCGTGCCCAGCCTTGAAACTTATTTTTAAACTAAGAATGCTTTTTCTTCTTAAGATATCAGGGCATCAGAACATCTCTTTAAGTTCGAGGTCTCATTTAGTTAGTTGGTGTCATTAACTCATCCCTTCCACCATAAACACTTTGTAACCAAGAGTGCCTAACTTCCTGGGAATGTAACCTATCAGGTTTAGTTTTATTTGGCCATTATTCAGGATGGAGTCACTCTGGTTCAGACTCCTCCGATAGGTGGATCTATTCCACCATGGAGGGGTTGTGCTAAGCATATATGGACTGAGGACATCCTGGCACATGAGGGCCATGTGGCTCAGGTCATGCACATCGTGCCTCGGGAAAATGCCCCCCAGGAGAGCATAAAGCAGCTGGGATGAGGACAGCCCTTCCCTCAGCCAACTGTTCCACCATCAAATCGCATTTATGAAGTGCCCACATGCTCTTAGGAGCCCGTAAACACCCGAATCTGTGGCTCAAACCTTCAATCCTTCTAGCCGAACTGTTGTGGGGCCCCAGGGGACCCTCCGGGGCTGCAGAGGGACTACACTTGGCTCTGGGTCTCCTGTTCCCACAAGAACCCCCTAAATGTTCTTTATGGCTAAGCATTGCCTGTGTTACCCCGACATGGCGTTGGAATGTTCCAGAATCCCTGAGCCTCACTCTGCCTTTGTAGTTATTTATTGCCTGGGCCTCTCACTCAGTGCTTCTCTTACAGGCTTGGAGTTTTCTTCTTTTTTTCTCAATTGTCTGCATGTTTATCTTCCCAACTAGTCTATGAGCTGACTACGGGTTGCATCTTTTGCTGCCACTTTTTGGTCTGCTAGGACCTCACCTAGAGGAGAACAAAAACTGGGCTTGGCACCTCTGGACCTGCAGTCAAATCTGGTCCTACCACCTCCTAGTTGTAGAGTTTTGGACAGCAGCTCACACATGTAACCTCAGCACTTTGGGAGGCTGAGGCAGGAGAATTGCTTGAGGCCAGGAGTTCAAGACCAGCCCAGGCAACAGAGCAACACCTTGTCTCCACAAAAACAAAACAAAAACAAAACAAAACAGAACAAAACAAAAAATTATCCAGGTGTGGTAGCTCAAGTGGACCTCAAGTGATCCACCCACCTCGGCCTCCCAAAGTGCTGGGATTACAGGCATGAGCCACCAAGTCTGGCATATTGATATCTTTAAAGAAAACACAAACTTTTCTGTGACTTGAGGTGGGTGTTTCAGGAGAGCGTGGTGGTGAATGTGTGTCTGCTATCTGTGCCCAAAACACATGAGCAGAGGAAAATAAAATGTCCTTTTGTAAAACTAGGTCATGACACAGGACAGCCAGACTCAGTCACCCTTAGTGTCCCTCTCACCATACTAATGGTAAAGTTAAAAGTCTGAATCTCTAAAATTTACATAAGAAATATTTCAAATTAACCAAAAAGTACATAAAACACACCATAAAATACATATATACTTACCACCGAGATTTAACAGTTGTTAGCATTATGTCATATTTGCTTCAGTGTTTTCTTTTTAACTTTTTATTTTGAAATAATCCAGAACAGCATGTTTTAAAGGAATAAAATGTTGTGGGCATGGCTAAAGTCAGGTACAATAAAGGCCTGTATGCCTTTTCTCTTTTCCCAAACGTGATGCTAATAAAATTGGTGGATGTCATTCCCAGACAAATTTCTGTACTTTTACTACATATATATTTATAGCTAGAAACAAAACGTACTATTGTGTGTTTTAAAATTTGCATAATGATGTTCTGCTGAATTCATCATTTTGTAGTTTGCTTTTTCACTTGACAAAATATTAGTGAGAGCTATACATATTGACTCTTTTACCTCTCATTCATTTTAACTGCTTTATAGTATTTCACTGCAGGGATATACTGCCGTTTATTTATTATTCCCCTACTAACAGATATATTGCTTCTACTTTTTCACAATTACAAACAGGGTTGCAGGGACTACCCTTGAATCCTTGTGCCTGTGAGCAAAGGATTGCCCGGACAGAAAATACTTACAGTTAATTCTTCTAGATGTGGTCAATTGCTCTCCACACTCAGTGTTCCAATTTCCACTTCAGTAGTGTACAAAAGTTTCCCATTATTCCATAGTCTAGCCAATTTTTCATGTTACCAGAGTTATTACATTTTGCACACAAATGGATGAGGAACTGTATATCATTTTAAAATTTACATTTCCCTAATACATCCAAATTTAAGCCTCTTTCAGTTTTGTTTGTTCAAAAGTTAGTCTTTAGACATCACTCTTGAATGATAGTTTAGCTGGGTATAAAATTCTGGGTTGACAGTTATTTTTCCTCTGCATATTGGAGATATTACATCATCTTCTAGCCTCTATTGTTGCTATTGAAAGATCTACTGAAGGTGTCTTTGGAGGTAATTCATTCCTTTTCTTTGGTTGATTATAATATTTTGTCATTGTATTTGGAATTCTGCAGAGTCACTGTGATCTGGTGTCTAGATATGGATCAGTTTGCTTGCCCATTTGAGACTCTTTGTAAGTCCTGAATCCTTGAATATATGAGGCTCCACATATTTTTAAATCAATTGCAGAAAACCTCAAGCTATTATCTCTTCAGATTTTGCTTCTTTATAAAATTTCCTCTATTCTTTGCTTCTGGACCTCCTTTTTTTATTTCTTTGTATTTTTATTGGCATATCATAGTTGTGCATATTTTGGGGGTACATGTGATATTTTGATATGTGTATATAATATGTAATGATCAAATATCCATCACCTCAAATATTTATCTTTTTCCTGTGTTGGGAACATTACAATTCTTCTCTTCTAGCTATTTTGAAATCTATAATAAATTATTGTTAACTATTATTTCTCTACTGTACTATTGAATACTAAAACTTAATTTTTTTTAAGAGACAGGGTCTCACTATTTTTTCCAAGCTGTTCTTGAACTCCTGGGCTCAAGCAGTCCTTCCACCTCAGCCTTCTAAGTAGCTGGGATTTAGAACTTATTCCTTCTATTTAGCTGTATGGTTTTATCCATTGGAAGTTCTTTCAGATAAAATCCTCATTCTCTCATTCTATCTTCTGAGTCTCTAAACTGCTCATAATTTCTATTTCTTGTGCATTTTGGGCAATGTTCTCAGATCTAGTTTTCATTTTATTTATCTTCTCCTCCGTGTGTCCAATAATACTTTTTATCTGTTTAATTATTACTATTCTAATTTTCCCAAGTTATACTTAGTTACTGTTCACTTCTACCCTATTTTCAATTCCTTCTTTTAGCTCTTTTGATATTTTTAAACATTCTTATTTTATACATATGTCATATTTCCTTTCATATTTGATGTTTTATTTTCTCATGTTGCTGGGGCTTTCATCTTTCTGATTATTTTATTTTATTTTTGTTTTTTTTGAGACAGGATATCACTCTATTGCCTGGTCTGGATTGTCATAGTGCAATCATGGCTTACCATAGCCTTGACCTTCTGTACTTGAGTGATCCTCCCACCTCAGCCTCCCAAGTTGCTGGGACTACAGGCATGCATCACCATGCCCAGCTTTTTGGGGGGTATTTTTGGCAAAGGCAGAGTTTTACCATGTAGCCCAGGCTGGTCTTGAACTCTTGGGCTCAAGCGATCCTCCCGCCTTGGCCTCCCAAAGTGCTGGGATTACAGGTGTGAGACACTGTACCTGGCCTTCCCTGGTGCTTTTATTTCCTCTCTCATGGTAGCTTGTTTCCTTGTTTGTTTTGTAGTTTTTTATGGTTAACTCATCTTTGTCACAGCTTGTTTTTCAATGAGAAAACAAGCAGTCTGGATTGTGGAACCACTCTTCCACAAAGCTTTGCAAGGCACTCCAGAATATCCCGGGCAGGAGTTGATTTTCATGTTAATTTCTTGATTTGTGGGTTTCTGGATAAATGCTAGTGAATTTCAGATATTAATTCAAACCTCAGATCCAAACAAGGCACAGGCCTGAGATTTGGATGTTATCAGGGGAGATTTTCTTTTTAAATTCCAACAAAGAGGAGACACTGCCTTGTTCCCTCACTCTGCTGATCAGCAGACAGTTTTCTAGCAAACCTTTCACAGATGGTTGTCCTTCCTTATTTCCTGGGTTATCAAAATGCATGGGTGTAAAACCCCACACTGAAGCAGCTAGGTTACCATGACAGCCACCCCACCCAAGGTCAGTTATAGCATCTTTATAATATCATGTAGCAGCTTTTGTGTCTTCAGTTTTCTCTTTATTCTTGTAAGCACCTCCTTTCTTTCTTAGGATCTCAGCTATGCATTTATCACAATTATATATATATATATAAAAAACAGGGACTCACTGTCACCCAGGCTGGAGTGCAGTGGCACCGTCATAGCTCACCGCAATCTCAAACGCCTGTGCTCAAGCGATCCTCCCTGCTCAGCCTCCTAAGTAGCTGGGACTATAGGAGAATACCACCACACCCAGCTGATTTTGTTTGTTTGTTTGTTTGTTTTTTTGAGACGGAGTCTCGCTCTGTCGCCTAGGCTGGAGTGCAGTGGCGCAATCTCGGCTCACTGCAAGCTCCGCCTCCTGGGTTTACGCCATTCTCCTGCCTCAGCCTCCTGAGTAGCTGGGACTACAGGCACCCGCCACCGCGCCCGGCTAATTTTTTTTTTTTTGTATTTTTAGTAGAGACGGGGTTTCACCGTGGTCTCGATCTCCTGACCTTGTGATCCGCCCGCCTCGGCCTCCCAAAGTGCTGGGATTACAGGCGTGAGCCACCGCGCCCGGCCTGATTTTTAAATCTTTTGTAGAAATGAGGTCATGCTATGTTGCTCAGGCTTGATTTGACCTCCTGGCCTCAAGCAATCTTCCTGCCTCAGCCTCCCAAAGTGCTGGGATTACATGCATGAGCCACCACACCTGGCCAATTTTTGGTATATTTTGTCCAGTATTCCAAAGTGTTTGTAGGAGAGGTTTTTGTGGTTATCTATTATAACACCGTCCTGTTAAAGAGGTATCTTCTTAACCTTCTTAAGTTTCAATTTCTTTATTTAGACAGTGGGAATATTGTCCTTTCTACAAAGAATTATCAGGACTAGGTAAGGATTTAAGTAAACAATCTAACCACGTGGTAAGTACACCATAAATGCTAAGAATAATGATTATTATTACACGAATATCATATGCACTCTTTTTCCCTTTTTTTTTTTTTTTTTTTCTAGACCAAATCTCACTCTATCACCCAGGCTAGAGTGCAGTGGCGTGATCTTGGCTCACTGCAACCTCCGCCTCCTGGGTTCAAACGATTCTCCTGCCTCAGCCTCCTGAGTAGTTGAGATTACAGGTGCCTACCACCATACCTGGCTAATTTTTGTATTTTTTAGTAGAGACAGGGTTTTGCCATGCTGGCCAGGCTGGTGTCGAACTACTGACCTCCAAGTGATCCACCTGCCTCGTCCTCCCACAGTGCTGGGATTACAGGTGTGAGCCACCGCATCTGGCCTTCTTTTTCCTTTTCATTGATGTTTTTATGTAGCCCAGCATGAGGCCTTTGAAAACAAAATAGCTCATTTTCTCTCACTGTAAGTTGCAATCTTTAATTGTGCCAAATTTCTCCCGAGAAGGAAGTGGCAGAAAGGCAATACAATGAGAAGTGAGTGCTCTTATATTGTGCGAGTTACATTAACATATATTATCTCATATCACCCCTATCATAACCCCATGATGCAGGATATTGTAATGGTCAGGATGGACTAGGTTGCACTTTGGTAACAAACAGCACCAAGATTTTAGCAGGTTAGCCCAACACAAGTTCCTGTCTTGCTCCTGCTTCATGTGCAGTGCTGGTCAGTGACTGAGCATCTTGGAGTTCCTTACAGTGACTCACGCCTGTAATTCCAGCACTTTGGGAGGCCGAGGCGGGTGGATCACTTGAGGCCAGGAGTTCAAGACCAGCCTGGCCAACATGGTGAAACCCCATCTCTACTAAAAATACAAAAATTAGCCAGATGTGGTGGCACACGCCTGTAATCCCAGCTACTCAGGAGGCCGAGGCAGGAGAATGGCGTGAACCCAGGAGGCGGAGCTTGCAGTGAGCCGAGATCATGCCACTGCACTCCAGCCTGGGTGACAGAGTGAGACTCCGTCTCGAAAAAACAAAACAAAACAAAACAAAACAGAGTTCCTTAGGGACAGAAGTTTCGCCATCTGGCAGCTGTGGGATGCCTGGGAAGTTGCGTGTGGATCTTTCACGGCCTCAACCTCTTATAACTTAACTGGTGCAAACAAATCATGTGACTGTGGTCTGCTCTAAGGCAGCAGGGAAATATAGGGAAGAAAATGGGGCATTTAGTCACTACATTTGTCTCTGCCACCCTCAAAATAGAAAGAAAGAAATTAGCTTTTTTTTTTTTTTGGAGACAGAGTCTCGCTCTGTCACCCTAGAGTATAGTGACACGATCTTGGCTCACTGCAACCTCTGCCTCCCAGGTTTCAGCCATTCTCCTGCCTCAGCCTCCGGAGTAGCAGGGATGACAGGCATGCGCCCCCACGTCTGGCTGATTTTTGTATTATTAGTCGAGATGGGGTTTCACTATATTGGCCAGGCTGGTCTTGAACTCCTGGCCTCAAGTGATCCACCTGCCTCGGCTTCCCAAAGTCCTGGGATTACAGGCGTAAACCACCATGCCTGGCCCCACATCATATATTTCTACCGGGGGAGAGAAAGAGCCAGGAAAGGAAGGACAAGCATACATGGAGGAAGGAGAGAAAAGGTCAGAGGTCAGCTCTGCACATGCCAGCGCTGAGAGGTGATGCTGTTTCACCTGCCTGAGCCCTGGGAGCAGCCAGGTTCCAGCTAACTTGCGTGAGGTGCTCCCAGAGGACTGTCACATCAGGCTAGACACACGCATCTTTGGAGACACATTTTGACATCAGGCATGAACGCTGAGTGACAAGTATGAGTTTGGGTCTTTTGCATCATAGGCTATGATGCTGTAGGGGCCATCAAGACTCCCCGGGACACAGGCTTGTGAGCTAATGGACCAGAAAGGGTGTGGTCCTCACAGTCGCTTCCTTCTCTGTGCCCCCAGTAGCTTGTTCCGGGTTCTGTTACAGGTCTTGCCCCCAGACTCCAGCTCCCCCGCCTATGGCTGCCTTTGTTTACCTGCTGTCATGTGATCTCTGCATCCCCAGTGCTCTGGACAGGGCCTGGCCCTGAAAAAGCCTCAGGAAAGGCTCTTTGGAGGGACAGATGGACAGTTCTGGCAAAAATCTGTAGGGACTGGGGCTACAGGTGTTGGGGGTGGGAAAGGCAGCATAGGAGCAGTGGGAGGGAGAGGGCTGAGATGGGCCTAGGCCCAGCCGCGGCAGCCATGTGACCTTGGGATTGTCCCATCCTGTCTCTCAACCTCTGATTGCGGTGTGGGGTGTAGAATGATCTCAGCAGAGGACAGGCACGATGGCTCACGTCTGTATTCTCAGCACTTCGGGAGGCCGAGGTGGGCGGATCACCTGAGGTCTGGAGTTTGAGACCAGCCGGGGCAACATGGTGAAACCCCGTCTCTATTGAACATACAAAAATTAGCTGAGCGTGGTGGTGGGCGTCTGTAGTCCCAGCTACTCGGGAGACTGAGGCACAAGAATCACTGGAACCCGGGAGGCAGAGGTTGCAGTGAGCCAAGATTGCAGCGCTGCACTCCAGCCTGGGTGACAGAGAGACTCTGTCTCTAAAAAAAAAAAAAAAAAAAAGTGATCTCAGCGGGTTTGAGATTCTCTGGGATTTTCAGATCCGTCTTCACCCTCTGGGCATAGTTGACCCTTGGGAAGGGAACAGTCAGAGATCTTCAGTTTCACAAGGGCACTAAGCTCCACTGTCCATTCCACGTCTCCCCACCCCACAGCCTGAGGCCGTCCGTATCATATCCCGTAGGGAGCTCTGAAGCCTGGTCTTGGGGTTCGCAGGCCAGCCTCGGCAGAGACATTGGGGACAGTGGGGGCTCCAGGTCAGACCCCGAACTGCGGGTTGCAGGCAGCTTTGCGGTGGTGGGAAGGGCTGGAGACAGCCCCCACCCACCCGCCCTGGCCCTGCCATCAGCAGCTGCAGGGAAGAGGACTGGACGCATTTATAGAATTCCTGCCTGCAAAGCCATGCAGTTGTTTTAAATTAGCATACAAATCGACATTAGTGTAGTACATCTGTTGTTAATCCACATCCCGGTGGAAGGGAGATGCCAACACGCCTTTTATTAGGCACGTCGATCCCATAATGTCCTTTCTCCCTGCCTTTGTCTTCGATTGGAGTCCGTAATGGGTTCCAGGATGTCTTTTATTTTCCTACGGACCACGTTTCCTCCTGCCCAGCGGATCAGAAACGTAATGGATTCCAGGATGGAATTTATGTTCCTTTGGAATCAGACGCTGTACGATGAATTCTCAAGCCTTCGGGCAAATCTCCAGGGAGGCCACGGCCCTGTGTTCGCCCCCGTGGTCATCAGACAGGCACCGGGAACCCGGGCACAGTCCCAGGGCTGGAGGGGGAGGAAGGGAGCCTGGGCCGACGGCTCCCAATTAAGGGAATTCCAGGCAGGCGTGGGAGGAGAGGCCAGGGGTGCTGGTGGAGACAGACAGGGAAGCTGGGAGGATGCAGGGTGGGGAGGAGGGGGTACAGATATTCTAGAAACCCAGGAACCGGCAGCACCAGTGTCTCCGGGGCTGGTCACAGACATGACACCAGTTTGCAAGGTCCTGGAGAAAAAAAGGACCTTGATCCTGAGTATTCCGGCAGGCCGGGGGAGGCGGGCAGGGTGTTGTGAGCCAGAGACTACCCTTGGTGCCACCCAGGCCGGGACTAAGACACCCAGCTTTACCCTTTGCTCATGGCATGGCCCTAGAGAGTCACTGTCTCTTGTTGAGTCTTGGATTCTGTAGCCTGAACCACAACACCCCGTGTCGGCACCAAGGGCTCCCCAGCCAGCCTGCCCCCACTGCCTGCTACCAGGCCTCCAACCAGTTTCCTCGGGTTCTTTCAACCACCTCTCTCATGACATGGCTCTCGGTGCCCTCCCCACTATCTTGGCTCCTTCTAGGGCACACTCGAGGGGCCTCATCTCTTTCAAGAGAAGGAATCAAACCAGCCATGAAGCTGGGACTGTGGAGGGCAGGGTCCAGGACTCTCCTCCCACCTCCGAGATGCTGCGCTCCTGTGCAAACCTGACCCTCAGCCACTCTGGCCACCGCTGTGTCCCCAGGGCCTCCAGCCCTCCAGCCAGCCCTGTGGTTGGCCACCCTGCCCATAAGATAAGCCCATGCCGTTTCACTGGGGCTGGAGGGGCTCTGGGCAGAAAAGACCACGTTCAGGGGCAGGTTTGACCCCCACCACAACACTGATTTTCCAGACCACGAAGGGAACCCACCGTGCACCCACTGGCCATTGCAGATTCTTTTTTTTATTTTGTTATAGAGATAGGGTCTCACTATATTGCCCAGGCTGGTCTCGAACTATTGCAGTGTCTTTTAAATTGAAGGCTTTTAAAAAATTGTGATTAGACTGGGCGCAGTGGCTCATGCCTGGAATCCCAGAACTTTGGGAGGTCAAGGCAGGCAGATCACTTCAGGTCAGTAGTTCAAGACCACCCTGGCCAACATGGTGAAACCCCCATCTCTACTGAAAAAAAACCAAAAAACAAGAATTAGACAGATGTGGTGGTGGGTGCCTGTAATCCTAGCTACTGGGAGGCTGAGGCACAAGAATCGCTTGAACCCGGGAGGCGGAGGTTGCAGTGAGCTAAGATCGCACCACTGCACTCCAGCCTCAGTGATAGAGTGAGACTCGGTCTCAAAAAAAAAAAAAGTAATTAAATATACATAAAATACATTTCAACATTTTAACCCATTTTTAATTTTATTTAATGTGTGTGTGTGTGTGTGTATATATATGTATATATATGTGTGTGTATATTTTTTTTTTTTCCAGACAGAGTCTAACTCTGTCTCCCAGGCTGAAGTGTAGTGGTGCAATCTCGGCTCACTGCAATCTCCACTTCCTGGGTTCAAGTGATTCTCCTGCCTCAGCCTCCCGAGTAGCTGGGATTATAGGTGCCCGCCACCACGCCCGGCTATTTTTTGTATTTTCACTAGAGACAGGGTTTCACCATATTGGCCAGGTTGGTCTCGAACCCCTGACTTCAGGTGATCCTCCCTTCTCAGCCTCCCAAAGGGTTACAGGCTTGAGCCACCACACCCGATCTTTAACCAGTTTTAAGCGTTCAATTCAGCCGTGTTAGGTACCATCAGACTGTCGGGCAGCCATCTCCACCGTCCATCTTCAGAACTTTTTCATTGTCCCAATTAAATTGCAGACTTTTAAAGGGGGAAAAAAGGTTTACTGTGTGTGTCCTGTCTAGCGCACTCTTCCAGGTTAGCTGTACCTTTTATTGTCTTTGAGCCAGTTTACAACTCTGTAAAGCTGCGCAATAATAGTCACGAGAACGGATTTTTGTCCACGTTCCTGTAAGTTAATTGTGTCCGGTGGAATGCAATTGGATATTGCCCTGGGGACAGACCTGTTTCGCGTCTATTTGTAAATTCACAGCAGCATTCCGTGTGTGCCTGCAAGATCCCGTGCTTCTGCGAAATTTGCCTTTGAACAGCCCGTGGCATCTGTCTGCTTTGTTCCTCTTTGATTAATGTGCTAAATAAAATCTTTGACACATGTTCATTTTCTACTTGTATGAGAGCCGCGATTTTTTTTTCCCCCTCTTGTGGGAATCAGTCCTCTAACAACAGGATTTTAGTTTGCGGGATTGGAGGAGCTGTGGTTTTAACCCCTGAGATTCCTCAGCCAAAGGCACAGTCCCAAATGAGGTTAGAATATGTGGAGTCCAGCTAGGGAAAGAGGTGCCAGATATATTCCATCCTCTGTCACCCTAGGAGCAAATGACAGTGATTCTGTGTTCAGCCTGACCAGAGCTGCAAGGGACCTGAGAGCTTCTCTCCAACTGGCTCATGTTGTTACAGGAACGGGGTTCTGATCCAGATCCCAAGAGAGGGTTCTTGGATTTCACACAAGAAACAATTCATAGCTCACCTCAGCTTTGAACTCCTGGGCTTAAGAGATCCTCCT
Organism: Macaca thibetana thibetana; assembly: GCF_024542745.1. NCBI lineage: Eukaryota > Metazoa > Chordata > Mammalia > Primates > Cercopithecidae > Macaca > Macaca thibetana. The sequence goes on along the minus strand of NC_065580.1, from coordinate 139,717,443 downwards.
TCCTCAGCCTCCTGAGTAGCTGGAGGTATGCACCACCACACCCAGCTATTTTTTTATTTATTTGAGATGGCGTCTTGCATTGTTGCCCAGGCTGGAGTGCAATAGCCGGATCTCGGCTTACTGCAACCTCTGCCTCCCGAGTTCCAGCGATTCTCCTACCTCAGCCTCCCAAGTAGCTGGGACTACAGGTGCACGCCACCACACCTGGCTGTTTTATTTAATTAATTAATTTATTTCAGTTAGAGTCTTGCAATGTTGCCTAGGCTGGAGTGCAGTGGCATGATCTCGGCTCACTGTAACCTCCACCTCCCAGGTTCCAGCAATTCTCCTGCCTCAGCCTCTCAAGTAGCTGGGACTACACGCATGTGCCACCACGCCTGGGTAATTTTTGTATTTTTTAGTAGAGATGGGGTTTCACCATATTGGTCAGGCTGGTCTCAAACTCCTGACCTCGTGATCTACCTGCCTCGGCCTCCCAAAGTGCTAGAATTACAGGTTTGAGCCACTGTGCCTGGTCTTTTTTAAAGTTTTAAGTAGAGACAAAGTCTCAGTCTCACTATGTTGCCCAGGCTGGCTGCAAACTCCTGAGCTCAAACGATCCTCCCACCAGGGCCTCCCAAAGTGCTGGGATTACAGGAAAGAGCATTGTGCCTGGCCAACAGTCCATTTTTGTGGGAGGCCCATGATAAACCAGAGAGGCAGGCCAGGGACAGTGGCTCACACCTGTAATCCCAGCACTTTGGGAGGCCGAGGTGGGAGGATCACCTGAGGTCGGGAGTTCGAGACCAGCCTGGCCAACATGGTGAAACTCATCTCTACTAAAACTACAAAAATTAGCTGGGTGTGGTGGCACAAGCCTGTAATCCCAGCTACTCGAGAGGCTGAGGCACAAGAATCACTTGAACCCAGGAGGTGGAGGTTACAGTGAGCTGAGATCACGCCATTGCACTACAGCCTGGGCAACAGAGTGAGACTCTGTCTCAAAAAAAAAAAAAAGGTCGGGCACCATGGACCATGGTTCATGCCTGTAATCCCAGCACTTTGGAAGGCCAAGGTGGGCGGACCACCTGAGGTCAGGAGTTCGAGACCAACCTGGCCAACATGGTGAAACCCTGTCTCTACTAAAAATACAAAAATTAGCTGGGCATGGGGGCGGGCACCCGTAATCCCAGCTACTCAGGAGTCTGAGACAGAAGAATTACTTGAGGTTGCAGTGAACCGAGATCACACCACTGCACGCCAGCCTAGGGACAGAGCATGACTCTGTCTCAAAAAAAAAAAAAAAAAAAAAAATAGCCAGGCATGGTGGCGCATGCCTGTGTTCCCAGCTACTCAGGAGTCTGAGGTACAAACATTGCTTGAACATGTGAGGCAGAGATTGCAGTGAGTCGAAATCAGCCATTGCACTCCAGCCTGGGCGACAGAGCAAGACTGTCAAAAAAAAAAAAAAAAAAAAAAAAAGGCAGAGAGGCAGAGTTTGAGTCTCCAAGTATATTACCTTAAGCCCTGTGAGCCTCAATTTTCTCACCTGAAAAATGGGGATGATTGTGCATGCTCCCCCCTGCACGGCGTGGTCAGCTGTGTTAGAAGCCACCTCCAACTAGATCACAAGAGCTGGTTTTGTGTGTTGCCTCCCAACTCCTGTGCAGGGGTGTCCGTGTTGGTGACTTGAAATTGACCATGCTGGGAGTGTTTGTACCATGGAAATTGACAGACGCTACAGAGAGCTGGTTAAACACTTACCAGCACACCACAGGTGGCTGTCCCAAATGTGTGGCTGTGCTACAGGAAAGGGGTCCCAATCCAGACCCCAAGAGAGGGTTCTTGGATCTCACACAAGAAAGAATTGAGGGGAAGTCCACAGCGCAAAGCGAAAGCAAGTTTATTAAGGAAGTAGAGGAATAAAAGAAGGGCTACTCTGTAGACAGAGCAGCCCTGAGGGGTGCTGGTTGCTCATTTTTATGGTTATTTCTTGATGATATGCTAAACAAGGGGTGGACTATTCATGCCTCCCCTTTTTAGACCATATAGGGTAACTTCCTGACGTTGCCATGGCATTTGTAAACTGTCATGGCGCTGGTGGGAGTGTAGCAGTGAGGACGACCAGAGGTTACTCTCGTCGCCATCTTGGTTGTAGTTGGTTTTGGTCGGCTTCTTTACTGCAACCTGTTTTATCAGCAAGGCATTTATGCCCTGTATCTTGTGCTGACCTCCTATCTCATCCTGTGATTTAGAATACCTTAACCATCTGGGAATGCAGCCAGTAGATCTCAACCACATTTTGCCTAGCTCCTATTTAAGATAGAGTTGCTCTGGTTCACATTCCCTTAGTTGGAGGACCTGGCATTCGGGATGCATGTCCCCTCTGAGGTGTGGGAACTTTGGTACAACAGGATGGGTGGACAGGCTGGGGTCCTCTGGGGAAAATCTTGCTGGGATGGAATGGCGAGGGCAGGGTCCTCACCTGGAGGCCAAGACAGTGGGAGTCAGAGGAAGCTGCTGGTTAGCCTGGACGTTGAATTTAAGAGGGAGAGAACTGAATCCTCCTGGAAGTGACATTTCCTGCTCTTTCCTCTTGTCCAGACAGCAGAATCTTGACGGAAAAGACTACTGTTATTTTCCCTTAAGAAAAAGCAATAGATAGGCTGGGCGCGGTGGCTCAAGCCTGTAATTCCAGCACTTTGGGAGGCTGAGACAGGCGGATCACGAGGTCAGGAGATCGAGACCATCCTGGCTAACACTGTGAAACCCCGTCTCTACTAAGAAATACAAAAAAAAAACTAGCTGGGCAAGGTAGCAGGTGCCTGTAATCCCAGCTATTCGGGAGCCTGAGGCAGGAGAATGGCGTAAACCCGGGAGGCGGAGCTTGCAGTGAGCTGAGATCCAGCCACTGCACTCCAGCCTGGGCGACACAGCGAGACTCTGCCTCAAAAAAAAAAAAAAAAAAGAAAAGAAAAAGAAAAAGCAATAGATAAAAATAATAGTAAAAATCACACGGAGCATGAGGAGGACTTGCCACTGTTTCTTGGGGAGCCTCTAGGTATGAGGTATGGTGGGCAAACCATGGTCATCAACTACTGCTGAAACTATTATTTTACTTTAAAACGATTATTTATTATTTTTAAAAATAGAGACGAAGGCCAGGCGCGGTGGCTCATGCTTGTAATCTCAGCACTTTGGAAGACTGAGGCAGGAGGATCACCTGAGGTCAGGAGTTCAAGATCAGCCTGGCCAACATGGAGAAACCCCGTCTCTACTAAAAATACAAAAATTAGTTGGGTGTGGTGGTGGGTGCCTGTAATCTCAGCTACTCAGGAGGCTGAGGCAGGAGAATTGCTTGAATCCAGGAGGTGGAGTTTGCAGTGAGCTGAGATCATGCTGTTGCACTCCAGCCCGGGCAACTGAGCAAGACTCTGTCTCAAATAAATAAATAAATAAATAATACAAATAGAGATGGGATCTTGCTCTGTTGCCCAGGTTGGAGTGCAATGGTATGATTATAGCTCACTGCAGCCTCCAGCTCTTGGGCTCAAGTGGTCCTCTTGTCTCAGCCTCCAAAGTAGCTAGAACTACAGGTGTGCACCACTACACCCAGCTAATTTTTGATAGGGGTCTTGCTGTGTTGCCCAGGCTGGTCTCAAACTCCTGGGTTCAAGCAATCCTCCACTTTGGCCTCCCAGAGTGCTGGGATTAGAAGTGTGGGCCACTGCACCTGGCCCATTGTCAGAGTTAGTCCTCAAACAAGATGGAAATCGTCATTCCCCTTTCACAGAGGAGAATAAGAATGGGGAAGAGAGGTTACTTTGCTCAGGGACATTCAGCCGGGAAATATCAGAGCTGGGATCTGTCTCAAGCCAAAGTGTGTCTTTCCCCATCTCACTGTAAGAAGCTAGGATGGACCAGGCTGCCCACCCCCTCCCCCTGCCCCTGCCTCCCTCCCCACCCTGCTCACTCCATCAAACTGGCCACTCTTCCCTCCTCCCTCCATGCTTAGGCCACAATACTCCACCCTTACCCCTTCAGTGTTTGTCTGGCAGGCTCCAGTCCGTCTGCAAAGGCTCAGCTCAGAAGTCCCCGCCTCCATGAAGACGTCCTGACTACTGGGTTCCTGCACAGCTGACTTTTGCCATTAGTTCAAGTCCTCACCACACTAGGTGAGAACAGCTGTCACCTTGGTCAAGCGCTCTTCACTTGTGGACCTCTTTGGCTGTCTGCTGAATCCTGTAGACTCTTTCTCAGAATGGTATTTTTAAGTGCATAAAATGAGCTGTGAGGATTATCAATGACCATGAAATACAGTGCATTGGAATTTTGTTTTAAAAACTCAAACTATATGCAGAATGATGTGTGTGTTTCTTTCCTAACACACAAACAGCAAGATCCCACACTAAGGCTGGCAACTTCCAGAATGTTGGAGTAGGAATGAGTGGGAAAGGTATTTCAAGACAGCAGCAGTAATTGTGTGAATTCTATTGGGAACGAAGATACAAGTACTTCTACTTCTCTGTTTAAGTGCAGCTGGAAGAGCTGGGACTGCAGAATTGTCGTTTTGTTTTGTTTTTTTGACAGAGTCTCTCTGTTGCCCAGGCTGGAGTACAGTGGTGTGATCTCGGCTCACCACAAACCCCGCTATCTGGCTTTAAGCAATTCTCCTGCCTCAGCCTCCCGAGTAGCTGGGATTCCAGACACTTGCCACCATGCCCGGCTTATTTTTGTACTTTTAGTAGAGATGGGGTTTCACCATGTTGGCCAGGCTGGTCTCGAACTCCTGACCTCAAGTGATCCGCCGGTCACAGCCTCCCAGAATGCAGGGATTACAGATGTGAGCCACCGCGCCTGGCCATCTGTTGCACTGTTGATGTTGTTGTTGCTACATTCATAACAGGAAGAGATGCTAAATTGCAGTTTGAGTTTGGTGAAAGTAAAGGCGTAGTTCTATTTCCCATCAAAGTTCACCCATCCCTGATTTCTATCCTTGGACCCTGGCTAAGAGCCTAAGTTACAGACTCAGAGCCCCTTGAGGGGCAGGATTGAGTTTCGTCTGCATTTCCAGCCAGGTTTGCACATTGCAGACAAGCTGACTACAGCCAATCATGCAGGTTTGGTGAATGGGTGAGCGAGTGAATTAAGTCAAGGAAGCCACAGCAGGGGGCCCAGCCCCGCTCCTCCTGCAGTCCCAGCTCTTCCAGCTGCACTTGTTTAATGGCATGAACGTGACTTGGCTTGGTCCTGGCGCCATGGCTGGGAGCACAGGCTGCCCAGAGCGTACACTGCAGGTTGGAAGGAGACCCTCTCTCTGAATCAGTGCCTGTAACGTGTGCTGCCTAGAGATGGTTGTGATTCATCTCCTGTATGGGGAGAGGAGCTGCGTTCATGTCAGCCCTGGGCTTCTTTCCCTGTGGCTTCCAAACCCTCCTCCTGGCGAAAGGCAGCCTGAAGGAGCTGCTGAGGTTTAAGAAAGTGATTGACCTGATATTATTCTGGCCCAGAGAAAAAAGATCCTGAATGTTGTCTTAGAGAGGCATTACCTTATCTGCTGAGAATGTCGGGAGATCAGGGGGATCGGCCCCCCCACACCCCACCCCGGGTAGAGGAGCCATCAGTCCCAGCTGGAACCCAAAACACAGGGCTAGAGCCTTATCTACATGAGGCAGCCAGGATGTGGGGCAGACCAGGTGCTGGAGACCCTGGTAGTCAGAGGTTTCCAAAGCACGTTGACTTGATTTCCCTCTCTTTCCGAGAGAAGCTGTCGAGCAATTCAAGCTTCCAGGGCACCTCTTCTGGGGGGATTTGGTGCATGGGCACAGGCAGGGGCTATGTATGGGCAGCCTGGGTTTTTTTTTTTTTTTAGATGGAGTCTCGCTCTGTCGCCCAGGCTGCAATGCAGTGGCACGATCTCGGCTCACTGCAAGCTCCGCCTCCCAGATTCATGCCATTCTCCTGCCTTAGCCTCCCGAGTAGCTAGGACTACAGGCGACCTCTACCATGCCGGGCTATTTTTATTTTTTATTTTTTAATTTTTAGTAGAGACGGGGTTTCACCATGTTAGCCAGAATGGTCTCAATCTCCTGACCTTGTGATCCACCCACCTCTACCTCCCAAAGTACTGGGATTACAGGCGTGGGCCACCATGCCCGGCCAGCCTGGGGTATTTTTACCACCACATCTGGCATCTGGTCACTCTGTGCCTAGGGCCTTCAAAGGCCTCACACACAACCAGAAATATGGCTCAAGGCCGGGCGCAGTGGCTCACACCTGTAAGCCCAGCACTTTGGGAGGCCGAGGCAGGATGATCACAGGAAGACAGGAATTTGAGACCAGCCTGGGCAACATAGTAAGACCCTGTCTCTACAAAAAATAAAAAAAATTAGCCCAGCATGGTGGGACATGCCTGTGGTACTAGCCACTTGGGAGGCTAAGGCAAGAGGATCACTTGAGCCCAGGAGATCCAGGCTGCAGTGAACCGTGATTACAACATTGCACACCAGCCTGGGCAACAAAGCGAGACCCTGTCTCAGGAAAAAAAAAAAAAGGCGGCTCAGCATGACTAGGCATGGCCAAGTTCCCAACAGCCCACGTCTCCTGGCAAACTGGACATTGCGTTTCCCAAGACTATCTGCTTCCATCCAGAGTGGAGAACTCCTACTGGGCAGAGTCTAAAGGCAGCTGATTCCTGGACCAGTCGGCTGTGGCCAGGGCCATGGCGTTAATGCCCGGGTAACCAAATAGGTTCATTGTCCAATGCACACAGCAGGTCAATTCACCAAGACACCGGGTTGCAGCAGAGAAAGAGGTTTAATCATAGGGTCACTAAACGAGGAGATGGGAGGAAACCTCAAATCCATCTCCCTGAGGAGTTTGGGGCTGGGGTTTTGGGGTTTTGGAGTGGGCTGAAGTGTGGAGATGGTTGGTGGGTGGAAGAGTGCAGGGTGAGGTCCTGGAACTGAGAAGGGAAGAAGCTGTGTTCTACCCTCGTCCTCTTCCTCTGTGGGGTCTTCAGACTCTACAGGAAAGGGGTGCAGATCCTGACCTTGGACGGGCGTGGTGGCTCACGCCTGTAATCCCAGCAGTTTGGGAGGCCAAGGCGGATGGATCACTTGAGCCCAGGAGTTCGACACCAGCCTGGGCAACATGGCAAAAACCCGTCTCTACCAAAAATACAAAAATTACCCGCGTATGATGGGCGCATGCCTGTGATCACAGCTACTCAGGAGGCTGAGGCAGGAGGATCACTTGGACCTGGGAGGTGGAGGTTGCAGTGAGCGAGATAGTGCCATTCAACCTGGGCAACAGGGTGAGATCCTGTCTCAAAAAAAAAAAAAAAAAAAAAAAAAAAAGAAGTATTCAGAGTGACTCCATAAAGCGAAAGTAAGTTTATTAAGAAAGTAGAAGAATAAAGACCAGGCCCGATGGCTCATGTTTATAATCCCAGCATTTTGGGAGGTTGAGGAGGCTGGATCACCTGAGGTCAGGAGTTCAAGACCAGCCTGGCCAAGATGGTGAAACCCTGTCTCTACTAAAAATACAAAAATTAGCCGAGCGTGGTGGTACCTGGGCACCTGTAATCCCAGTGACTCAGGAGGTTGAGGTGGGGGAATCGCTAGAACCCAAGAGGCAGAGGTTGCAGTGAGCCAAGATCGCATTGTTGCACTCCAGCCTGGGCCATAGAGACAGACTCTGTCTCAAAGAAAAAAAACAAAAAGAAAGCAGAGGAATAAAAGAATGACTACTCCATAGAGCAGCCCTAGGGGTCACTGGTTGCCCATTTTTGTGGTTATTTCTTGATGATATGCTAAACAGGGGTGGATTATTCATGCCTCCTCTTTTTAGACCATATAGGGTAACTTCCTGACGTTGCCATGGCATTTGTAAACTGTCATGGCGCTGGTGGGAGTGTAGCAGTGAGGACGACCAGAGGTCACCCTCGTCGCCATCTTGGTTTTGGTGGGTTTTGGCTGGCTTCTCAACTGCAACCTGTTTTATCAGTGAGGTCTTTATGACCTGTATCTTGTGCTGACCTCCTATCTCATCCTGTGATTTAGAATGCCTTAACCGTCTGGGAATGCACACAGTAGGTCTCAGCCTTATTTTACCCAGGCCCTATTCAAGATGGAGTTACTCTGGTTCAAATGTCTCTGATGAAACTGGTTGCTGGAATTCGAGGTCTGTAAAACATCTGAAGTGATTCTCAAAAACCTTATGATTCTAATGTCAGAGATCCTGTCTATAGGAACAATGAGATGTAATGGTCAGGATCTAGTGACGTTTAAAAACAAGGAGGTGGGCCAGAATACAGCCTAATGAATGCTTAATTACAACTCTTAATTACAACTTTTTTTTTTTTTTTTTTTTTTTTTGAGACGGAGTCTTGCTCTGTCCCCCAGGCTGGAGCGCAGTGGCCGGATCTCAGCTCACTGCAAGCTCCGCCTCCCGGGTTCAGGCCATTCTCCTGCCTCAGCCTCCCGAGTAGCTGGGACTACAGGCGCCCGCCGCCTCACCCGGCTAGTTTTTTGTATTTTTTAGTAGAGACGGGGTTTCACCATTTTAGCCAGGATGGTCTCGATCTCCTGACCTCGTGATCCACCCGTCTCGGCCTCCCAAAGTGCTAGGATTACAGGCTTGAGCCACCATGCCCGGCCAATTACAACTTTTAATGGGCAACCAGTAGCCCTTAGGCCTGCTCTATGGAGTAGTCATTCTTTTATTCCTCTACTTTCTTTTTTTTTTTTTTTTTTTGTTGTTGTTGTTGAGACGGAGTCTCGCTCTGTCGCCCAGGCTGGATCTCAGCTCACTGCAAGCTCTGCCTCCTGGGTTTACGCCATTCTCCTGCCTCAGCCTCCCAAGTAGCTGGGACTACAGGTGCCCGCCACCTCGCCCGGCTAGTTTTTTTGGTATTTTTTTAGTAAAGACGGGGTTTCACTGTGTTAGCCAGGATGGTCTCGATCTCCTGACCTCATGATCCGCCCGTCTCGGCCTCCCAAAGTGCTGGGATTACAGGCTTGAGCCACTGCGCCCGGCCTCCTCTACTTTCTTAATTACAACTTTTAATTACAACTTAAAAAGTTGTAAAAAGTTCTGTCCAGAACTCGCATACAGTTCTTGTTAACCCTGTGGGAATGGTCTCACCAGGCCCCATCCTGAAGGAGCCATCAGGGCTCAGGTGCAGAGTGGCTTCGCTGCTAGGCTCCAGCATGGTGGGGGCAGGAGCAGACACTTGTCAGGTGCCAGAGGCATCAGGGCCTCATCAGACACAGCCAAAGAGCCCCATTGGTTGCTTCTGCCCCCAAGGGGTGGACACTTGGAGCTCGCTCACTACCATGCTCTAACTCTGGAAAACCTCCCATCACCATGAACCTTCCCGGTCCTTCCCTTCTCTTCCTTTCTTTTCTTTTCCCTTCCCTTCCCTTCCCTTCCCTTCCCTTCCCTTCCCTTCCCTTCCCTTCCCTTCCCTTCCCTTCCCTTCCCTTCCCTTCCCTTCCCTTCCCCTTCCCTTCCCTTCCCTCCCCTCCCCTCCCCTCCCCTCCCCTCCCCTCCCCTCCCCTCCCCTCCCCTCCCCTCCCCTCCCCTCCCCTCCTTCCCCTTCCCTCCTTCCCCTCCCGTCCTTCCCCTCCCCTCCCCTTTCCTTCCCTCCCTCTTCCCTTCTCTTCCCATCCCTCCCCTCCCCTCCCCTCCTTCCCGTCTCCTCCTCTTCCCTTCCCTCCCTTTCCCTTCCCTCCCTTTCCCTTCCCTCCCTTTCCCTTCCCTCCCTTTCCCTTCCCTCCCCTCCCCTCTCCCTTCCCTCCCCTACCCCTTTCCTTCCCTCCCCTCCCCCTTTCCTTCCCTTCCCCCTTCCCTCCCCTTTCCCTTCCCTTTCCCTCTTCTTTCCCTCCCTCTTCCCTCCCCCTTCCCTTCCTTCTCTGGATCTTGTTTGTTACTAAACTGGGTCTACAGCATTTGGCAAACTGGGCGGGGGTTTGGCCACAGTGGCCACTGGCAGGAGGAACAGGCGATTGCTCTGCACTCCCAAGGTCTGGAGACAGGGCTGGGCGTGGTGGATTACGCCTGTAATCCCAACACTTTGGGAGGCCGAGGTGGACAGGTCACTTGAGGTCAGGAGTTTGAGACCAGCCTGACCAACATGGTGAAACCCGTCTCTCAAAAAAACAAACAAAACCCCACAAAAATTAGCTGGGAATGGTGGCATGTGCCTGTAATCCCAGCTACTTGGGAGGCTGAGGCAGGAGAATCGCTTGAACTTGGGAGGCAGAGGTTGCAGTGAGCCAAGATCAGGCCATGACACTCCATCCTGGGGGACAAGAGCAAAACTCCATCTCAATAAAAAACAAACAGAAATAATTCTGGAAACATGACCTGTGACCCAGGGAGCAGGAGGCTCCTCCTATGTCAGGTTCACTCTATTTTGACTAACATGTACCGAGCACCTGGAAACCCAGGCATTAGGCTGAGCCCCTTAGTTAACCCTGGCCACATGCGGTGGCTCATGCCTGTAAACCCCGCACTTTGGAAGGTCAAGGACAGTAGATTCCTTGAGCCTAGGAATTTGAGACTGGCCTCGGCGACATGGCAAAATCCTGTCTCTACAAAAAATACAAAAAATTAGCCAGGTGTGGTGGTGCATGCCTGTAGTCCCAGCTACTCAGGAGGCTGAGGTGGGAAGATTACTTGAGCTCAGGAGGCTGAGGCTGCAGAGAGCTGTCATTGCACTATTGCGCTCCAGCCTGGGCAACAGAGCAAGACCCTGTCTCAGAAAATAAGGCCAGGCACAGTGGCTCACACCTGTAATCCCAGCATTTTGGCAGCCCAAGGCGGAAGGATCACTTGAGCCAAGGAGTTTGAGACTAGCAGCATAGCAAGGGTCCATCTTACAAAAACATTTTTTTTTTTAATTGGCTACATGTGGCGTCACGCCCCTATAATCCCAGCTACTTGGGAGGCTGTGGCAGGAGGACCACTTAAGCTCAGATGTTTGAGGCTTCAGGGAGCTTTGCACCACTGCGCTCTAGCCTGGGCAACAGAGCAAGACCCTATATTCATGAGTGTTCCAATGAGTCAAGAAGAGGAGGTTGGCTTTTGAAGACAGAAGAGGACTGAGAAAAGCTAACACAGAGAACAAAAACCCAATTGGTCATTTCAAAGTTACTTTCCTTGTAAAGGCTAAGCCGAGGATGGCTTCCTCATCATGCTGGCTAAAACTGGCCGGTTTGGGGATCTGGCTATTGTCTCATTCTTGCCAGATTTCTCAGAAGGTCAGATAAAGATCTTAGTTTCTATTTGGTGATGTGAATCTTAGCATGAGTGACTCCATTTTGGTTTGGTCTGTTGGAGCCTAGGGCAGGAGCTCAGTCCAAACCATTGACCTCTTTCTTATCAGTTTTACGTAACACAGAAAAACTAAAGCCAAGGCTGCCCCCAGTGCTCAGTTCCTTGGGGCTCCCCCTGGACACCCAACATCCTGTGCTTGGGTCCCTCAAAGTTACAGCGGAATGATTGAGAGAGGGGACCACGGTGTGCACAGCCAGCAGAGTGTGGCATGAGCACTGTGCAAGAATTGGGAGCCCTGGGTTCTTGCGCTGGCTCTGAGCACTTTGGTGAGCCTTGAGCAAGCGTCTGATGCCTCTAAGCATTTCTTTGCCTTTCTTTGCATGAGAAACAGTGACCTGCCAGTGACACCGCGGCTGTGGATGCATGTGGTGGGGTCTCCACTCTGCACACTCTGGAGTTATTTTGTGATGTTGTTTTTCATTTAAAGAAGGTCTTTGAAACAAGCAAGCAGTGAGATGTTCTCCTAGACATGTATGTTGCAGGCTTTGGTGAAATTCAAGGGAATGTTTTCCCAAGTCAAAGGCTATTGTTGGGAGACACAGGCTGGAGACGGATTCTCCAGGGATTTGCAAAGGCGAGGGAGGCTTGGTGCTGGCTCCCCACCGCGAAGCACCCCTGAGAATCTGGTCTTCATCGAGCGCTCTCAGGCACGGCGTGTAAGCCGATCTTCGCACAAAACTGCATTAATGAAAGTTTTGACAGAGAGATTTCATTTTGGAGCTCACGTTCCCTGAAGGGTTTGTAATAATTGCTCTTGAAATGGAGCTATTCGGCCTCAATGCTTTCCAGATTGGGGGCACAGAGGTATAGCCCATCCCGGGGAGGTTGACTGGGGAGGGGGAGGCCAAGAGAGGTGCCTTGGCTGGAACTCGCGGGGATCTCTGGCACTGGCTGACCTGGGGACCGTGTGTCCACAGCCTCGACCTGCGTCGTCCCAGCCATCACAAGATGGGTGTTACGACTCTTGATTTAAAGCTGAGCACAGAGCGGGGCACAGTGGCTCAATCTATAATCCCAGCACTTTGGGAGGCTAAGGTGGGAGGATTGTTTGAGCCTGGGAGTTTGAGATCAGCCTGGGCAACATGGTGAGATCCTGTCTCTACAAAATAGATAAAAATTAGCCATGGCCGTGTGTGGTGGCTCACACCTGTAATCCCAGCACTTTGGGAGGCCGAGGTGAGCGGATCACCAGAGGTCAGGAGTTTGAGACTGGCCAACCTGGTGAAACCCCGTCTCTACTAAAAATACAAAACTTGGCTGGGCATGGTGGCGCATGCCTGTAATACCAGCTACTCTGGAGGCTGAGGCAGGAGAATCACTTGAATCTGGGAGGCAGAGGTTACAGTGAGCCAAGATTGCACCACTGCACTCCAGCGTTGGTGACAGAGGGAAACTCTGTCTCAGAACAATAATAAAAGTAATATTTAAAAATAAAAATAAATTTAAAAATTAGCCAGGCATGGTTGCACACACCTGTGGTCCTAGCTAATCTGGAGGCTGAGGCAGGAGGATCACTTGAGCTCAGAAGATGGAGGCTGCAGTGAGCCATGTTGTTCACGCCACTGCACTCCAGCCTGGGTGACAGGGAGTCCCTGCCTCAACAACAACAAAAACAACAAAAAGCACCTGTGTTATGGTTTCCTGTGTTCCCTTTAAAACAGATTCAGGCACAGTGGGTAGGGGCAGAGGGGCAGTGTTCCACCCCCACCCGTGAGTGGAAACTGGACATTCCCATAGCCATTTGACAGTATTGAAGTCAGAAGCTCTGATGTAACAGGGGCTATGTCTTGTTCTATGGAATAAGCAAAACTGCAAACTTGGTTCAGCATTGAACCTGCCCCTTCCGCATTTGGGACCTGCTATTGTGGCTGTTTGGAGTGGTCTGGGGCACGCATGCCTTCTCTGCCATTGCAACTTCCCCGCCTCTCTCGCCACCCGCCTAGCCTCTCCAGGGTTGAAGCGGGGATTGCTGGGAGGTGGGGCAAGTTGAACACGAGAGCGGTACTTGCTGTGGTCTCTCCTCCTCTCTGGGCTACAAGGCTCAAAGCTGCCTCTCTCTCTGGAGGGACACCCTTACCCCCATCTCAATCCCAATCACTTGGCAAGTGCACTTCCTTCTGGCCATTGCTTATGGTTTTTTCAGCATCCAGGAGTTCAGGGACCACCCCCCAACTTCTCCTCTGCTAAGATCTGTTCATTACCCTGGACAGGAGTTGATGCCCTGGCCAGCTTGCTGTCTGCACGGCCCACATCTGATCTAAAAGACCAGACCGGGTGCAGTACCTCACGTCTGTAATCCCAGCACACTGGGAGGCCGAGGTGGGTGGATCACTTGAGGCCAGGAGTTTGAGACCATCCTGGCTAACCCGGTGAAACCCTGTATCTACAAAAAACACCCCACAAAAATTAGCTGGGCATGGTGGTGGTCACCTGTAGTCCCAGCTACTCGGGAGGCTGAGGTGGGAGAATCACTTGAATCCCGGAGGCTGAAGCTGCAGTGAGCTGAGATCACGCCATTGCGCCCCAGCCTGGGCGACAGAGTGAGACTCTGTCTCAAAAAATAAATAAATTAGTAAATAGATTTAAAAAAAAAGAAAGTGCCTTGATTGTCTAAGTGAGGCTTAGAAATGCTTAGGAACCACCAGGCGCGGTGGCTCACGCCTGTAATCCCAGCACTTTGGGAGGCCAAGGTGGGTGGATAACGAGGTTAGGAGTTTGAGACCAGCCTGGCCAGCATGGCAAAACCCCATCTCTACTAAAAAATACAAAAAAAAATTTAGCTGGGCATAGTGGTAGGCGCCTGTAATCCCAGCTACTCGGGAGGCTGAGGCAGGAGAATCGCTTGTACCTGGAAGGCGGAGGTTGCAGTGAGCCAAGATTGAGCCACTGCACTCCAGCCTGGGCAACAGGACGAGACTCTGTCTCAAAAAAAAAAAAAAAAAAGAAAGAAAGAAATGCTTAGAAACCTGCCAGTTGGAATAATCCTGCAGAATCAGGGAGTAAGTGAGTTGGGGGCCACGAGAGTCATTGGCTAGGATATGCGCACACATCCTCATGTCGGCCCCAGGCCTATTCTAGCTCCCATGGCCACTGTGTTGGGTCTGGGGTACCTAAATGCCTCCGCAGCAGTGGTGGGGAAAGGCCAGGAGGAGCTCAGAGGTGATACCCCTTGAAGATAGCCAGTTTCTTCAGCTCCAATATCTTCCTCTGCTGCTTCCATATTCACCAGACACCCCCTCCAGGAAGCCTTCCCTGGTCTGTCCACATGGAAGCCAGGTTCCCTCCAGGAGCTGCCCCTCTTTTCAGCCCTTGTCACTCTCTGCCTGTTGTTTCTGCCCCAGGCCTGTATCCTTTGCTCTGTGTCACACTCCATTTGAGCAGGATGGTCCCTGGGTTCATCCCCGTGGTGCCCAGCACAGGGCTTTGTCCATAGGGGTGCTCAGACTCTTGGAGGTGCACGCTCATAGAGAGAGTGTGTGTGCAAGTGTGCACCATGGGCTGTGTACGTGAACTGTGTACAAGCATGGACTATGTGTGCAAACACAGGTTGTGTATACAAACAGCTGAGTTTGTGTGCATGTGTGTGATGCATGGGCGCTGTATGTACATGGGCCGTGTGTGTGCATAGTGAGTACATGTACACGGGCTGCGTGTGCAGCTCCAAAATCTTCCACGCTTTCTTCCAGATTCACCAGACACCTCCTCCAGGAAGCCTTCCCTGCTCTTTCCAGGGATGCAAGCCAGGCTCCCTAGAAAAATCTAGTTCACAACTATGTTTGAAGAATGGGTGCAGTGGCTCACGCCTGTAACCCCAGCACTTTGGGAGGCTGGGGCGGGCAGATCACCTGAGGTCAGGAGTTCAAGACCAGCCTGGCCAACATGACAAAACCCCGTCTCTACTAAAACTACAAAAATTATCCGAGCATGGTGGCACACGATGGTAGCCTGTAATCCCAGCTCCTCAGGAGGCTGAGGCAGGGAGTCACCTGAATCCAAAAGGCGAAAGTTACAGTGAGCCGAGATCGCACGACCGCACTCCAGCATGGGCGACAGAGCAAGACTCAGTCTCAAAAAAAAAAAGCTATGCTCAAGAAAAATACCCGTGCATGGGATATATTGCCCCTTCCAAAGCCTTTGAGGTCATTTGGCCCAATCCCCTCTTGTTCTAATGGGGAAACTGAGGTTCCAAGAAGGGATCGGGCTTTCCATACTAACAGATCCCAGACTCAGAAACTCCTGCCAGGCTGGAGGCTGAGGCCTCTCAGGGACTGGCAGGTGCTGGGGAGAACACAGGGCCAGGGCCGGAGTTGGGCTGGAGCTGGGCTGGAGCCTCGCTGTCCGAGGGTACCCATGAAAGGAGCTGTTCCACTGCAGCCTGGGAGGGTGGCTGGATTAGGGGCCCCTCCTCTGACCCAGTGTGGGTGGGTGTCTCAGCCCACAGGAGTCTCAGCTCACAGGGTCTCGAGGAAGCATGCCTCCCTTTTGTTGCCATGGTCCCCAAGCGGCTGTCCAGTCTCTTCTTGGGCACTTATAGGGACAGGTACTCCCTCCTCCCCGGGGCTGCCTGGCTCTCTGCTGAAAGCTCATTCTCTAAGGGATGCGAGCTGCTCTGTATGATGTGTGCCCAGTGACTTTGGGTCCCAAAGTGGGGCCGTTCTGCTGCCTCCTCCTTCTCAGGGTGAGCTGCCCAGTCCCTCTGTGGCTCCCCAGGGCCCAGCCTGCCTGCTGCCCCCAGAACCTTCTCCAGCTCACCCTCCATTGTGAAGACTAGAGCCCGGGCCTCATATATGCAGTTATTCCTGTTACACGCCTTTGTCATGATTTCTTCTCTCATCAGTGATGCATCTTCCTCCCAGGCCCCAGAACCGGTGTTGGGGGCAAGGTCTGTGGAGTCCCCTTTGCCCCGTTCCCTAACAACGCATGGTGCTGGTGACAGCAGGATAGTCACCACCTGTGAGTTTGTCACGTGCTTCTGGTTTGTGTGTCTCAGAAATGATGGTTTGAAAATGAAATATAAGCCGTGCTTCTCAAACTGTCCCACGTGCAGGAGTCACCCTGGGGGGTCTTATTTAAATGCAGATTCAGATCGATAGGTCTGGGATGGGGCCTGAGTGTCATCCTATCCTGCCCTGCCTTGTTGCCCAGGCTGGAGTTCAGTGGTGTGATCATAGCTCATTGCAGCCTCAAACTCCTGGGCTCAAGGGATCCTCCAGCCTCAGCCTCTAAGGTAGCTGAGACTACAGGTGTGCACCACCACACCCGGCTAATGTTCTTATTTTTTGTAGAAGCAGGGTCTTGCTGTGTTGTCCAGGCTGGTCTTAAACTCCCAGGCTCAAGTGATCATCCCACCTTGGCCTCCCAAAGTGCTGGGATTACAGGCATGAGCCACTGTGCCCCGCTAAGGGTCTGCATGGCTCACAAAGCCACACCACCTGCAGACAGGGGGTCTGAACCACACAAGATTGCCTCAAGGGAAGGTGCTGGAACTTTTGTTTTAGTCCTGAAGTCATAGGCACTGGTCAGGCTTGTGAGCAGGGAGTTGATGCCTCCAAGGGACATGAGCAGGGAGCAATGGCCATTCTCCTCCTTGGGGAGTCCCTTGCTAGAACCCAGGCCTGCCACTTCCTGTTTCACAGTAGTTCAGTATTTACGGTAACGTCCAGGAAGGGGACCACGGGTCAGGCCTGAGCTGACCCTCTCTCTCTGCGGCGAGCTCAGGATGCGGGCAGGCGACCTTGAGCCCAGGAGGGCCCTTCATCTGCAGGTGTCCCCCAATTCCCCAGTGTCCCTGAGCTCACTACCCCAGGTGAGCCCCAACACCTCTTTTTTTTTGTTTTTGAGACACAGTCTTACTCTATCACCCAGGCTGGAGTGCAGTGGTGCGATCTGGGCTCACTGCAACCTCCGCCTCCTGGGTTCAAGCAATTCTGCCTCAGCCTCCCGAGCAGCTGGGATTACAGGCGCCCACCACCACACCCCACTAAATTTTGTATTTTTAGTAGAAACGGGGTTTCACCATGTTGGCCAGGCTGCTCTCCAACTCCTGACCTCAAGTGATCCACCCTCCTCGGCCTCCCAAAGTGCTGGGATTACAGGTGTGAGCCATAGTGCCCGGCCCACTGGCACACTTCTTCACCCCATGCTGACTCCTCTCATGTTGGGATTAGGGACCAAGGCCAAGTTCCTCCCCTGTCTATGCTTGCCTGATTCGGGGATTTCCGCCTCGCTCCTCTCCACTGCAGAGGCACCAGCGCTTCTGTCTGAGCTGTGACCCCAAAGCTGCTGTTGACAACTGACATGTGTCCTGGGGCCTGTGATTTAGAAAACATCTTACCTCTGCCTCGTCCATCTTATTGGTCCTTCTCCAGCGCCCCCAGAGGCTGGCATTGCTGTGAGGATTTATATGAATTTTTTACTTCCTCGTCATCCTCACGAGGCCACTGAGCTCAGAGCGATTCACCTAAATTTTCCACTGTCACTGGCCATGAAGGGCCAGAGCCTGGACTCCTCGTTGTTACCCAGACTCTGTGTGTGTGTGTGTGTTTGTGTGTATGCCTGTGTGTGTCTGTGTCCATTTATGTGTGTGGGCTGGGCACGGTGGCTCACGCCTGTAATCCCAATTTTGGGAGGCTGAGGCCGGCAGATCCCTTGAGGTCAGGAGTTCCAGACCAGCCTGACCAATATGGTGAGACCCCATCTCTACTAAAAATAGAAAAATTAGCCGGGTATGGTGGCAAACGCTTGTAATCCCAGCTACTCCAGAGGCGGAGGTGGGAGGATCGCTTGAACCAGTGAGCTGAGATGGCGCCACTGCAGTCAGCCTGGGTGACAGAGCGAGACTCTTGTCAAAAAAAAAAAAAAAAATTATGTGTGTGGATGAATGCACGTGGGTCTGGGTGTGCACGTGTGTAGACCCATGTTGGGTGGGTGTGCCCGTGTATGTGAGCACTCTGTGTGTGTGATTGTGCAGGAGTGTGTATGTGTGTCGTGAATGTGCATGACTGTGTGAGTGTGCATGAATGTGTGTGAGTGTGCATGAATGTGTATGAGTGTGTTGTGTGTATGCATGAGTGTGATGGGTGTGTGGGCACTCTATGTGTGTGCATGGGTGCATGTGTGTGCTTAGGTGTGTGCATGAGTGTGTGTGACCACTCCATGTGTGTGCATGACTGTGAATTCACATTGTGTTTGTGTGTTCATGAGTATGTGTGTATACTTTTTTTTTTTGACGGAAAGGGAAGTTTGTTAAGGAATATTAACTCGTGATCACAAGGTCCCACCATAGGCCGTCGGCAAGCTGAGGAGCAAGGAAGCCAGTCGGGGTCCCAAAGCTGAAGAACTTGAGTCTGATGTTCGAGGGCAGGAAGCATCCAGCACGGGAGAAGGATGTAGGCTGGGAGGCTAGGCCACTCTAGTCTTTTCACATTCTTCTGCCTGCTTTGTATTTTGGCTGCACTGGCAGCTGATTAGATGGTGCCCACCAGACTGAGGGTGGGTGTGCCTCTCCCAGTCCGTCCACTGACTCAAATGTTAATCTCCTTTGGCAACACCCTCACAGACACACCCAGGATCAATACTTTACATCCTTCCATCCAATCAAGTTGATACTCAATATTAACCATCACAGCCACCTTCTCTTATAAGATGGGGAAACTGAGTCCCAGCAGCCCAGAGATGGACAGACAATTGCCGAAGATGACACAGTGGTATTACAGACTAGACTCTGAGTCTTCTGGTCCCTCCCAGCTCGTTACACCTACGAGGACCCTAGGACAGGAGAAGCCACAGTCTAAGCTGGAACCCGTCCTCACACCACAGCCCTTGAGTTCTCCTCCTGTCCTTTCCCTCTGCCCAAATGGGGTCAGTGGAGGGAGTGGACTCGGGGTGAAATCACACCCATTCAGAGCCTTTCAGACAAATCCTTGAGAGTCACAATTACCTGATCATCAAGGACATGCTTTTAACTTCCTGACCATCCCGGTTGCTGGGGCGGCCTGAGGCCCCCCTGGAATCTCCACTGTCACTGGCATATTGCAAGCACATGTTTTCCGCACACAGAGCTGCTCACAATAAACCAACGCTGAAAACCACATTAAAATGAATCAGAGAAGAGAGAGTCACTTTGTAACATGCTTTATTTTATTTTGTTTTTGCCTTGGAAAGGAGCATATTTTGGCTGCTAATCAAAGAGCTGGTGGGGGCCTCTTAGCAGAAACCAAACAGGTCCGGGTTAGATCTACCCAGCCCGCCCCCTGGGACAGTGGCTCTGGCTCCAGGGAGCTGAGAGGGGCCCCGAGACCAAGGGTGAGCTGCAGGACTGGTCTAGAAACTGGAGATCCCGGGTACCAGCCCTGAGCTCTGGGACACTGGATCCCTTTTCTCCTTTTGCCTAGCCTCTGTGTTCTAACTGCAGAAGAGGTTCCTGGGCTGTATTTGCTCCTTCTGATTAGTCAGTGGGCACCACGGTCCCTAAGGAGAGAGTGCATTTCTCATAACAGCTCTGCAAGATGGTTTGGACCATCACGGGGATTTCCAGCCAGAGTGCTGGAATTTTGCGTGGATTGGTCACACGCTGAGATTCATACCTTTCCGTCCAATCACTCTCCAGCTTCCCTCTTAGGTGTTCTGTCTGCAGCCTTCTCCTCCCCGCACACATCCAAAAGCAACTCCTCACTACTCCCTAGAACCATTCCCCTCCCCCCCATCTTTTTTTTCCCCTCACTCTGTCGCCCAGGCTGGAGTGCAGTGACATGATCTTGGCTCACTGCAACCTCTGCCTCCCGGGTTCAAGCGATTCTCCCACCTCAGCCTCCCGAGTAGCTGGGTCTACAGGTGCGTACCAGCACGCCTGGCTAATTTTTGTATTTTTATACCAGAGACGAGGTTTCAACATGTTGTCCAAGCTGTTCTCAAACTCCCAGCTTCAGGTGATCTGCCCTCCTGGGCCTCCCAAAGTGCTGAGATTACAGACATGAACCACCGCGCCCGGCCTTGCCTAGAACCACTCCTCATCCTCCTTGCTCAGTGAAAAACGCCACTCCATCTAGCCAATCCACTGTTGAAATCAGAAACCTCAAAGCCTCAACTCTCTCCTTGCGACCCTGTTACAAGGGATCCCCAACATCCCATGGATTCTTCTGTCTCTACAGCCCTCTCTAATCCATCTCCTCTTTTCTGCCCCTCCTGGCTTTTTTTTTTTTTTTTTTTTTGACAGGGAGAGGGAGACAGAATCTTATCCTGTTGCCCTGGCTGGTGTGCAGTGGTGCGATCACAGTTCACTGCAACCTCCACCTCCCCGGCTCAGGCGATCCTCCCACCTCCCCATCCTGAATAGATGAGACCACAGGCACACGCCACCATGCCTACTTTTTTGTATTTGTAATAGAGATGGGGTTTCTCCGTGTTGCCCAGGCTGGTCTCCAACTGCTGGGCTTAAATCATCCTCCCTCCTCCGCTTCCCAAAGGCTGGGATTACCTGCGTGAGCCACCGCAAGTGGCCCATTTTCTTACCTTAGATCTCACCCACCTATCAGAACTGTCTCAGCTACCTCCGGTCTCTCCCCACCAAGAGCAAGCAGAAATCTAAACATTCCCTTTCCCTGTTTGAGACCCTTCTGGACTTTCCACCCCACCTGGATAGCAGCCAAACAGCACCGCCGCTGGTGCCTGTGGTTTCTTTGTGCAGATTGAGGAAAAAGCGCCCCTTCCTCAAGGCACGTGACTGCCATCTGCTGGAAAACTGCCGTAATATATATAAAATCTATGAGGACCATGATATGATGGCGCCCCCTAGGGTTGTGCAAACACAGCATCCTGAATCCCACAGCCTCCTGGCTTTCAAGAGCCTGATGGCCCTCCAGCCTCATGTCTTTCCACTCCTTGTCCCTGCTCACATCTTCTCTTCCACTGATCACAAGCTGTTTGAGGCTCTCCAAACACACTGGAGCATGGCGGTGGAGAATGTGGACTTTGGAGACAGAATCCCAGCTCCACCATGTACCTGTTAAAAATTCCTTAACCTGGCCAGGTGCGGTGGCTCACGCCTGTCATTCCAACAGTTTGGGAGGCCGAGGAGGGAGGATTGCTTGAGGCCAGGAGTTCAAGACCAGCTTGGGCCACATAGCGAGACCCCATCTCTACAAAGAAAAATAGAAAAATCATCCAGGCATGGTGGTGCACGCCTGTAGTCCCAGCTACTCGGGAGGCTGAGGTGGGAGGATTGCTTGAGCCCAGGAGTTTGAGGCTGCAGTGAGTCGTGATCACTGTACTCCAGCCTGAGCAACAGAGATAAACTCTGTAAAAAAAAAAAAAAAAAAAAAAAAAAAAAAAAAAAAAGATAGGTCTTAACCTGTAGGGAGGCATGAACAAACAACCCTCCCTTCCCACCCCGCCTCAAGAATCAGATGAAACGCTGGCCCCTCTCTCCTAAAGCATGCCCAGGCACAGAGAATCTTATTTACAGGAACCCTTAGAGGATTCTCCAATCACTCACGAAACCTGACTCTAAGGTCTTTCGGCTCAGATGAAGGAGGAGACTCCCCTAATCTTTGCTGGGTGTTATTTCACATGCAGAAGCGGTCACTTTTCAAATTCAGGTCGTTACCTTCTCACCTGTATTAATTCGTTTTGTGTTGCTATAAAGCAATACTTGAGGCTGGGTAACGTATACAGAAAAGAGGTTTGTTCCAGCTACTTGGGAGGCTGAGGCGAGAGGATCCCTTGAGTCCAGGAGGTCAAAGATGCAGTGAGCTATGATCATACCACTGCACTCCAGCCTGGGTGAGGTTTACTTGGCTCACAGTTCTACAAGCCTGGCACCAGCATTTGCTCACCTTCTGACGAGGCCTCAGGAAGCATTTACTAGTGGCAGAAGGTGAAGGGGGAGCTGACACATCGTGTAGCAAAAGAGGGAACCAGAGAGCGGGGAAGAGGAGGTCCCAGCTCTTTAAGACAACCAGGAGGCTGGGCATGGTGGTTCATGTCTGTAATCCCAGCACTTTGGGAGGCTGAGGTGGGCAGATCATTTGAGGTCAGGAGTTTGAGACCAGCCTGGCCAACATGATGAAACCCATGTCTCTACTAAAACTACAAAAATTAACCTGACGTGATGGTGGGCGCCTGTGATTCCAGCTGCTCAGGAGGCTGAGGCAGGAGAATAGCTTGAACCTGGGAGGTGGGGGTTGCAGTAAGCTGAGGCTGCGCCACTGCACTCCAGCCTGGGTGACAGAGTGAGACCCTGTCTCAAAAAAAAAAAAAAAAAAAGAAAAGAAAAGAAAACAAGCTCTGATTCCTTCCCTCCTCCTTGCACCAAAAGCAATGGCGTCTCACTGAGGCCGGGAAACTCGCTAATGGGATGCCAGTCTGGCCGGGGATCACTGGTTCTTGCTGCCAGATGAAGAGCGGGGCTGTGGAGGTATAGGTCAGGGTTCATTCCCACCCCCAGAATGGTCTCGGTCTGGCCAGCATGGGTGAGCTGAAGCAGAGATGAGGCCCCCGGCAGCTCAGGGTTTGGCTTCCTGGCCTCTTTCAGCACTGGGGGCTCTTTTTCGTTTGTTTGTTTTTTGTTTTTTTTGAGACGGAGCCTCACTCTGTCACCCAGGCTAGAGTGCAGTGGTGCAAGAGCTTGGCTCACTGCAACCTCCGCCTCCCAGGTTCAAGTGCTTCTTCTGCCTCAGTCTCCTGAGTAGCTGGGACTACAGGCGTGTACCACTGTGCCTGGCTAATTTTTGTATTTTTAGTAGAAACGGGGTTTCATCATATGGGCCAGGCTGGTCTCGAACTCCGGACCTCAGGTGATCTGCCAATCTTTCCTCCTAAAGTACTGTGATTGTAGGCATAAGTCATCGCACCCAGCCTTTTTTTTTTTAAAGAGAGGGTCTCACTCTGTCACCCAGGCTGGAGTGCAGTGGTGCAATCATAGCTCACTGCAGCCTCCAGTTCCTGGACTCAAGTGATCCTCCCACCTCAGCCTCCTGAGTAGCGAGGACTACAAGCAATCACTACGAAGCCTGGATAATTTTTGATTTTTTTTTGTAGAGATGTGGGGATCTCACTATGTTGCCAGGCTGGTCTCAAACTCCTGGGCTCAAACAAGCCTCCCATCTCGGCTTTCCAAAATGCTGGGATTACAGGCGTGAGCCACTGCACCCAGCCCCTCACAGGAGCCTTTTAAAGATGTAAATGAGATCATGAAATCGCCCTCCCTGAAACTCAGTAATTCCCTCCACTGTGATAAAAGCCCCCTCCTGGGCCCCGCAGGTAAGGCTGCATGTCATCCCACATCACACACACCTTTGCACACTACCTGCCAGCCTTTTCCCTGCCTAAGGGCCTTTGTGCCTGCTATTCCTGCCTTCTGACACAGCTGCAGAGGCAGGGCGAGCCTGGGGCTTGGGGCTGAGTCAGGCTCACTGCAGCTTCAAATTCCTGGGCTCCAGTGAGCCTCCCACCTCAGCCTCCCATGTAACTGGGACTACAGGTGTGCACCACCATGCCCAGCTAATTTTTTAATTTTTTGTAGAGAATGGGGGTGGGGGGATCTCACTATGTTGCCCAGGCTGGCCTCAAACTCTTGGTTTCAAGACCACCTCCTGCCTTGGCCTCCCAGAACATTGGGATTACAGGCGTGAGCCACTGTGCCTGGCTAATGGAGGCTCCTCTGAGCGAGTCACACAAGGTGATTCAGAGTACTTGTGCATCTCACTTTTTTCTTTTTTTTTAGACGGAGTCTTGCTGTGTCACCCAGGCTGGAGTGCAGTGGCGCGATCTTAGCTCACTGCAAGCTCTGCCTCCCAGGTTCACGCGATTCTCCTGCCTCAGCCTCCCGAGTAGCTGGGACTACAGGCATCCGCCACCACGCCTGGCTAAGTTTTTTTGTATTTTCAGTAGAGACGGGGTTCCACCATGTTAGCCAGGATAGTCTCGATCTCCTGACCTCGTGATCCACCCGCCTTGGCCTCCCAAAGTGCTGGGATTACAGGCGTGAGCCACTGCGCCTGGCCCATCTCACTTTTTTCAAAAGTGTTCCCATCTGAGTTCAAGTGGACATCAGGTGCTGGCGTGTGGGCAGAGGCCCTCTCCCTGCCTCCCTTGGCCTGGCCACACCAAACCCTTTAGAAGGCTTTGACTTGGGAAAGCATAACCCACAGGACTCGGTTTCAGGGCTGGGTCTCCTGGATGCTCAATGTGAATGCTACTAACTGAACTCCCAGAGCAAATCCTGATTCTCAAGGGCAAAAATGGCCTGGCTGGTCCAGGAGCTGAGCCGTTGTGTGTGCTGTTAAGCCATCCTAAGTAAAGGCGGCTCAGAGCCCTGCATCAGGCTGAAGGCAGACAGGACCTGCTGGTCCCTGGCCGTGGTAGTCACCAAGTGCCACACATGGACAAGAGCATTTCAAGTCCCAGGACATAGGCTTGTCCTCTGATCTGGCCAGTGTGACTGATAGGATTCATGTGACTACTTGCAACCTTACAAAAAGGGGCCCACCGGAAGTGTTTCCCTACAGGCCAACAAAAGGGGGGACCCTGGTTCTGCTGAGGTCCAATTCTGCCAGGACTATAGATGGGAGGATTGCATGAACCTGGGAGTTTGAGACCGGCCTGGACAACTTAGTAAGACTACATCTCTACAAAATCCCCCAAAATTAGCCAGGCATGGTGGTGCACACCTGTAGTCTCAGCTACTTGGGAGGCTGAAGAGGGAGAATTGCTTGAGCCTGCTTAGGAGTTTGAAGCTGCAGTGAGCTATGATCACACCACTGCCCTCCAGCCTGGGCAACACAATGAGATCCTATCTCTCAAAGTAGTAATAATACATAAGATAAAAGACACAGCTGAATTCACAAGGCAGGAATGTGCTCTAGGTGCCGCAGTTACCAGAAGCTAAGGAAGCAGAGGGTTTCGCTGCTGGTGCTGTGGTCACCGTGGAGGTGGGGGTGGAGTGAGAATGTTGGTCTTCGTTTACACCTGAGCCCGCACAGGGGAGGGGGTTGGGGTCCTCTGTTGCTGAGTTAGAGCTGTGACTTAGTGGAAGAGGCAACCCAAGAAAGCCTACTGGGTCGTGGAGGCAACAAGAAGACTTGTCTATCTTCTGTGTACTCTGGATGGGGAAAATTTGGCCTGGGAAAAAAAAAAAAAACCAAAAAAAATCTAGCCAGGTGTGGTGGCTCACGCCTGTAATCCCAGCACTTTGGGAGGCTGAGGCGGGAGGATCACTTGAGACCAGGGGTTTGAGACAAGCTTGGGCAACATAGCGAGAGCCCTGTCTCTACAAAAAGTAAAAAATTAGCCAGTGTGTGGCATGTGCCTGCCTGTAGTTCAAGCTACTAGGGAGGCTGAGGCGGGAGGGTCGCCTGAGTCCAGGAGGTTGAGGCTGCAGTGAGCTATGATCGTGCCACTGCACTCCAGCCTGGGCAATTGAGCAACACCCTGGCTCAAAAACCAGAAACAAAATCTTGACCTCTACCTCCCATAGATTCAAGACTCAAATTGGCCCTACCTCTGTGACCACCAAATATTCGGTTGGAACTATAAATGATTTAGGCGCAAATCCTCAAATAAAGTAGCTATTCAAATCCAGCAGTGCACCAAAAAAGTAATAGGTCCTTACCATGCAGTTCTTCAGAAACTCTGTTTATGTAATTCAGCTCATTCACAGATTAGAAGATAATATAGTTTGATGAAATTCAACACCTGTGCATGATGAAAACTCTTGCTAAACTAGGAAAAGAAAGAAGCTTCCTGGCACATAGATCCTGGCTGCCGCGTTCCCCAGAAAGCATTGTACTAGTGTGAGACATTAAAAGCCTCCCTTTATTTATTTTTATTTATTTTGAGACAGAGTTGCCCACTCCACTGAGTGCAGTGGCGTGATCTTGGCTCACTGCAACCTCTGCCTCCTGTGTTCAAGTGATTCTCCTGCCTCAGCCTTCTGAGTAGCTGAGACTACAGGCATGTGTCACCACGCCCAGCTAATTTTTGTTTTTGTTTGTTTGTTTTTGGTTTTGTTTTTGGTAGATGTGGGTTTTTGCCATGTTGGCCAGGCTGGTCTCAAACTCTTGGCCTCAAGTGATCCACCTGTCTCAGCCTCACAAAGTGCTGGGATTACAGGTGTGAGCCACCGTGCCTGGCCAGAAGCCTCCCTTTAAGGTCACGAATAGGGATTCGGAGGTAGTTGTTACAACTTTACCTGGCATTGCCTTTCAGATCCTAACCTGTGCAATATGTGGAATTAAAGGAATGAAAGGTAAATTGGAAAAATGTTTATGACAAAAGGCAGTGTTACCACAGCACAAACACACGCCACAGATTGGGAGGAGATATTCGCAAAGCATGAAATTGGTGACGGGCTGGTATCGGAAATACAGCAGAAAGAACTCCTATGCATCAAAATGAAAAAGACAGAACAATCGAATAGGAAAACGGGTCGAGGGCATGAATGGGCATTTCCCAGAATGGGGAAACAGAAATGGCTCAAAAACCTGTGAAAAGATGTCCAGCCTCATTAACAATGTGGAAAATGCAAATTTAAACCACAACAAGGCTGGGCTCACTCCTGTAATTCCAAGGAGGAGTGGATCATTTGAGGTCAGGAGTTCCAGACCAGCCTGGCCAATATAGTGAAACCCTGTCTCTACTAAAAACACAAAAATATTAGCCAGGCGTGGTGGCGGGCGCCCATAGTCCCAGTTACTCGGGAGGTTGAGGCAGGAGAATTGCTTGAACCCAGGAGGTAGAGGCCGCAGTGAGCCAAGATCACGCCACTGCACTCCAGCCTGGGTGACGGAGTAAGACTCTGTCTCAAAAAAATAAAAATAAGAAAAAAATAAACCACAACGAGATTCTGTTTCACACCCACCAGATTGGCAGAGCTGCTGAGGTTTTGGACGGCTGCCTCTCTGGGCCCTGGGGTCTGGAGGAGGAGGGGTGTTGGAGGAGTCAGGGGACCTGAGGTTGTCCCCAGCAACCCCATTAGGGAGGTTATTCCTTCCAGCTGGGGCTGGCCGGACAGCAGGGGATAGTGAGCTATGGCCAGCGAGGCAGTGCTGTCTGGGTCTTACCCCAGGCTCTGGGGTGGGTGGGGGTGATCCACTGGTGTCAGGACCCCCCTCCCAGAAAGCTAGATGTGTCTTTGGCTGCAGCGCCTGGGCCCAGCCTGCAGAACTGGGGGGCAGGAGAGAGGGAGAAAGGGGATGCGGGGTAACCAGGCCAGGCTGCCCTTTCCTTGTACTTGAACAGTCTCCTCCCCACAGAGAATCTGCGTCCCCAGCTACCCATCTGCCACCACCATATCCCTAAAGCTGGGAGAGGCTGAAATGAGGAGGTCTAGGCTCCCTTCCCGGCTCCTCCCATGCTCCAGCCCAGCTGTGAGCAGACAGCAGGCATCAGACACTGAGGCCAGCCTCTGGTTGTCCCCAGTTCCTTCAGTGGCTTTGCTTCTGGCCCGAACGTCCTCCCATCTGCTCCTTCGTGAGTCCAGCTGGGCTCCCAGAAGTCTGGGATAAGACCAGTGTGGACGCCAGCCCTGCCGACGGGGTAGGAGCTTTCCTCGTTGCTCCAGACCAGTGTCTGGGTGCCCATAAACAAGGCAGACAGGAGCCCCAATTTAGTAGCCTCACTCTGCCTGAACAGAAGGCCTTCTGTCCCCTTCTTGGAACCTGCACACAGATGGTGCCTCTCTGATCAAGGAGGATTGGTGTTTCTGGATTCGAGACCCTCTCTTACCTTTTTTTTTTTTTTTTTTTTTTTTTTTTTTGAGACAGGGTCTCACTCTGTCGCCTAGGCTGGAGTGCAGTGGCGCAATTGGCTCACTGTAACCTACACCTTCCAGTTCAAGCGGTTCTCCTGCCTCAGCCTCCCGAATAGCTAGGAGTACAGGTGTGCACCACCACACTCAGCTGATTTTTGTATTTTTAGTAGAGACAGAGTTTTGCCATGTTGGCCAGGCTGGTCTCGAACTCCTGGCCTCAAGTGATCTGCCCGCCTTGGCCTCCCAAAGTGCTGGGATTACAGACATGAGCCACCATGTCTGGCTTTTATTACTTTTTTTGTTGTTGTTTTGAGACAGAGTCTCTGTTGCCAAGGTTATAGTGCAGTGGGTTGATCTCTCGGCTTGCTACAACCTTTGCCTCCCTGGCTCAAGTGATTCTCGTGCCTCAGCCTCCCAAGTAGCTGGGATTACAGGTGCGTGCCACCACAACCAGGTAATTTTTGTATTATTGGTAGGGACAAGGTTTTGGCTTCCAGTGATCTGCCTGCTTTGGCCTCCCAAAGTGCTGGGATTACAGGCATAAGCCACTGCACCCGGCCAGACCCTCTCTTACCTTTTCTGGGCTTTGCCATCTCTCTCCCGTCCTTCACTGTGGGGACAGAACTACCTCTCAGGCATCTGGAAGGCAAGGGGGGTGCTTTGTAAAGCACTGTGTCCCCTGTGGAACTGAGGACTAATTCTTACTTTGGTGTAAATAACTGAGGGGGAAGTAAGGAGTTGCTGCCCCGGGAGGGTGAACTTGGTTTTAGCCCTGGGTTGGCCACCATTCAAATGTGTAACTGTAGCTATGAGCCACTTAACATCCAGATCTCTTTTCTAATCTGCACAAAGAAAGGGCTGAGGGAGATAATTCTAAGATCCTTCTTGTCTTTACAACTGTACGGGAGATTTGCTTTTTTGTTGTTTTTGTTTTGTTTTTTAGAGAGAAAGAGGGTTTTGCTCTGTTGCCCAGGCTGGAGTGCAGTGGCAATAATCATAGCTCACTTCTGCCTTGACCTCCTTAGCTCAAGCAATCCTCCCACCTTAGCCTCTCGAATGGCTACTACAGGTGCGCACCACCATGCATGGCTAATTAAAAAAAAATTTTTTTTTTTAGAAATGGGGTCTCACTAGGTTGCCCAGCCTGGTCTCAAACTCCTGGGCTCAAGCAATCCTTCCGCCTCAGCTCCCAAAGCGCTGTGATTACAGGCGTAAGCTAGTGCACCTGGTGAGATTTGCTTTTTAATATAAGTGTACAAATTATAGCTGTGTTTTCTCAGCCATGCAGTCTAATCCCACATTCTCTAACCAGTTCAGGGGCCCAGGAGACAGCTTTGATCATTCTTGTCTTAAGGGCCAAACAACTGAGGTTCAGAGAGCCGAGAAACTTTCTCAGGGTCACACAGCGTGTTGGGGGCAGGGTCCAGAGAGATGACTAAGCCTTATGGTATTAGGCAACCACTGTAAAATCTTGCACAGAGGCCGTCATGGTGTTTGAATGTGTTTTAAAGAACTATTCAGGGCAGCGATACAAGAAAGTCTCCCTAAGAAAGAGCCAGATTGTGTCTGGGTGATCTCCCAGGCTGGAAAATCCAGGCAAGTGGAAGAAAAAATTCATCCTTGGTGAAGGTCCGTGTCTGGTAAGGGGAGGGGCCCTGTCGAGGGCTCCTCGGGTTACCATGGCAACCACCTCCTGCCAGGAAAGGTGTGATCCTGAGTCTGACCCTGAGACTTAAGGAGTCTCCTTCACCCGCCTTGTGATTCTTCCCTTCCTGTCTCCTTCACCCATCCCATCTCCTAGGGTCCTGGAGTCCAGCCAGAAACTACTCCTGGCTAGAAGAGGTGGCAGGGGCAGCTGGCCAGCAGATGGTGGCCCCTGAGGGATAGATGTGGTGGGAAGGAGCAAGTCATGCTGCTCCTCTGTGGCTCAGAAGCACCCAAGCGCCTGGGCTGACATCACTGCCCTGGGGAAGCTGAGCCCAGGCTGCCAAATGCCACCAAGCAGGCAGCCTCCATGTGATCGCAGCATCCCTGAGAGATGTAGATGGCTCTCCTTCACCTGTTCCTCCCTTGGGTGCCTAGGAACCTGGGCAATGGGGCTCTGAGACCTGCACATCTGTATCGGTCCATTTTCACGCTGCTGATAAAGACATACCCAAGATTGGGCAATTTACAGAAAAAAAGAGAGGTTGAATGGACTTACAGCTCCACGTGGCTGGGGGAGCCTCTCAATCACGGCGAGGTGATTTGCTCCTCCTTGCCTTATGCCATGTTTGTGAGGCTTCCCCAGCCACGAGAGAGCTTGTGCAGGTTGCAGAGAAACTCCCCTTCATATAACCATCAGATCTCGCGAGATTTACTCACTATCACGAGAACTACCCGAGAAAGACCTGCCCCATGATTCAATTAGCTCCCACCGGGTCCCTCCTACAACACCTGGGAATTCAAGGTGAGATTTGGGTGAGGACACAGCCAAACCATATCACTATCTTTTGCCCATCTTGAGTCCGGGAGATAGAAGATAGCTGGGCTGGAAGATGGGGTGGGGGTGCTCCAAGGCTTCACCCCTGCAGTCAGGGAAGCTTCCCTTCTCCCTGCTTTTTTTTTTTTTTTTTTTTTTTTGAGATGAGGTCTTACTCTGTCTCCCAGGCTGGTGTGCAGTGGCGCCATCATAGCTCACTGCAGCTTCGAACTCCTGGGCTCAAGCGATCCTCCCACCTCGGCCTCCCGAGTAGCTGGGACTACAGGCATGCACCTAGCTGGTTCTAAAAAACTGTTAGAGACAATGTCTTGCTAAGTTGCTTAGGCTAGTCTTGAACTCCTGGGCTCAAGAGATTCTCCCACCTCTACCTTCCAAAGTACTGGGATTACAGGTGTGAGCCACTGCGCCCAGCCTGTCTTTAGTTTTTAAAACTCTGCTGCCATTTCTCTCTGAAAGCCCCAATGACCAGAGGACCTTGCCTTCGTCTTGCTGTATTTTCAGGAACCTCGTCTGTTCCTTGAGAGGTTATTGCCTCCTCCTGAGCCTTGATCAGTGGGTGCTACAGGAAGATGAGGTCTCACCTAGTCCCAAGGCTGTGGGTGCCCCTCTCAACCCTCTGGGGTTCAGAGTGCCTGGCAGTGTCAGGCCGCTCCCCACCCCACCACAGCCTGGAGGCTCCCAGGCTGCCAGCTTTGTTTCATGACCCTTTGAACCTTGACCTTGGGCTTGGAGCACCATTACGACAAATTCTTTCCCAGTGATGAAGAGCAATGGCAGCGCCAACTCCCCGTGTCCAAATGGGTCAGGAACCATGGAGTTCGTCTCCCCCTGTACTTGGCGTCATCTTTCAGGCCCGGGCGGGGCCAGCTGCCAGCTTTGCGGGGCCCTGGAGTTATTTATGATTTCTTTCTGGATGAGGAAAAAAGGGTTAGAGCACTTGAAGCAATAACTTCGGATGAACAATGCGATCTTCAGAAATCCACCCAAGAGAAGCAATTGAATCGCTGAAACCGGCAAGATAAACATGTACAGCGATGTTCCCCTCTCCTGATATCCTCGCTCCCCCAGACAACTGCTGGAACTGATCACTTATTTCTGTTGTGATGAAATCCCTGTCAAGTCCTGAGGGACTTTCCTGGAAGACTTGAAATCCCTCCACTGAGCAAATTGTAACCCGGCTGCCCTTCTCCAAGCGTCCCCAGCTGTGGGGACCCCAATCTGTCCCCAATGGAGAACCAAGAAGTACTTAATCCTGAAAGATTGTCGTCCCTCCATACTCACACCGTTGATTCTGGGGACGTCTCCCATTCGTGGCTGGTCTGAAGGAAAGCTGGTCTATGGAACAGTGCTGCTGATAAATTAATATATTAATTTAATCAAACAGACCTGCCATGACCTGTTACACTTGCCTGTCCAGAAGAGGTGAACTAAACTTATCTCCAGGTCATCTGTCTGGCAGGTGACACAGGTACAGACATGGCCCCGGGAGGCATCAGGATCCAGGCACTAATGCTCATGCACCTTTTCGGGAGCTGTCCCGTATGTTACAGTTCTAACTCACTCACTCCCGAGGTTTCCAAGGTGGCTAAAGCAATCAGGAGCCACAGATTCTTTTTTTTTTTTCCCCCAGAGACAGGGTCTCGCTCTGTGGCCCAGGCTGGAGTGCAGTGGTGCCATCATAGCTTACTGCAACCACCAACTTCTGGGCTCAAGTGATCATCCCACCGCAGCCTCTCCAACAAAAGGAACCAAAATGAGCATTAGGAAGCTGCAGAAGGAGAGGCTGCCGGGCCCTGCTGGTGGTTCCCTGGCACTCTGTACAAACTGCCGAGGGGACGGGTTTCCTGCTCTGTGCGTGTGCACTTTCTGAGATCCCACTCAGCCACTACCGGGTGGAGGCCACTGAACAGGGAGTGGAGTCAGGCACTGGGAACTGCAGTGTGCATGCTCTGGCAGAGCACAGCCCTCTCTGTGCCTCAGCCACCCATAGATCAGAGGCAGGGACCACCTGGACACTCTTTTAAAGCCCGTTCAACCTCATCATTCTGAGACAGTAACTACTGGAGCTAGAAGTCATGTCATCTGGGCGTCCAGTGTTCCCTGGGAAAAGGAGCTGAGTTTTGCTTGCTGAGAGCAGATGGATCACATCACAGCAGCTTGTTCTCAAGCTTCCATGGTGAAACATGATCCCCCGTGAAGCATCCCAGGCCCTCTGGTCCAGGCAGGTCTATAGGATGAGCAGCCAGATGCCCTGGTTCCATTTCAGCTCATCTGCTCTCTCTCAGTGGCCCTCAGTTTTCCTCCACAATAAAATAGGGCAATAATCCCCTGGTCTATTGCCTGGTCCAGATCTTCACCTTCAGCCTGCAGGGAGTGCCCTTATCTTCAATCCCAGTTGTTTATCCGGGAGGATGTGCAGGAAGGAACAAGCTCTCTGTGTGCATGCTGAGTAGAGACCACCACTGCTACGTCCAGAAGTCCCCCAGGAGCATCATAAGCTGAAGATGGGGTCTGAAGGTCTCAGGGTACGCTCTTGAGTCAAGCCCACTCAACACCTGCCTGGGGCAGGTAGGGTAGCTCAGCCAGAGACAGTGCAGAACACAGGGACCTCGGGGACCCTCCCAGCCTCCTGATAGCAGAGGCTTTTATAGTCATATCATTTTGGAGAGAGACTCACTGAAGAACTGGCCAAGCGGAATGGTTCATGCCTGTAATCCCTACACTTTGGAAGGCCGAGGTGGGAGGATGGCTTGAGGCCAGGAGACAGGACCAGCCTGGGCAACACAGTGAGACTTCGTCTCTACAAAAAAATTTTTAAAAAATTAGCTGGGCATGGTGGTGCACACCTGTACTCCCAGCTACTCAGGAGGCAAAGGTGGGAGGAAGAGAACCAGGTAGACAGACAAGCACACACACACTCACACACAAACACACACACACACCCGTGTTCTTGCATGTTTTTGCTCCAGCAGGTGGACATGTGGAGTGGTCTTCCTCTTGCTCCCCTGCCGTGCTCCTTCCCCAGCAGCAGGGCCCTGACTCTCTCTATAAGCGCCTCAATGTTTTTTCTTGACTTAGTGGAAATGGGAAACAGCTGCTGGGAGCTGCAGGGAGAAGCAGTTCCCATGCACGGTAAGGAAGCCTCACCAGATGGCTGATCTTGATCTTGGACTTCCCAGCCCTCAGAGCTGTGAGGAAATAAACTTCTGTTCTTTATAAATTACCCAGCGTATTAGTCCGTCTTCACACTGCTATAAAGATACTACCTCAGACTGGGTAATTTACAAAGAAAAGAGGCCCAACTGACTCCCAATTCTACATGGCTGGGGAGGCCTCAGAAAATTTACAATCATGGTGGAAGGCAAAGGGGAAGCAAGGCATGTCTTCACAAGGCAGCAGGAGAGAGAACATGTGCAGGGGAAACTGTCACTTTTTAAACCATCAGATCTCATGAGAATTCCTTCACTATCACAAAAACAGCACGGGGAGACCACCCCCATGATCCAGTCACCTCCCACCATGTCCCTCCCTTGATACATGGGGATTACAGTCAAGATGAGATTTGGGTGGGGACACAGAGCTAAACCATATTACCCAATCTCAGGTATTTGGTTTTCATAATGCAAAATAAACTGAGACAGGTGGATATACAAAAAGTGATCCCATCTAGTGCACTAAATTCTGTCAGCCAGTTGTGTACAGGGTGTGTGGCATTTGGTGAGAAGGTGGGTCCCTAAGTCCCCTTGGGGTGATCAAGGAAGGCTTCCTGAAGGAGGTGGTGCTAGCTGACCAATGCAGTGAGGGAGAGTTGGGGGCCATTTCTAGATGAGAGTACAAGACTGGTAAAGGCTTAGGAGAGCAAGAGGTGCACAGAGCAGGGCAAGTAGCCCACAGCAGCAGCACATAGGGTGACAAGGTTGGATTGGCATTTTAGGACAATTAAGAGAACACTTTGGCATGTTTATTACAAACCAATCATGCCTGTGTAACCAGCACCCACATTAACAAGGAACGTTCTCATGATCTTGAAAGCCCTCTTCTTGCCCTTTTCAATCGTGACTCTCCCCACAGGTAACCACTCACCTGAATTCCAACACCTTAGACTCTTCTGCTTGTTTCTAAACTTCAGATAAATGGAATCAGACAGTAGATACTCATTTGAGTCTGTCCTCTTTCACCTGACATGATATTCTGTAAGACTTGTCCACGCTGTTGCGTGTGGTTTGCCTACTGTTATGACTGTGTTGCATTTCATTTTGTGAATATACAATTTATTTTATCCAGTTGGCCGTTAATAGGAATTTGGGTTGTTTCTAATTTGGGGTTATTCTGAGCACTGCTGCCATGAACATTCTTGTGCATGCCTTTCGGTGAACATATTTATTCATTCTATGAATGAATTTTGTGCATGTCTTGTCTCTCATCTGGAAGTGGCTCCCAACCCTCCCTCACACCTGCATTGGTCAGCTGTCTCCTACTTAAGCACCACCTCCTCCAGGAAGCCTTCCTTGACCACTCCAAGGGAACGTAGGCACCCACCTTCTCGCCAATTGCCATGCACCCTGTGCCCATCTGGCTTATAGCACTTAGCCCTCTGAATGGGATAACTTTTCATATAACCATCTGTCTCAGTCTATTTTGTACTACTAGAACAAAATATTGGACACTGGGTAATTTATATGGAACAGAAGTTTATTTCCTCACAGGTCTGGGGGCTGGGAAGTCTAAGATCAAAATCAGGCATCTGGTGAGGCTTCCTCACCGTTCTTGGGAACAGCTTCTCCTGCAGCCCCCAGCAACTATTTCCCATTTCCACTAAGTCTAGAAAAAGCAGAAAGGGGCTTCAACCGGGGTAACAGGGACTTAAGAGAGAGATCAGGAAGACATTTGATGCTGAAGTTTATTATATCCTGGCTGGTGTTATCATGGGAAGGGAGGAGATATCCGGGAATGGAGTTGTTTGGTCATAGAGTGGGCTTGTATTCAGCCTTATTAGAGACTGCCAAAGTGTTTTTAAAAGTGGTTGTAGGCCGGGCGCGGTGGCTCAAGCCTGTAATCCCAGCACTTTGGGAGGCCGAGATGGGTGGATCACGAGGTCAGGAGATCGAGACCATCCTGGCTAACACGGTGAAACCCCGTCTCTACTAAAAAAATACAAAAAACTAGCTGGGCGAGGTGGCGGGCGCCTGTAGTCCCAGCTACTCGGGAGGCTGAGGCAGGAGAATGGCGTGAACCCGGGAGGCAGAGCTTGTAGTGAGCCGAGATCCGGCCACTGCACTCCAGCCTGGGCGACAGAGCGAGACTCCATCTCAAAAAAAAAGAAAAATAAAAAAAAAAATAAAAATAAACTGGTTGTACCATTGATACTCCCACCTGCAGTGTATGAGAGTTCCAGTTACTCTGCATCCCCTCTAATACTTGTTTAAAAATAAAATAAGAGTAACTGTTAGTCTTCTTAATATCAGCCATTCTAGTGGGTATGTGGGAGTATCACACTGTGGTTTAATTTAAATTTCCCTGATATGGCAAATGAACTTGACCCCCTCTTCATACGATCATTGGCCATTTGGAGCTCTCATTTTGTGCATATACATATTCTAAGAATCCTCTTCCAGTTGGTGATATACTTCTTCATCCATTCTCTTAATGGTGAAATTCTTTTTTTTTTTTTTTTTTTGAGACAGAGTTTCGCTCTTGTTGCCCAGACTGGAGTACAATGGCATGGTCTCGGCTCACCACAACCTCCGCCTCCTAGGTTCCAGCCATTCTCCTGCCTCAGCCTCCTGAGTTGTTGGGATTACGGGCACACACCACCACACCCCGCTAATTTTGTATTTTTAGTAGAGACGGGGTTTCACCATGTTGGCCAGGCTGGTCTCAAACTCCTGACCTCAAGTGATCCACCCACCTTGGCCTCCCAAAGTGCTTGGATTACAGGCGTGAGCCACTGCACCCAGCCTGAGAGATTCTTAATTTTAATGTGGTCTACTTTATCCATTTTTAAAAATGGGAGCACTTTTTGCATCCTGCTTACGAACTCCATTCTGAGGTCATACAGGTAGTCACCTATGTTTTGTTCTAAATGTTGTATTGTTTTATCCTTTACATTTAGATCTACAACCCAATTGACTTTCTTATGTGGTGTGGATTAGGGGTCAAATTCTTTTATTTTTCTTTTCCATTTGGATATCCAGTTGACCAGGACAATTTATTGATAAGTCTATCCTTTCTCTTCTGTACTGCATTTGTACCTTTTTCATAAGCCCAGTGATTGTGTAAATGCAGATCTATTTGCCTTACTTTGCACCAATAATTCAGTGTCTTATGTAGTATAGTTCTGTAACAAGGTCTCAATTCTGGTAGTATAAATCTTTCATTTTTGTTCTTCTTCAAGACAGCCTTGACTAGTCTTGGACATTTGTATTTTCATATACATTTTGGAATCAATCTGACAATTTGCACCAAAGAAAAAAAAGCCTACTGGGATTTTGAATGGGATTGCATTGACTCTGTAGATCAACTGAGAAGAAGATATATGTATATATATAAATTTATTTTCAAAAACAACAGTTGTGGACGGGTGCAGTGGCTCACACCTGTGATCCCAGCACTTTGAGAGGCTGAAGCGGGCTGATCACTTTAGGTCAGGAGTTCGAGACCAGCCTAACCAACATGGTGAAACCCTGTCTCTACTAAAAATACAAAAAATTAGCCAGGCGTGGTGGTGGGCGGCTGTAATCTCAGCTACTCGTGAGGCTGAGGCACTAGAGGTGCTTGAACCCAGGAGGCAGAGGTTGCAGTGAGCTGAGACGGCACCACTGCACTCCAGCCTGGGTGACAGAGCGAGACTCTGCCTCAAAGAAAAAAAAAAAGACTATTGCAGCGACATCAATGATTAATCACCCACACTCCCCCTACTGTTAGGGAAAAAACCTTCTATACAGTTGAGTTACAAAGGAAAATCAAGACAATGTATCAGGCACCTACAGCCAGAAAATGCTCTGTTGTTTCCAAAGGTGTAAACCTGATATGTTTGATGTTCCAGCGTAACACACCAACCCAGTGGTATAGACACTGACATGTTCAATATACTAGTGTAACACAGCAGCTGCAATTTTTACTGGGATGGAGAGAATTAACATCTTTATAATATTGAGTCTTCCAATCCATGAACATAGTATATCTTTCCATTTATTTCGTTCTTATTTAACTTCTCTCAGTGATGTTTTATAGTTTTCGGTAGATTTAGTCCTATGTAATTTCAATTTTATGATGCTTTTGTACATGGTATCATTTAATTTCATTTTCTGTTTGCTTGTTGTATGTAGGAATATGGTTAAATTTTATAAACTGTCTTTATATTCCAGCCACTTTGCTAAACTAACTTAATAATTCTGTAATAGTAGTTTTTCATTAGATCTTGCTGAGGGAAAGATGCTTTGGCCTGTGGTCCAGCCATGGTGCAAGATGCATCAACCTTGAATAAGGGTTGGATGTGGAGGCAGAGAGGGAGAAAGACAGACTCTGCCAGCCAAGTCAGCAGAACCCCCAGGGTTATAGACAGACTTTGTCCACGCCCATCATGGTCCAGGCACTTGCTTTCATATCATATTGAGAATTGGTGCCCCAGAGAAGAATCTTGTGAATCTTATGATTTGTGCGTGTGT
Source organism: Macaca thibetana thibetana (assembly GCF_024542745.1). Lineage (NCBI taxonomy): Eukaryota > Metazoa > Chordata > Mammalia > Primates > Cercopithecidae > Macaca > Macaca thibetana. The sequence goes on along the minus strand of NC_065580.1, from coordinate 139,679,225 downwards.
GGCATGGCCCTTGATGCCAGCTTTCTAAGAGCCAGGTGGGGCACAAGTGCTGAGGTAAGTTCCCACTCAGTATCCACAGTTTGACTTCATTCTTTTTTTCGTTGTTGTTGTTGTTGAGGCAGAGTCTCGCTCTGTCACCCGGGCTGGAGTACAGTGGCATGATCTCGGCTCACTACAACCTCTGCCTCCCGGGTTCAAGCAATTCTCCTGCCTCAGCCTCCTGAGTGAATAGCTGGGACTACAGGCGTGTGCCACCACACCTGGCTAATTTTTTGTATTTTTAAAAGAAACGGGGTTTCATCGTGTTAGCCAGGATGGTCTCAATCTCCTTACGTCGTGATCCGCCCTCCTCAGCTTCCCAAAGTGCTGGAATTATAGGTGTGAGCCACCGAGCCCGGCTTCCGACTTCATTCTTACTTAAGTTAGAAAGTGACCAAAACGTTTAGAGACTTTCTTCCTTTGACCCCTCTCCTACATGGCAGTCCAGCCTTTACGCTGACACCCCGATGCTACCCTGCTGGCTCACCTCTCAATGGGATTTTGATAATGGGGATCCAGCCACTCTCCTTGGGGACAGCTACAGTAAGCCATAATGCCCTCCTATTTGCCATGATATCTTTTTAGCTGGAGCAGAACTGCGTTTTCTTTCTTTTCTTTTTCTTCCTTTCTTTTTTTTCTTTTTTTTTGAGATAGTGTTTCGCTCTTGTTGTCCAGGCTGGAGTGCAATGGTGCGATCTCGGCTCACTGCAACCTCTGCCTCCTGGGTTCAAGCGATTCTCCTGCCTCAGCCTCCCGAGTATTTTTAGTAGACAAGGTTTCACCATGTTGGTCAGGCTGGTCTCGAACTCCTGACCTCAGATGATCTGCCCGCCTCGGCCTCCCAAAGTGCTGGGATGGAAGGCATGAGCCACCGTGCCCAGCCGGAACTGCGTTTTTAAGGATGAACTGCGAAACAGAGGGGGAGGTAGGGAATAGGACTGTCCAGAGGAAGGAACTGTGTGTGCAAAGGTTGGAGACTGGGGAATGCTCGGGGCATGGCCTGGCTGGAGGAGGCGTGGCCTGGCTGGAGGAGGTGTGGTCTGGCTGGAGGGGGTGTTGTCTGGCTGGAGGAGGCGTGGCCTTGCTGGAGGCGATGTGGCCTGGTTGGAGGGGACATAGTCTAATTGGGAGAGTGTGGCCTGCGGGAGGGGCATGACCTGGCTGGAGTCGGCATGGCCTGGCTGGAGAGAGCATGGCTTGGCTGAAAGGGGAGTGATCTGGCTGGAGGAGGTGTGGCCTCGTTAGAGGGGATGTAGCCTAGTTGGGGCAGTGGCCTGGAGGGAGCATGGCCTATCTGGAGGAGGTGTGGTCTGGCTAGAGGAGGAGTGGCCTTGCTGGAGGGAATGGGCCTGGTTGGAGGGGCCAAGGCCTAGCTGGGAGGGTGTGGCCTGGTGGGATGGGGTGTGGCCTCACTGTGGTACTGGCCTGGCTGGCAGGTGTGATGGTGAGAGACCAGGGCAGACAGGGGCGCTAAGCTTAGCCATGCCAAGGACTTTTTCCTCAGGCCAGTGGGGGCTGTTCTGTGTTGCTAGCAGAGGGTGAGGTGACCAAAGTCTGACCAGTAGAGGAAGGTTCTTAGTGACCTCCAGAAGCCCCATGGGGGAAGAGGGAGACCAGAAAGAATGTGTGTCCCGAGACAGACCTCTTGAGTGGAGTGGGAAGACCCTGTGCATAGTAGCATGGAAAGGTGCCTGATGTATTTGTGTTAGGCTCAGCCTGGCTGTTTTCTGTCTTCTGTCACATTGGGGAAACTGAGTCCACTGTGAACTTCCTTATTCCTGTGGTCCCCTATGAGCACTCATGGCCAACCTAACTGGCCTGTTCCCAACCTCATCCCCATAGCAACTGACCCCAGTGACCTCCTTGGAGTTTTCTTCTCCTAACGGGGTCCAGGAGTCTTGGCTGGAGTCAAAGTTCTCTGGATGGATTTTTCTTTTTTTTTGAGATGGAGTTTCGCTCTTGTTGCCCAGGCTAGAGTGCAATGGCGTGATCTCAGCTCACTGCAACCTCCGCCTCTCAGATTCAAGTGATTCTCCTGCCTCAGCCTCCCAAGTAGCTGGGATTACAGGCGCCCACCACCACACCCAGCTAATTTTTGTATTTTTAGTAGAGATGGGGTTTCACTATGTTGGCCAGGTTGGTCTCGAACTCCCAACCTCAGGTGATCCACCCTCCTCAGACTCCTGAAGTGCTGGGATTATAGGTGTGAGCCCCCGGGCCCAGCCTTCTGGGTAGATTTTTAGGATCTCCTCCAACTGGGCCCTGGTTGGGGTGGCCTACTGGTGACACCCACCCTGCACATGCCCTCTGCCTGCAGACCACTCTCTGAGACCTCTCACAGAGGGAGCCGAGACTCTGGGGACAGGACCATCCATGTGCCTTGCCTCCCACTGGCGTCTTGTGGCCCAAGTAGACTCCGGCTGCCTCTTTACATTTCCCTGCAATAACCAACTCCTGCCCTATCTGCAAATCCCCTCTCAGGGCCCAGGCCTTGGGAATCCAGCCTCATTTGGAAGGCGGGTCCTGCATTCTGGGAGCAGAGCCACCAACAGGAGCAATGCTGACCAAAGGCAGATGGCAGGTGGATTTGGCAACTGTCTCCTGCAGTGGGTGGGCAGATTTCGGAAGTAAGAGGCCGAGGAGAAGGTCACCAGTGGCAAGAGTGAAGAGTCCCGGAGCTTGAGGCCTCTGGAGCTGATCCAGTGTAAACCCCTTTTATAGATGGGGAAACTGAGGTGTGGAGAGAGAGAGGGTGTCTCAAGCCACACAGTGAGTTCCTGGCCGACTTAGAACCAGGTCTCTATAGTTCTCTTTACAATGAGCACACCACACAATCAACTCTCTCTCTCTCTCTTTTGAGACAGCATCTCAAAAGGACACTCCAGCCCAGGCTGGAGTGCAGTGGCGCAATCACAACTCACTGCAGCCTCCACCTCCCAGGCTCAAGCAATCCTCCCACCTCATTCTCCTGAGTAGCTAGGATTACAGGCACACGCCACCACATCCAGACAATTTTTTTTTTCTGTTTACAATTTTTTTTTATTATTATTATACTTTAAGTTCTAGGGTACATGTGCATAACGTGCAGGTTTGTTACATATGTATACATGTGCCATGTTGCTGTGCTGCACCCATCAACTCTTCAGCACCCATCAACTCGTCATTTACATCAGGTATAACTCCCAGTGCAATCCCTCCCCGCTCCCCCCTCCCCATGATAGGCCCCAGTGTGTGATGTTCCCCTTCCCGAGCCCAAGTGATCTCATTGTTCAGTTCCAACCTATGAGTGAGAACATGCGGTGTTTGGTTTTCTGTTCTTGCGATAGTTTGCTGAGAATGATGGTTTCCAGCTGCATCCATGTCCCTACAAAGGACACAAACTCATCCTTTTTTATGGCTGCATAGTATTCCATGGTGTATATGTGCCACATTTTCTTAATCCAGTCTGTCACTGATGGACATTTGGGTTGATTCCAAGTCTTTGCTATTGTGAATAGTGCCGCAATAAACATACGTGTGCATGTGTCTTTATAGCAGCATGATTTATAATCCTTTGGGTATATACCCAGTAATGGGATGGCTGGGTCATATGGTACTTCTAGTTCTAGATCCTTGAGGAATTGCCATACTGTTTTCCATAATGGTTGAACTAGTTTACAATCCCACCAACAGTGTAAAAGTGTTCCTATTTCTCCACATCCTCTCCAGCACCTTCCAGCCAATTTTTAAATTTTTTCTAGAGACGGGATCCTGCCGTGTTGCCCAGACTGGTCTCGAACTCCTAGGCCCAAGCTATCCTCCCACCTTGACCTCCTAAAGTGCTGGGATGACATGCATGAGCCACCCCACCTGGCCTGCTCTCTATGTCTCTGTCTGTCTCTTTCTCTTTTTTTTCTTTTTTCTTTTTCTTTTTTTCTCTTTTTGAGATGGAGTCTTGCTCTGTCACCAGGCTGGAGTGCAGTGGCGCAATCTCGGCTCACTGCAACCTCTGCCTCCCAGGTTCAAGCGGTTCTCCTGCCTCAGCCTCCCGAGTAGCTGAAATTACAGGCGCCCACCACCACGTCCAGCTGATTTTCTTTTTGTATTTTTAGTAGAGACGGGGTTTCACCATGTTGGCCAGGCTGGTCTTGATCTCTTAACCTCGTGATCCGCCCGCCTCAGCCTCCTAAAGTGCTGGGATTACAGACGTGAGCCACTGCGTCCAGCCTGTCTCTTTCACACACATGTGCTTGTGCATCCACAAACACACAATGGTTTGCCTGGTACGTTGACACTTCCAACATACACCTATTGGCAAAGGTTTGCCCCGCATGGGTCCTAGACACTGGGAAAGGCACTGTGGCCCCAGGTGCTCCAGGGCCAGTGTGTTCTCGAAGGGGCAGGACACGTGGGACTCTTCATAATCCCAGAAGGTTAGAGACCACATAGTAGGGTGGTTCGGGCAGGGCCTCCTCCAGTCAGAGCCAGGAGGGGACAGGATCAGCACCCCCCTCAGCATTTCCATGTTTCCAGCGCTCCAGTGAATAATCAGAGAAAGTTAAACAAACGTGCTTTAATTGCCTGTCAATGACAGACGCCAAGGGAATGAAAATCCCGTCCGGTTCTGGAGCGCCTGCCTGGGATGGGGGTGGTGTGGCGAGTCAGAGCTGGCGGGGCCTCCTGGGCCTCACCACAGCTGGGGAGCTGGACCCACCCCACAACCCTCATGTCCACCGTTGGCCAAGCTGCTCCTCACCTGCCAAGCAGGGTGCCCAGTGCCAGAGAAAACTGGGCCCAGGCCCAACACAATTTCCAGAAATAGGTATTTGCGAGAGCCGGGCCTCTCCCTCCATCCACTGACCTTCCCCCCTGCAGGGGGAGGGACCTGCAGGTCCTAATTGTTGCCTCAGGCCCTGGAAACGCTCTGCTCAAGGCCCCTAAAAGCCTCCAGATTGTGCAGTTTGCCCGGAGTTCCTGGACAGACCAGGGCTGTCATTTGTAACTTCCCCATGTCCACCTCCTCCTCCTCTTCCCTCAGGCCCCAAGGGTGGAGTGGTGTCTTCCTGTGTGGCTGGAGAGGTGCTTTTCCCTCACCTCCCCTTCCATCCCCTCCCTTCCCCTCCCCCCCTCCCCTCCCTTCCCCTCCCCTCCCCTCCCTCCCCTCCCCTCCCCTCCCTCCCCTCCCCTCCCCTCCCTTCCCCTCCCCTCCCCTCCCTTCCCCTCCCCTCTTCTCCCTTCCCCTCCCGTCTCTGACAGGGTCTTGCTCTTGCCCAGACTGTTGTGCAGTGGCACCAACATGGTTCACTGCAGCCTCAACCTTCTGGACTCAGGTGATCCTCCTGCCTCAGCCTCCTAAGTAGTTGGGACTACAGGGACATGCCACAATCCCTGCTAATTTTTGTATTTTTTTGTAGAGAAGGGGTTTCACCATGTTTCCCAGGCTGCTCTCGGCCTCCTGGACTCAAGCGATCCTCCCGCCTCAGCCTCCCAAGTAGCTGAGACTACAGGCACGCACCACCATGCCTGGCTAATTTTTGTATTTTTTTGTACAGACAGGGTCTCACTATGTTAACCAGACTGATCTCGAACTCCTGGGCTCAAGTCATCCACCCATCTCAACCTCCCAAAGTACGAGGATTCCAGGCATGAGCCACCACACTCATCCTTCTTTTCTTTTTAAAATATGTTATTTTGTTTTAAGACTAGATGCTGTGGCTCATGCCTGTCATCTCAGCTCTTTGGGAGGCTGAGCTGGGTGGATCACTTGAGGTCAGGAGTTTGAGACCAGCCTGGTCAACATGGCAAAACCCTGTCTCTACTAAAAATACAAAAATTAGCCAGGCATGGTGGCACATGACTGTAGTCCCAGCTACTTGGGAGGCTGAGGCAGGAGAATCGCTTGAACCCAGGTGGCAAAGGTTTCAGTGAGACAAGATTGCACCACTGCACTCCAGCCCAGGTAATAGAGCAAGACTCTGTCTCAAAAGAAAATTACTTTATGTTAGATTCAGGGGATTACATGTGCTTGTTTGTTACATGCATAATAGTAGGGATTGGACCTCTAGTGTACCCATCACCCAAATGTTTTTGGTTTTTTGTTTTCGAGACAGAGTTTTGCTCTGTTGGCCAGGCTGGAGTGCAATGGCTCAATCTTGGCTCACCGCAACCTCTGCCTCCCGGATTCAAGCGATCCTCATGCCTCAACCTCCTGAGTAGTTGGGATTTTAGGCATCTGCCACCACGCCTGGCTAATATTTGTATTTTTAGTAGAGACGGGGTTTCACCATGTTGGTCAGGCTGATCTTGAACTCCTGACCTCAGGTGATCCTCTCACCTCGGCCTCCCAAAGTGCTGAGATTACAGGCGTGAGCCACCATGCCTGGCCTCATTACCCAAATGTTGAGCACTGTACCAGATAGATAACTTTTCAATCCTCATACCCCATCTTTATGTCCATGTATACCCCTTGTTCAGCTCCTACTTATAAGTGAGAACATGCAGTATTTGATCTTCTGCTTCTGAGTTTGTTCACTCAGAATGACAACATCCAGTTGCATCCATGTTGCTGCAAAGGACATGATTTCATTCCTTTTCATGGTTGTGTAATATTCCATGGTGTATATGTACCTTGTTTTCTTTATCCAATCCACCACTGATGGACACTTAGGTTCCATCTTGCTTTTTCCAAGTGATCCTGGTCAACCCACAGGACACAGCTACTAGAGAGGGGTCATGGATCTCTGCTTTCAAGTAGACAACCCCTGAAGGCAGGTATTTGGGTCTGTGCAGCCCTGCCCCTCTCCTTACCAGTATTAGAGTGTTGACACAGTGTCATTCAGTCACAGGAACATCCGCAGAGCCTTCGGGTGGATGAGAGATGATTAGAGGTAGAGGAGAGGAGGTGGACAGATGGGGAGCAGGGTGAATGTATAGGTGGGTAGATGGGGGTGTTTAGGGTGGGGGTAGCATGAGGTGTAGGATGGGTGGCTGGGTGGGTGGGTAGATAGGTGAACAAATGGAACCCTGTTCATTTTGATCTCTGCCTTTCCCATTAAGGGCTTCTTTTAGCACTGCAGGAATCATTGGTTGTGTAAGTTTAAGAGGAAGGCATTAGGCTGGGCGCGGTGGCTCTCACCTGTAATCCCAGCACTTTGGGAGGCTGAGGTGGGTGGATCCCTTGAGGTCGGAAGTTCGAGAGCAGCCTGGCCAACATGGTAAAACCCCGTCTCTATTAAAAATACAAAACTAACCGGGTGTGGTGGTGCAGGCCTGTAGTCCCAGCTACCCGAGAGGCTGAAGCAGGAGAATCACTCGAATCTGGGAGGTGGAGGATGCAGTGAGCAAGTTTGCGTCACTGTACTCCAGCCTGGGTGACAGAGTGAGACTCTGTTTAAAAAAAAAAAAAAAAAAAAAAAGCAGGCACTGAAAGCACCCTGGACACCAGGGCCTTGTTGACTGGGGACTTCATGGAGGCTGGTCTTTTAGGGACTCCGCCATTTCATCAGGGACATCCCCAAATGTCAGTGTCAGTGGATCTTTCCTCTCGGTGGGTCCCTGTTTCCAGGGAGGACTCCCTCCCCTGCCCCATCTGGGACATCTTGAGCCCCAGGAGAGCCAGTGGCTCCCAGTTTCCATCCCTACCTTGGGTTTGCAAGGCTGGCTGGCGCACCTGGCTGCATGCAGCTTGCAAAATAGTATTTGCATTGTTCATCTGCCAGGAGGTCCCTCCGCCTTTCCCTTTGCTTTGTGGTTTTTATACCTTTTTTATTTCTTGTTTTTTTTTGTTTGTTTGCTTTTTGTTTTTTGTTTTTTTGAGACTGAGTCTTGCTGTGTTGCTCAGACTGGAGTGCAGTGGCACGGTCTCGGCTCACTGCAAGCCCCGCCTCCCGGGTTCACACCATTCTCCTGCCTCAGCCTCCCGATTAGCTGGGACTACAGGCGCCCGCCACCTTGCCCAGCTAATTTTTTGTATTTTTTAGTAGAGACGGGGTTTCACCATGTTAGCCAGGATGGTCTTGATCTCCTGACCTTGCCTGTCTCGGCCTCCCAAAGTGCTGGGATTACAGGCGTGAGCCACCACGCCCGGCCTACCTTTTTATTTCTTTATCAGCCCTTTCCTGAGAGAAAACAGAAGGGAACCTGTGTTCAATCTACCATGTTTAACCAGAAAGCCACATCCCTTTATCATGTGTCTTTGGTGAAGTCCTGTCTGGTCCCAGAGTCAGAAAACTGTATATATTCTTCTAGTTGTTTGAATGTTCAGTGTTTATACCTCAGTCTTTAGTCTGTTTTATGCATCAGAGGTACTGACAAGGCTTTATGGAGGAGAAAGAGTTCTATTCCTTAACAAATGCTTATAAATCACTGACTTGGGCCAGCCAGGAGTAGAAGGGAGGGAAGCAGGGAGAGGGGCCCCCTGCTAGGCCACGTGTCGCTGGGGAGCAGAGAGTAGGGTGTTGCCCCCTCTTGACCCGAGACTGAGCACCCTGAGGGTACAGCCTCGACCACCTATTACCAGGGTCCTAAGACTCCCCCGACCACCCGTGGTTTCTCCCCAAACATCTGTTGCAGAGGAATCGCCTTTTTTTCTTTAAGGACGGGGAACATTTCAAGGTGGTTTGCATTCGGTAACAAAGACAGGGATATGTCCAAGAACAAGGGGGAGGCTGACAGTGTTGGGGGGCCGTGGACTGTACGCATGAGCTGCAGCTCTCACCACTCCCAAGCAGCACCATGGTCAGCCGCAGCGCGCCGAGTGGGAGCTATCCAGTTACCCAAATACCTCTTAGGCGTCTGTTTAACAAGGGATGCGGATCGTGCAGGGTCAGGCTTTGAACTGAGCTGAGGAAAGAGAGACTTTAGGCATCCCCTGACTTCTAGAGCAATAAAAGCTCTTTAGAACAGCTTTGAACCGTCTATTTCGTCATTAAAGAGCTCCAGGTCTCGGGCCTCCGGGGAGACAGACATTAAAAGATAATTACAGCCCAGAGAGATGTGTGCTTGGGCGGGGTCAGCATCAGTAGGCTCCTAATTGGCCTTCCGGGCTCCAGTCCCTCCCACTTCCACCCACTGCACGCTCTGCTGCCAGAGCGAGCATCTGCAAATGCAAATCTGACCTTGAATTTCACCCGCCTAAGACCCTCCAGTGACCTACGGACACTGCCACAGCCCTTCCCAGGCCCCTGGTGTTAGAGCTCCTTGACCTTTCCAGCCTTGGCGGCCCCCAAATGTGTTCCCAGTTGGCCAACCTGCCCTGTTCTCACTCTTCTCTCGCCTCGGAAAATGCACTCTTTCAGAATGCATTTCTTTTTCTTTTAGAATGCATTTGCTCTTCTCTCTGCTGAACCTGGCCAGTTATTGTGCATTCCTCAGGTCTCATCTTTGATGCCACTGCCTCTAGGACGTCCTCCTTGATTGCCCTCCCCCCCCGCCCCACCGACTGGACTGGCTTTGGCATCCCTTTCCCAGTCTGTGTCTATTAGCCCAACTCTGGTTCTCAAAGTCAGGGGCCCACCTCAATATCTGTTCATCAATTGTCAGATATTTTTTGAGTCCCTGCTTTGTGCCAGGCACTGAGATTCGTGGGTGAACAAAATAGAAAAAGACCCCTGCCTTCATGGTGCTCACCAGCTCACAGCATCACCTTGTCTGAATAAACAGACAGTACAGTGTACTGTGCGTGCTCAGAAGGGAGGCTCAGTGGTCCAGCAGGCTGCATGGAGGAGGGGTCTCTGAGGGTGAGGCTTTGAAGGATGAATAGGAGTTTTCCAGGCAAAATGACTGGAGATGTTTCTGCTTGCCCGCCTGCCCAGAGGCTATCCTGGTGACTGGGCTGCTCTCTTCCTAGGGTCTACAGTCTGCTTTCATATTAGTTCCTCTTCTCTTTCAGAATGCATGAACTGCACCCGGCTCAGTGACATGAGTGAGCGACTGACCACACTGGAGGCCAAGGTCAGTCGGGCTGGGGAGTCTGGGCCTGGGGAGCTGCCTGGGGACCTGGGGTGGTGGGGAGAGGAGTTGGGCAATCACTGGGTGTGGCTGTGGAATTCCCAGCCCCAGGTTTCCCAGCAGGCTTGGACAGCCGTCCCAGGTACTGTGTACCGTTCAGGCCTTGGTGGCTCTGCGTGGCCTTCTTGGGCCGGGAGGTCCCAGGCAGCAGGCTGGTTGTGGGCAGGGCAGAATGGTGCTGAGCTCCCGGAACCTGGGGGCTGGGAGATTGGACACCCAGAGGACAGTGGAAAGAGGAGGGAGCCTCTGTCCCTCCAGGGCCACTCTTCCCACCTCCAGAATGGGGCTGGGCACAGAGGAACCGATGGGAAAAGACTGTGGAGGAGGAACTGCTGGGAAGTGACCAGCTTTCAGCCCAGTCTATAGGAAGAGGACTCCCTCAGTGGAGTCAGCCCAGAGGCAGAAGGAATCCCTAAAGGCCAAGTAATTTACCTGGCAGTGACCCCAGGCAGCACTGGGCAGGGAGAGAGGCAGGGAAGGGTATGCCCAGTACAGATGTGTTCATGGGCAGGTGACCTGTGGGAGCACCTGGGCTCCATCTCACACTCCCTCTGGGAGGCGGTGGTTTTGCGCACACTTCAGGGCCCGCCCACTTTAGGGCGATGAAGCCAGACATCTCTCCTGCCCCTCACCGGGTGACACTTCCCCGAGGGTACTTCCTGTCTCAGTTAGCTTGTGCAAGGTCCTGTGGCTGAAGAAAGCCCTTGGCAGAGTTGCAGATGGCCACAGGCCGAAGCCAAAGCCAGGTGGGGCTGAGGGGTGTGCATGGGGCGTCAACAGTGTCTGCCCCGATGGGGACAAGCCCCGTTCTCACCCAGAGGGCTTGGTAAGCAGGCTCTGGTGTTTAGCCAGAGAGGCTTGGCCTCGGGGAGGACAGGTCTGGAGGGATGAGGCAGCCTCCAAATATCTACAAAGCCTCTTGGGACAGCAGGGTCTGCTACATTTCGTGGCCCCCCAGGGGAGAGCCAGCACCAGGAGGCTGGAATCACCTGAGCCAGAGGCAGAGCTCTCTCCGGAGCAGAACTGCGGCGACCGGAGCACGTGGCATTGCCCAGAGAGAGTGTGTGAGCAGGGCCACGTGGCAGGGAGGCGGGGTGAGGACCAGGGACCTGAGAGTGTGGGGCTGGAGCCCCAGGCAGCAAGAGCCCCTAGAAGACAGCAGGGCCAGGGTCAGCCGTGCCTCCACCCGGAAGAGCACACATACACACACATGCATACCCACACCATACATGTGCACACACATGCACACACATAGACACCCGTGCACACACATCAGTGTGTATGTGGAGACACACATACATATATACACATACAGACACACACATTTGCACATGTGCACACAGACACACGAATACATGCAAAACCAGGGACACACATATGTAATACCCATGGTCACATGCACAGATACTCAGGCATACGTGCACACACAGCATGCATGCACATGGTCACACATACATATACACACGCATGCACACACATGACACAGATGTGCACACATTAACACACACAGCCCTTGACAACTCCACATTACCCTTGGCCCTGACTTCTGCCCTGGGGGTTGCAGGTGAGCATGGCTTGGAGTCAGACATGTGTGGGACCGCCATCCGCCAGCTGGGTGACTCTCTCACAGCCCCCCCGCCCCTCATCTGTAGAATGGATCAAAGCATCAGCCCGGGAGGGCTGTCGAGAGTCTCCAGGGAGATGGCAGTGGGAACTGGCTTTGGAAATGGTCTAATGCTGACCAGGAGTCAGGGATTAGTGCTGTCACCTACGTCAGCCACGTTACTGTTCCCGCCTTACAGATACAGACACGGGTGTGTGGGAGACATCTGTGCAAAGCAATGACGGGGGACCCCAAGGCATGCATTCGCGGCCTCCCTTGTCCTCCGGCCCTTCCGTAGGTGTGCAGGGTCTCCCAGCAGCCCAGGCCTGGGATGAGAGAGACCCGTCTGCTCTCCTTGGAGTCTTAACTCTTGGGGGACAGGAGTGGAGGGTTCCAGGGAGCAACTGTTTCCACATGGGCTGAGCTGGGCCGGGGCCTCTAGAACGGGTGCAGGGGAAAATGCTGAGGGGTGCACTTCTGGCATCTGAGATTTTAGAGAAGGCGGGGACCCCGAGCCATGCCCAACCTGATGGACATTTTCCTAGTACCGGAAGCTTCTGTGTGGTTTGGCGCAGAGCAGCGGCCCTGGCCTCAGCCCGGTATTGTGGGTGTTAAAAGTCGCAGCTCTAGGGGAGGGGGGGCGCATTGCCAGCTGTCCCCCACCCACCTGGCCCACGCCCTCCCATCATGAGCAATTCCTCCCTGTGGCCTTCCCGGCCCTGACACCCTCTCCACCGAGGGCCCCAGCTCCATGGCCTCCAGCAGCAGGCCCGGGGCAGGGCTTGCCCTGTGACGCTGAGCTGAGCGAGAGGTCTGTGTCCTCTCTGTGCGCCTTGAGGGCTGGAGGGAGGGACAGCAGTGCGTGGCAGGAGCCCAGGCCAGGATTCCCACCCTTTCTCCACTCAACCTTGGCCAGCCCTTCCCTCTGGATCTCAGTCGGATGGCCTGGAAAATGGAAATTGGAGTTGCTTCATTTTGAGGCTGGTCCGGAGTGGGGAAGCTCAGGCAGCTCTTGAGTGGGGAGCTGGGGGAGACAGCTTGGGCCTGGGGTGTGCAGAAATGGAGGAGCTTTGCAGCCCCCCTCCTTTTGACAGTTGTCTGCATTTCTAGGTAGGGGCTGGGAGGCTCCTCTCTTAGGTCCTGCATCTTGTCTGGAGCACTTTCTGGCCGCCCACCTGCCCACTCCATGCCCACCTGCCCACTCCATGCCCACCTGTGTTGAGAGGGCCTCTAGGAGGTTTTATTTTTATTTTTATTTTTATTTATTTATTTATTTATTTTTGAGACGGAGTCCCGCTGTGTCGCCCAGGGTGGAGTGCAGTGGCCGGATCTCAGCTCACTGCAAGCTCCGCCTCCCGGGTTTACGCCATTCTCCTGCCTCAGCCTCCCGAGTAGCCGGGACTACAGGCGCCCGCCACCTCGCCCGGCTAGTTTTTTGTATTTTTTAGTAGAGACGGGGTTTCACCGTGTTAGCCAGGATGGTCTCGAACTCCTGACCTCGTGATCCGCCCGTCTCGGCCTCCCAAAGTGCTGGGATTATAGGCTTGAGCCACCGCGCCCGGCCTATATTTATTTTTTTCAGACAAGGTCTCGCTCGCACTATCACCCAGGCTGGGGTGCAGTGGCGTGATCTCAGCTCACTACAACCTCCGCCTCCTGGGCCAGGTTCAAGTGATTCTCCCGCCTCAGCCTCCTGAGTAGCTGGGATTACAGGTGTGCCCCACCGCATCTGGCTAATTTTTGTATTTTTAGTATAGACAGGGTTTCACTATGTTGGCCAGGCTGGTCTCAAACTCCTGACCTCAAGTGATCTGCCCGCCTCGGCCTCCCAGTGTCAGGATTATAGGCGTGAACCACTGTGCCCAGCCCCATAGGGAGCTTTGATGGCCCAGATCAGAGGGCCCCGAGAGGCAGCGGCCTGGAGAGGGGAAGGGAACACCAGATGGGCTGGTTGCCAAGACAGCCCAGCGGCACTAGAGGCCATGCCAAGGTCAGGTGAGTCTGCAGGAGCCAGGACACAGAGCTGTGTTTTCAGCTCAGATCAGAGACTAGGGGTCAGCCAGGGCAGAGGCTGGGATCCCAGCAGGGTGAAGGCAGAGCCAGGACAGGAGCCAGGCAGGCAGATCCCAGACAGGGAAGCAGAAATCAGATGCATAAACAGCAGCATAAAACAGCATAAAACAGCAGCAACCCAGAGCCTGGACACTTGGGCTTCTGCTCCCTTAGACAAGAAGTCTGCTTTGGTATGTCAGGAAGGAGGCAAATGAGAGAAACCTGGCCAATGGTAGCTTATTCCATAAGGACATTTATTGTTTATTCAACAAGAAGTCCAGGAGTAGAGGTGGTCTCAGGATTGGTTTGGTGTCCAAGGAAGCCAGGCTGTTCGCTGACTTCTTAGTGAGTTGGCTTTTGTCTGCATTGGTTGATGCCTCATGATTACAAAGTGGCTGCTGCAGCTCCAGGCATCACATCCTCACCTTGTATGTAAAGGCAGGAAGTGGAGGGTGAGGTGAAGCTCCCAAACAGACTCCTTATGTTTCATGAGCCTGTGCTGGGTGAAGTGACCACCTCCTAGTTGCAAGGGAGCTGGGAAACTGAGTACCTGGCCAAGCAGAAAGGGATTGCTCGGCCCGGTTCAGATCAGTCCTGATTCCTTTCCTGGGCCACATGCACAGAGGCACAAGAGGGAGTTCTGGAGCAAGGGAAGAAGGGGCAGCAGAGGCCAGGCAACCTGCAGAGTCCACTCCATTTGCTCTCCCACTGGTGCCGACCTAGGAGCTGGTCCAGGATTTCTGCCACCCTCTGTTCCTGGGACAGGCTGGCGGGCAGAAGGCCAGCAGGGCACCGGGGAAGATTCCTGCCTGCCCTCCCCTCTCCTGCCCCGGGCTTTACTCTCTGACCTCATGGACCGCAAACAGTACACAAGAGTCACGGAAGCCTCAGAGTCCCAGCAGTCTCTGGTGTGGAGAGGGCAGTGCCCCGGCCAGTCTGCCAGGCCGCAATGACATCATCAGGGCCACTGCCCCCGAAGGCCGTGGCCTGGTTTTCTTGGGCTGGGTCCCCACGCCCACAGCTGCCCGCCCAGGTGAGCTCATGCCTGGGCAGTAATAGGATCAATTTCTCCGGGTCAGCCACAGCCAGGCCAGGAGGGCTGAGACACTGGCCAGGGCAGATTCCAACCAGGGCCCCTCTGTCCAGGTCTGCAGGCTCTGTGGGCAGGGGTGTCCCGGTGGGAGGTGCCTCATGAAGGAGAGAGCTAGGCCTTTTGTACTGGCTGGCGGGTCACTTCAGGGGAAGCCAGAGCTTTGCCCAGAATGGGGAACGCTAGGGGATGCCTGCAGGAGCGCAAGGCGGGATCCCTCCCCAGATCTCTCCAGGCTCCGCCCTAGCCTCCCCCCACCATCCCTGCCTCCTCTCATGGTCCCTTACCTCCACCTCCCGGTCCTTGGGACCGCCCCCTGTTAACTATGACTATCTGAGGTCCCCCTGGGATACTGCAAGCCACCCCACCCCAACTTACCACTTTCACTCCCAAGCCTGCCCCTCTCCCATGTCCTTGTTCGACTGGGGGCATTTCTACTATTCCCAGCAGCCAGGCCTGAAACGGAGACACACCCCAGCCTTCCCCCCACCTCCTGCCCCCAGCCCCGGGAGCACCAGGGCCTGACGCGTCTCCAAATCCCCTGCGCTGGTCGTCCCAGGCCCCTTCCATAACGTGACCTGACAGCCACCGTCTCCTTGCTCCTCCCCAGAGCCCCTAACCTTGGTTCTGGCCCATCAACTTCTCCAGGGATGCCAGCGGCTAGGGCAGGAATCGGAACCCTATCCTCCTTCTGGAGATTCAGGAGACTGGGGTCCACCCTTCACTGCTGTGTGATCTGAGCCAGCCGCCCCAGCTCTCTGTGACTCCACCAAGTTCGGCCAGGGTCGAGGCAGAGCTGTTGGGAGGATGAACTGTGGTTTGGTGGATGAGGTACTGCTTGGGACCCCGGCCTCACCGCCCATTTGCTGGGTGATTTCGGGCAAGTCACTTGCAGGCTCTGAGCCTCTGTTTCCATCTCATTTGTGATATCTCCACACTGACTCTCCCAGTTTCACGGACCCTTCTAAGGACCAGAGAGGGGAATGGCTGAAAGAATTGGCCCTGGGGGTCAGGGGGCCCTGGGCCAGACATCCAGGCCATCAGAGGGCTGTGTCCCTTAGTGGGGTGGAGGGAGAGCCCGTTCCGCAGCCCACAGCAGGGCCTGAGCCCAGGGGGCCCAGCCAGAACCCTGGGTGCAGGGTCAGAGCCCTGAGCAGCCGCTGAGTGCACCCTGGAGATGCACCTGCTGGGGAGGAGCCCAGAGCAGGCCACTTTGTCCCCAGGGATCCCAGGACTGTCCCCCAGGCCCAGGGGCACTGCAGAACTGGTGAGGGGGCGACTCAGGGAGACCGTCTGCCTGTGCACCATGGACCCTCAGCTCAGCCCAGCGGGTCCCTCACGCCCCTGGGCCCCAGGACCCACCCAGGTTCCCAGCAGGGATCTCCACCCACCCTGAGCCTCCTGCCGGCCTCTTTGGGAGCAGCAGGGACTCATGGGGCTTCTGAGTCCTGTCTCTCAGGTCTTTAAAGGAAGGAGAAAGTCTCCTGGTCCCAGGCTCTGGGTCTCAGCCACCTTTGACTCCTGCCTCCCTCAAGCGGAGAGAGATGGGGCCGCACTGCAGGCTGGTCCCAAGCAATCGTGGCCACTCTCGTTTTTCTGGAAAACCTTCTACAGGTCATGTGCCACAAGGGGCGTATTAATACTCACCCTTCCTCTCTCCTCCCTCCCTTTCTTCCCTTCCTTTTCTCTCTGTCTCTGTGTGTGTGTATGTGTTTTCTCTCTCTCTCTTTTTTTGTAGATGGGGTCTCGATGTGTTGCCCAGGCTAGAGCGCAGTGGCACAATCGTAACTCACTGTAGCCTGGAACTCCTGGGCTCAACCTCCTGAGTAACTGGGACTGCAGGCATGTGCCACCTCGCCCAGCTAATTTTTTTAATTTTTTGCAGAGATGGCGGTCTCACTATGTTGTCCAGGCTGTTCTCAAACTCCTGGCCTCAAGTGATCCTCTAGCCTCAGCCTCTCAAAGTGCTGGGATTTCAGGCATGAGCCACCGCTTCCGGCCAGCACAGGGACTTTGACGGTGTCCGAAAGGCACTGCTTGAACCTGAGGGTCCAGGAAGACTTTCTTAATGTGAGAAGGAGGAGAGGGCTGGGATGGAGGGAACCCCGGCTATGGGTGAGGTGCTCCCACTAAGAAGCGTGACGGGGCACACGCAGTGTGGACAGCTGCAGGTCTCATGGGGTGCACACACGTGTCCCTGCCCTGGTCTGACTGGGACCTGATTCTCTGTCTCCTTTGGCCCAGGTCCTCCTGCTAGAAGCAGCAGAACGGCCCGCGAGCCCCGACAACGACCTGCCGGCTCCCCAGATCACCCCTCCCCCCTGGAACGAGGACTTCTTCCCCGACGCCATCCCTCTCGCTCACCCGGGGCCACGACAGAGAAGGCCCACGGGCCCAGCCGGTGAGTGAGGGCTGCAGAGAGGACAGGCTGGGGCAGCCGAAGGAGCCTTAGGCATGGCATCCCAGGGTCTCCCTGGAGAGGCCACACACTAGGCTCCCTGGATCAGACATGCCACCTGGCATTTTGAAAAATTAAGCTAACAGTTGAAAACTGGGGGATTTTACCTAAAAGCCAGGATTTCTAATTTTTCTTAAAAAGTAGACGATCTGGCCAGGTGCAGTGGCTCTGTAAGGCTGAATCCAGGAGTTGAAGGCTGGGGTTTACCATGAGTGATCAGGATCTGCACTGTGCCAATTATTAAATATTTTCATATCAGATATGAAAATATTTCAAATGCAGATATAATTTTTTTTTTTTTTGAAATGGAGTCTCTCTCTATCACCCAGGCTGGAGTGCCGTGTCATGATGTCGGCTCACCGCAACCTCTGCCTCCTGGGCTCAAATGATTCCCCTGCCTCAGCCTCCCGAATAACTGGGATTACAGGCACGCACCACCAAGCCCGGCTAATTTTTGCATTTTTAGTAGAGATGGGTTTTTCCATGTTGGCCAGGCTGGTCTCGAACTCCTGACCTCAAATGATCTGCCCGCCTTGGCCTCCCAAAGTGCTGAGATTACAGGTGTGAGCCAGCACAGCCAGCCTGATTTCTGTATTTTTTAGTAGAGACAGGGTTTCACCATGTTGGCCAGCTGGCCTTGAACTCCTGACCTCAAGTGATCCACCCGCCTCAGCCTCCAAAGTGCTGGGATTACCGGTGTGAGCTAGCGCGCCCAGCCTACAGATACCATTCTTAATCTTCACACAAAGCTTGGAAGCTTTGAGGTTACAGGGGAGACACCTGAGACTCAGAGAAGTTAAGTGACACCCCTGGGGTCACCCAGCAAGCCAGGGGCATTTTGCCTCCGTGATTCTCTGCCCTTCGAGCCCTTTGGAGTGGGCGCTGTCCCCTCCCCTCTGTTCTGTGTGTCCATTCTGATGCCGGGTTGGGGAGCAGGGGCAGAGCAGGGAGGAGAGATGCATGACAGAGGTGGCCTCCAGTGGCCAGTCCCAAGGCTGGGGAAGGGGATTGAAGGCACTCTTTGAAAGGGACTGAAGGCTGTGGGAGGAGGGCCGAGCTCAGGTCTGCTATGGGAAGGGGAACCTCTCGCTCTGGTCCGCTGGCCCACCCCTGGAGCTGCTGTCCCTAAAGTCTCACACCCAGAGCGTTATCCCATGCCCACATTCTTCAAATCTTTCTTCGGGGATGGAGGATGAGGGGGCTTCCCATCCCACCGGGGACCCAGGCCCCTCAAAAGGGGATGCCTGGCGAGACCTTCCCAACCAGGGAAATGCAGTTTCAAGAATGGCCACCAGGTGGCGCACACACCCTACCCATGGTGACATCTGCAGCCAACCTGGATCCCAGAGAGCAGGTGGGGCTCTTCGGAGGCCAGCAGCCCTCAGCCAGGCCCTCCCCACCATACCACAGTCCCATGCAGCGGAGTGCAAAGGGCCCTAAGACTCCGCGCAGGTCCCTTCATCAGATCAGAAAACTTTTTTTTTTTTTTTTTTGTCTGAGACACGGTCTAGCTCTGTACGCCACTCTGGAGTGCAGTGGTGTGATCATAGCTCACTGCAGCTCAGATGTCCTGGGCTCAAGCCATCCTCCCACCTCACCCTCGCCAGTAGCTGGGGCCACAGGCATGCACCACTACACCCTGCTAACTTTTGCATCTTTTGTAGAGATGGGGTCTCACTAAGTGGCCCAGGCTGGTCTCAAACTCCTTGGGCTCAAGTGATCTTCCTGCCTCAGCCTCCCAAAGTGCTGAGCACACACTTTTGAGCAACCTCTCTGGGCCAGAGGGAGAAAGGACTGTCCCCTGGCCACACAGCAGGCCTTACCTCTCCATCTCCTTGTCCACCCTTGGGGCTTGGAGACCTGTAGCTGGGAAGATCCGTCCTTCAGGACCTCCTGGGGCCTCCTCGGAGGCCGCGTATTGGGGAACACTTTGCCACAAGCCCGGTTCTTGACCCTAAGCAGGGAGACAGTAGGGTGTAAGAGAGGGACCTGGAGCTAAGCAACTTCAGCTGCGGCCTGGCTGTGTGACCTTGGGGAAGCGACAACCTTCCTGAGCCTCAGTTTCCCCGCATTGAAAATGGGAACGAAAGCAGTTCTTGGAATCATAGATGTTCCTAAGTGCAAAACTAGTTTGTAAATTATAATAAACAACAACTCCAAGGTGATGTCAGTGACTTTGCCTGTTTGGGGAGTTCCAGGCAGGCGGGGCTCCTGGGGGAAGGTGGGCCAATGGCCCAGGGAGCCAAGCCTGGAGCCGCTGGAGGCTGGGGGTCCACTGTGTTCTGATGCTGTGTCTCCTTCTCTCCCCAGGGCCCCCAGGGCAGACAGGACCACCAGGGCCTGCAGGCCCCCCTGGGTCCAAAGGTGACCGAGGCCAGACAGGAGAGAAGGGCCCAGCAGGGCCCCCTGGTATGAAAACCCCCCACATATATGATGTTGTCAACCTGCGGAAGGGGCTGGGCTCTCTCCCCTACCGGAACAGGCGAGGTGTCCCATGCACCCACAGCCCTGATCTTGCTGAGTACAAGAAAAACAGGGTCTTTTTTTCTTTATTTTTTGAGAGGGAGTCTCACTCTGTCGTCCAGGCTGGAGTGCAGTGATGCCATCTTTGCTCATTGCCACCTCCGCCTCCCGGGTTCAAGCAATTCTCCTGCCTCAGCCTCCTGAGTAGCTGGGACTACAGGCGCCCGCCACCACGCCCAGCTAGTTTCGTATTTTCAGTAGAGACGGGATTTCACCATGTTGGTCAGGCTGGTCTCGAACTCCTGACCTCAGGTGATCCACCCGCCTTGGCCTCCCAAAGTGCTGGGATTACAGGTGTGAGCCACCACTGCACTTGGCACTTTTTTTTTTTTTTTTTTTTTTTTTTTTTTTGAGACAGAGTCTTGTGCTATGTTGCCCAGACTGGAGCGCAGTGGCTCGATCTTGGATCACTGCCACCTTCACCTCCCAGGTTCAAGCAATTTCTCCTGCCTCAACCTACTGAGTAACTAGGATTACAGGTGCCCACCACAGCTAATTTTTGTATTTTTAGTAGAGAAGGGTTTCACCACAGGCTGGTCTTGAACTCCTGACCACAGGTAACCTGCCTGCCTCAGCCTCCCAAAGTGCTGGGATTACAGGGGTGAGCCACGCCGCCTGGCCAAAACAGGATCTTCAGGGGGCTTCGGGTACAGGCATGAGTGTCGAGGCTGTCAGGGGCCAGGAGCTGTTCTCAGCCATTTAAACACCTCCAGAGACCACCCTCTCGACTCCTCCTGGGTCCTGCGGGGGAAGGACTCCTGGTTCAGCAGGTACAGGGCCAGCCCAGGATGATGGCTTACACTTGGTGTCCCTGCCACAGGGCTGAGGTCCCTGGGAGGGACCAATGGGCCTCTGGCCACAGCCTTTGTTGATTTCACTGTCCCTGCCCCGCTCACCCTCCCCAGCTGCTCCTAAGTATCCCCTCTGGACTGGGCTGGGAAGGGGAGCCCATTTCAATTACACCCCAGGACACCCCCAAGGAAGACTGTGGATTGGAGGCCACCACTGACTGGCTGTGTGTCCCTGACCAACCTTGTTTCTTTCAGGGCCTCAGTTTCCCCATTTGTAATGTCGCAGCCACCCACCAGGCTCCAGCCACCACAGTGACTGTTCTTTTCCTCATTGCAGGGCTCCTGGGGCCTCCAGGGCCCCAGGGGCTTCCTGGAGAGATGGGGCGCCCCGGCCCCCCAGGACCACCCGGCCCAGCAGGCAGCCCAGGCCCCTCACCAAACAGTCCCCAGGGCGCCCTCTACTCCCTGCAGCCACCTACAGACAAAGACAGTGAGTGACGCGCTTGGGGGCTGGGGGAGGGCTGAGCTATGCTGTGTTCTGGCAGGGATCGGCCTTCCTTAAAGGATCCTGGGAAGTGGACCCCTCCACATGCCCATCCTGCTGCACCCAACTGGCTCACTCCTGCACGCCTTCTCCAGGAAGCCCTCCATGCAGTGTTCAGGGCCTGCCAGAGACAATGGCAGGGAACAGCTTGAGAGCAAGGCTTGGCCCCCGCGCTGAGCATCCCCAGGGGAACCCAGTGCTGGCTCCCAGCCCTGCTCTTGGCCCCAAAGTGGCCTGTCTCTGCCTCAGTGCTCAGCTCCCTGCCTTTGGGGTCCCGAGCCCCAAAGGTCACTCTGCTGGCTGACTTGGCCCAGATTCCCTACCTGGCTACCCCACCCCAACGAGGTTATGCCTTGTTGCACTTCTTCCTCAACCGTCCTCACTGCAGGTCGTTCAGCAGGTGTTTAATGAGCACCTACTATGTGCAGGGCACATGGTTTTAGCCACTGGGGATACAGCAGTGTGCAAAACAAACTCTGGCCCTCGGGGGCACAGGCCAGTCCAAGACAGCTTCTGAACACACAGAAATGCCCACTTGTACCTTGGGAGGTGGGGACAGGGAGGTGCAGAGAGTGGACAGGACCAGGACTCTGGGCCCAAGGGACCATGAGGCAGTGGGAGGCCAGGCATAGGAGTCCGTGAGCCCTGAGAGGAATATCATTTCTGGTTAAGTGTCCCAGCAACTAAGATTTTAATTTTAATTTTTTTTGACATAGGGTCTCGCTCTGTTGCCCAGGCTGGAATGCAGTGGTGCCATCATAGCTCACTGTAGCTTCTCACTCCCGGGCTCAAGGGATCCTCCCACCTCAGCCTCCTGAGTAGCCAGAACCACAGGCATGCACCACCACATCTAACTAATTTTTTTTTTTTTTTTTTGAGTGGAGATGGGGCCTCACTATGTTGCCCAGGCTGGTCTGGAGATGCAGTCTCACTATGTTGGCCAGGCTGGTCTTGAACTCCTGGCCTCAAGTGATCCTCCCTCCTTGGCCTCCTAAAGTGCTGGCATTGCAGGTGTGAACCACTGTGCCCAGCCTGGGGAAAGGTTTTATGAGGAAGGTGATGGCATTGCCCTGGGGCCCTGGGTCTGGTTCGGGATGGCCAAGGTGAATCAGGCAGGGGGCTCATCATGGAGGGTTATGGGTGATGGGTTGTTAGACCCCACCCCTGTCCCAGGCAGTGTGGTCGCTGTGATGGAATCAGACACCTCAGGCACAGCTCAGAGGGGTGGGCATGGAGGGCTTCCTGGAGGAGTGAACCAGTTGGGTGCAGCAGGATGGGCCTGTGAAGTGGAGCCTGGAAGAAGGTGCCAGCCTGGCACATTGGAGAAGTGAACAGGGCAGACCCAGAGTCTGCAGAGCCTGGATATTGTTCTAGAAGGTACTTGTGTTTTATATGAAGCTGACCGACCTGGCTTTCCCTGCTCTTTGTCTGGGTGTCTCCGTGCTCCTCTGAGCAGTGGGGGCAACAGTGTCTGCAGCGGGGCCCAGGGTGATGGGAGGAGCCCCCCTGGGCTCCGTGTGGCCTGGCTCAGGGCTCAGTGCCCAGGACCAGCCTCCCAGCACTGCCAGGTCTGCCCCGCCAGACCCCTGGCTGCTCCGCTCTTCCCACAGATGGAGACTCAAGGCTGGCCTCTGCCATCGTGGACACAGTGCTGGCGGGCATCCCAGGACCCCAGGGCCCCCCTGGTCCACCAGGTAAGTGAATGGTGGACTGGCCTGCATTGAAGACTCCATGCCCCCAGGGCTGGGCCTGAGCCATGGAGCCTCGAGGGGAGCTGAAGGCTGGCTTGGAGTCCATGTCTTCTGGACAGTGCTGGGGACTGGGTCTGTCCCACCCGCTGTGTGGCAGGAAGTGAAGCCCCTCGTTGCCTGGTGGCAGTGCCCCTGGGGGACTGGATGCAAGAAACCCACATGATTCTGCTGGAATAAGATGCTTGCATGAGGCTGCCCTTGCATGGGCCAGAGAGGGACACACACCAGTGGGGGATGAGGTCAGGACAGAGGTGGCAGGAAGTCCCTACTTTTGAGGCAGAAACCAAGGGCCCTGGGGCTCAAATGGGCCAGGACCTGGCCTTCAGTCCTGGCCTGACCTTCCATCATCCACATTCCTCACTGTGGGAGGAGTGCAGGGCTGACTCCCCTGCCACTCCCTGCCTGGGAAGGGAGTCATTCATTCATTCGTTCATTCATTCATACATTCATTTGTTCATTCATTCGTTCGTTTATTCATTCGTTCATTCATTCCTTCATTCATTCATTCGTTCATTTATTCATTCATTCGTTTATTCGTTCGTTCATTCATTCATTCATTCATTTATTCATTCATTCATGCATGCATGCATGCATTCATTCATTCATTCCTCTGTGCATCTTACAAACATTCGTTGAGCATCTGCTACTACATGTGCTGGACAGTGAGCTAGGTTCCCGGGACTCCTGAATAATCAAAACAAACATCGTGAAACTCTCATTCTGGTGGAGGACAGAAATGTCATCATAAATTGTGACTTTAACAGGATCTGAGGGAGCTACAAGGGAGAAGCTGGGGCGTGGCAGGGAGGCCCCGTCAAAATGTGACATTTCAGCAGATGCTCTAGGGAGGAGAGGGAGTGAACCCAGAGGGTACCTGGGAGCCTTCAGGTGACATGCCAGGTCTCAGGAGAACTGGACAGACTCCTGATATTTGTCCCCTGGAGTGCCTGTCCTCACATGCCCTCTCCAAACCTGGGAGCCAGGCCATGCTGGACAGCCCAACAAGGGGCTCCCTGCACCACAGGAGGCAAGGACCCGTGTGGGGTCATGAGAGACCAAGGCCTCACTCTTCCTAGCAGGCTGGAGATTAGTCGTGAATCTCCCTCCCTGAGCTGGGCACACACACGAGACCCAGCCTGGCCCTCTGGGTACTCCACGGCCCATGGGGGAGACAGATGTGAAAACCTCAGTGGCCATGGGCAGCGGCTGGTTTACATAAGGGATTTGCCTAGGGGAGCAGTGGAAAGCTGGGAAGGCTTCCTGGAAGAGGTGATGCTTCGTGTCAGACTAGTAAGAAAACCAATAGGAAAGGGTTTGCTGGGAGAGTGGAGGGATAGGGAGGCTCCAGGAGGAAGGACAACTTTAGCAGAGACGCCAGGAGGGTGTCTGGCTGGGGCCGGGAGGGTGGGAAGGGGCCAGGCTGAGGACTTCGGAGCCCTGAAAGAGACCTAACTGGGCTTGGATTTTTGAAAGCGTGCTCTGGGGTGCATAGGGAGGGTGGATGGTCAGGAGGTTGCTATAGTAACCCTGGCAAGAGGGATGGGTCCCAGGTCCCGAGCGGGGACAGACCTGAGAGACGTACCAGGGGACCAACTGGCTGGGGCACGGGACCGGTCTGGATGGACTTCCTCCCTCGCCTGCCAGGTCTCGGGACTGGGGCTGCCTCGTGGACGAGGCCCTGGGAGGAGGAGGTGTGGGAGCCGTGAGCAGCCAGTGGAGAGGGCCCTGAGCTCTGAGGATGGAGACCTAGTTGACAGGGGCTGTTCCTCCCTCCTCCCCTGCCCCATTCATTCCCAAACCCTCCTTTGCTTCCCATGGAGACAGATCCAGAAGAGGTGCTGGGGCGGGAAGCTGGGGATGCCCCTCTCTGGCCCCAGGTGACCATCTGTGACTCTGTCCACAGGTCCCCCTGGGCCTCAAGGTCCCCCAGGACCCCCAGGAACACCTGGATCCCAGGTAAGGACTTGGCCATTTTAGGGATGGTGTGGGAGGCGGTGGGGGAGGGGTGGCCTTGTCTCCCGAGGGGAGAGGAAGCACCTTCTTACCAGCAGCAGGAGTCACTCAGGAAGGAGCCAGTTGACCTGGCCGGTGAGATTTTACTTTATTTTGTTTTATTTATTTTTTAATTTATTTTTGAGACGGAGTCTCTCTCTGTCATCCAGGCTGGAGTGCAGTGGCGCCATCTCGGCTCATGCAACCTCCACCTCCTGGATTCAAGCGATTCTCCTGCCTCAGCCTCCCGAGTAGCTGGGACTACAGGCGCCCGCCACCATGCCCGGCTAATTTTTGTAGTTTTAGTAGAGACGGGGTTTCACCATGTTGCTTAGGCTGGTCTCAAACTCCCAACCTCAAGTAATCCACCCTCCTCAGCCTCCCAAAGTGCTGAGATTACAGGCATGAGCCACTGCACCTGGCCAAGATTTTAATTTTATTAGCAGCAGTGACTTTTTGCTGACTATATCCTCCTCCCGTCATGTCAGGGAGGTATTAGCACCACCCCCATTTCACAGATGAGCTAACTGAGTCCCAGAGAGACCAGCTGCTGCCTGAGGTTGCACAGACAGTGTAGGCAGAGTTGGGCCAGGTCACAGAATCTCTGCCTCAGCCCCTCACTCTGCCCCGAGAATTGCCCATGGGGAGGCGGCACCCCAAGCCTGACTCAGCCCCAAACCCCAGGCTCGCCCTGCCTCTGCAGCTGTGTCAGAAGTCAGGAAGAGCAGGTGCAAAGGCCCTGAGGCAGGGAAAAGCCTGGCAGGCAGTGAGCAAAGGAGTGTGTGGTGTGGGATGAGGCGCAGTGGGCAGGGCCTTACCTACGGGACCCAAGTGTGGGCTTTTGTTACAGTGGATGGAATTACTGAGTTTCAGGGAGGGTGATTCCATGATCTTATTTACATCTTTAAAAAACGCCTCTGAGGGGCCAGGTGTGGTGGCTCATGCCTGTAATCTCAGCACTTTGGGAGGCCAAGGTGGGAGGATCGCTTGAACCCAGGAGTTTAAGATCAGCCTGGGCAACATAGCAAGACCCCATCTCTACCAAAAATCAAAAAATTAGCCTGGTGTGCTGGCGTGCACCTGTAGTCCCAGCTGCTTGGGAGGCTGAGATGGGAGGATGGCTTGAGCCCAGGAGCTGGAGGCTGCAGTGAGCTCTGCTGGCACCACTGCCCTGCAGCCTGGGTGACAGAGCAAGACACTGACTCAAAAAAAAAATTAATTAAATACGTAAAAATAGAAAGTAGACTCGGCATGTCTGGCTGATGGAATGAGTCTGTGAGAAGGGCAGGGAAGGCTCTGGGTTCACTCCCTGGTGTGTGCCCGGAGGAGCTGGGAGGACCAGGGAGGCAGTTCCTGAGAAGGGGAGGCTTGGGGGTGGGGGCCACCAGGAGTTCCCTTAGGAGACGGGGGAAGTGGGCACCTCATGGTCAGCTGGGTGGAGATGTCAGGGGACAGCTGTTCATGGGCCTGGGGCTCCCGGGAGCCGTCTAGGCTGACGTCAGCACACGGGGGACCCTGGCCATTGCTGTTAGTATTACTGGTTCTCTCCACACACTGGGCCACCTGCTCCCCATCTTTGCCTGACAGCCGTACGTGGCATTGGCCCATTTTGCAGGCGAGAAGACTGAGGGCTCAGCTGGGGTTGCTAGTCAAATACCCGCTCCAGGTGGCTCCAGGACTGGAGGCCTTTGAGTCTGCCCTTCCCCTGCCTGCCAGGCCATCCTCCTCTCCCTTCCTCTTCTGCAGACTCGGAGCTCAGTGGGCGGGGATGGGGATGGCCAGAGGGTACTGGAGACTTGGCCGGGACAGGCAGGCCTCACGGGCTGCCTTTGGTTTTCTGCAGGGCCTGGCTGGAGAGCGAGGCACGGTGGGGCCGTCCGTAAGTGTGGGCTGTGCAGATGGCCACTCCCAGGCAGAGGCTCTGATGCAAGCCCAGGGCGCTGGGTGGCTGGGGTTGGTGGGAGGTTTGGCTCTGGGCGGCCCTGCTGGAGCTCAGGCAACAGGGAGTAACTGAGAAATGACTCAAATAACCTCCTGCTGCGGGGTGAGGAGGGGAGCCATCTCCAGAGGGTGGACTGACAGTCCTGAGCGCTTGCAGCCCTGGGTTAATGCACTGTGTGACCCTGGCCTTTCATTCATGTGCTGTGTGGCCTGGGGCCACGTGTTAACACGCTGTGTGACCTGGGAAGTCCCTTCTTTTCTCTGAACCTCCCCAAAATAGGCTTAGACAGCCGGCCTCTAATCGACTTTCTTGGAAACAAGAATTTATGAGTCTCCCAGCCTGACCAACATGGTGAAACTCCATCTCTACTAAAAATACAAAAATTAGCTGGGTGTGGTGGTGTGCACCTGCAGTCCCAGCTACTCTGAAGGCTGAGACAGGAAAATTGCTTGAACCCGGAGGCAGAGGTTGCAGTGAGCCGGGATTGTGCCACTGCACTCCAGCCTGGGCGACAGAGTGAGACTCTATCTCAAAAAAAAAAAAAAAGAATTTATGAGTCTCGACTTCTGCCTCTAGGGCCAAGGTGCTTCCTTGACGTCCAAGCCTCACTGCAGGGGTGTGGGGCGGCGGGGAGGAGGAATGGAGCTTTGCTGAACACCTACTATGTGCTGGCCACAGTGGAGGTGCTCTCTTCCCCGACAGCACATGTAAGCTTCACAGCAACCCCAAGAGACCATGCTTTATTATCCCCGTTTGCCAAAACTGGCCACCAAGGCTCAGAGAGGTTACGTAACTTGCCCAAAGCCACACAGCGAGGCAGTGGTGGAGCCTGGATTTGAACCGGGGAGTGTCAAGCACCCAAGCCTTGCCTCTTCCTGTGCTTGTCTAGTGACCAAACACAACAGAGGAGACACAGTGATGGCACTTCTAGGTGCCAGGCTCTAATGTAAGCTCATTGTCCCTATTGATTAACTTAATTCTCCTAATAACAGATGAGATAGATAGTATTACTGATCCCATTTTAGAGGTGAGAAAACTGAGGCACCAAGAAGCAGAGTGACCCGCTGAAGGTCACACAGTAGTAGCTGGACATTTGGATGTTACTGTGAGCCGAGCATGGTGGTGGCTCATACCTGTAACCCCAGTGCTTTGGGAGGCCAAGGCAAGAGGATCATTTTGAGGCCAGGAGTTCAAGACCAGCCTGGACAATGTAGTGAGACCCCCATCTCTACAAAAACATTAAAAAATGAATTGGGTGGTGGTGGTGCGTGCCTGTAGTCCTAGTTACTCAGGAGACTGAGGTTGGAGGATCACTTGAACCCAGGAGGCAGAGAGGGTTCAAGGGCAACAGAGCAAGACCCTCAAAAAATTGGCTGGGCGCAGTGGCTCACACCTGTAATCCCAGCACTTTGGAAGGCCAAGGCAGGCAGATCACTTGGGGTCAGGAGTTCGAGACGAGCCTACCCAACATGGTGAAACTAAAAAACTCTACTAAAAATACAAAAATTAGCCAGGCATGGTGGCACTGTAATCCCAGCTACTCAGGAGGCTGAGGCAGGAGAATCACTTGAACTTGGGAGGTGGAGATTGCAGTGAGCCGAGATCACACCACTGCATCCCAGCCTGGGTGACAAGAGCAAAACTCTGTCTCAAATAAATGAATAAATAAAATACAGTAAAATACGTGACTTTGAATCTGGTATTACTGGCCTTGTGTTAGAGACAGACAGCAGCCCTTCCAGGCAGGCTACTCGATCCTGGAGGGGCCCAGGCAAGAACTTGCTGGCTTCCTAGCCTGAGTCTCTTCTGCCCCACAAACAGAATGAAGCACCTACAGCCCACCT
The DNA here is from genome assembly GCF_024542745.1 of Macaca thibetana thibetana. Lineage (NCBI taxonomy): Eukaryota > Metazoa > Chordata > Mammalia > Primates > Cercopithecidae > Macaca > Macaca thibetana. The sequence continues at coordinate 139,650,609 of NC_065580.1, read as the reverse complement.
TGGACCTGTCCCTGCCGTGCCAGCTGAGCAGGCTCTGCCCCAGAGCCGTGGCCTCCCCTGTTATGCTCACCCCAGGGCAGGAGTCCCTGGGGTGCCTAGCACCCGTTCCCCAGGCCCTGCCTGCCCAGCCTGCCCCTGACTCCCCGCAGGCCCCCAGGGAACTGGAGAGGGTGGAGAGGTGCCCCCACCTCCAGTTCCGGTGTTGACTGTGTGACTTGCTTCTTAGGGTGAACCTGGCGTGAAGGGGGAAGAAGGAGAGAAAGCCGCCGCTGCAGAGGTAACTGTGCCTGCCTGCCATGTTCCCTCCCGCCTCCTTGGCTGTGAGCACTGTCACGGAGGGCAGATACCTTACAGATCTGCACTGACCCGCAGCCGGCCCTGAGCTGGGTGCTGGGCCACCGGGAGTATGGGGTCCCTGTCCTGAGAAGTTCACAGCCCAGTGGGGAACTTAGCTGAGTACAGCAGTGATTGCAAGGGAGTGAGAAGGTGGCTGGGTGGGGATGCCACAGAGGGTGATTGGCCCTTGGGGGGCTTCCCGAGACAGGGAGAGGAGTCACAGACTTGTAGGAAAGACAGTCTCCCTGGAGGAGGAGGCTTCAGGCTGCGGAGTCCCTCTCAATGGACTGGGTTCTCCCGTGAATGGCATCTGGGCATGGACATGCCCACAAGGTCAAGGGTGCTGGGGGACTGAAAGGGACAGAGCTGCTGGATGTGGGACAGGATGGATGGAGGAAGAGGGACTTGCAAACTGGGAATCTGAGGAGAGAAGATTGGAGCAAGCAGAGGCTGGGGCCGGCGGGGAGGGGGAAGCTGGGGCATGGGCTTGGCTGTGGGGACCTGTGGCTTCTGGGAGGAGGAGGGGAGGCTGAGGCTGGGGTCGTGGATGAAGGGGATGAAGGGCTCATTTGAGGTCCAAAGTCAAACTCCTCTCAGCTGGCCCTGAGCTGGGTGCTCGGCCACCAGGGATACAGGGTCCTTGCCCTGAGAAGTTCACAGCCCAGCAGGGGACACAGCTGAGGACAGCAGTGATTGCAAGAGAATGAGAATGCTGTTGCTGCCTGGGGACCGGCAGGGGAGGCCTTGAAAGCTCAAAATGAAAGTGCCTGAGAGGGGTGTCCCCTGGGTGTGTCAAAGCTGGGCGGGCAAAACAGAAGGGCCAGGGTGGGTCTGGGGGACCTTCAGGAGGTCCTTGCAAGACCAGAGAAAGGGAAGAGGCTGGAATGAAGGCGCTGTGGGGGGTGCAGGAGGCAGTGAGAGCGGCTGAGGCATGAGCCTGATACACTGGTCCCTCACAGCCGTACTCTGAGAGGTGACCGTGACCCCCTCCATTTCATAGCAGCAACCTGCCCTGGCCTGTAATCCCAGCACTTTGGGAGGCTGAGGTGGGAGGATCGCTTGAGCCCATGAGATCAAGACCAGCCTGGGAAACGTAGCGAGACCCAATTTCTTAAATAATAATAATAATAATAATAATAATAATAATAATGAGACAGGTATGGTGGCGTGTGCTTGTAGTCCCAGCTACTTGGGAGGCTGAGGCAGGAGGATCGCTTGAACCCAGGAGGTTGAGGCTGCAGTGAGCTGTAATTGTGCCACTGTACTCCAGTCTGGGCAACAAAGCAAGACCCTGTCTCTAAAAACTAAAAATAAAAAATAAAAATAAAAATAAACTAAAAAAAATAAAAATAACAAATAAAAAACCACCTATGACTTAGGAACATGAGGCTCAGACCCTTGGTCTCCCCTTCCCTGAGTTGGGGACAGGACACTGACATCCCCATCCCAGACCCTGTAACTGGCTCAACTTCCCATTGCCTTTGGCCCCCTGGTAGGCAGACCTTTCTCCTATAACCCAGTAGGATGCTTTTTGGCTTCCTTTTGTTTCATTTTAAGCTAAATTAATCTGAACGTAAGACAGACCTGTCATGTTACACCAGCAAAAGGCACCCGTTCTGCTGCCAACTCCCAGGGCTGGGCAGGATGGGGACAACGGCTTTGTCTCCTCACATCCCTTTTCTTTTCAGAGTGGCCTTGACACCTGCCTTCTCCATAAGTCAGCACCCTGTCTTGGCTCATTCAGGTGTCTCTGTCCAGAAGGTCTTCTGCCCGTGTGTAGACCGGGCCCTTGAAATATAGACTCCGCCATTGTGCCAGCGTGCCAGCCTGCCCGCCTGCACTGTGAAGTAGTGGCTTTCTCTGCTGTCTTTCTTGCCTGGCGCGGCCACACCTACCCTGCCCTCTGCCTGCTGTTTGGTGGAGAGCTCTTGGTTGGGCGTTCAAGGAAGGAAACAAGCAAAGAACCTCCTACCTTCAGGCCCTGGGATAGGTGCTCTGTCCTGGTTAGGGTATTTTCAGGGCGTGCCAGGGAAGCTGACAGGCAGCTGTGGTGGAAGGAAAAGCCCAGGCTAGAGGCCAACAGGTGTGGATCTGCAGTCTGGATCGACTGCTTTGCCAGGCTGTGTGGCTGTAGGGAGGTTGCCTGCCCTCTCTGTGTTTCAAGTTCTTTGTCTGTGAACAGGGTTTGAAGCCCTGCCTGGCACATAGTTGATGATGTTCAGTCTATGCTTGTTTGCAGTGGTGAGGGTGTCAGGTGGGAAGAGGCAGGGGTGGAGGATTTGAGGACACATACACTGTATCAGGATGGCCCTGAACCCCTCCTCACAGCCGGCCCTGACCCTGGCCGTTTCCTCCCCGCCAGGGTGAGGGGGTGCAGCAGCTGAGAGAGGCCCTGAAGATCCTGGCAGAGCGAGTCCTCATCCTGGAGCACATGATTGGGATCCACGGTGAGCAGTGACCAGGACCAGCAGGCTGGGAATCTCCCCTCCCTCCTTCCTCTCCCTCCCATGCTGCCTCTGGTCTCTGGTTTCCCTCTCTGACCCCTAGTCTGACCCTGCCCCTCCCCTGCTCAAAGACCCTCAGTGGCTCCCTGCTGCCCTTGACGGACTTCCACGTGCATCAGCCCAGTTTCCCAGCCCCTCCCTAGTATAGCCATGGTGGCCAGAGCCCTGCCAAGCCATGTTGAGATCCCTCCCACCTCCATGCCTTTGCTTGGGCCATCCCTCTGCCTGGTGAACACTGACTGCCACTTCAGGACCGCTCAAAGATCTCTGCCTCTGTGAAGCCTTCTCTGAACCCTTCTCTTTGTCCCTATGGCGCTCTGGGGAGCCTTCCATTCCATGCTGGGATGGTGTTTCTGTGACCCTCTGGGAGTCCCTTGTGTAGAACAGTAAATGGTGCTTCTGCAGGGCCTGGAGCACAGGCCCATCAGCATTTGTTGGAGAATGAATGGATGAATGAATGGGTGAATGGACAGCTGGGTGGGTGGGTGAGTAAGTGAACGAATGGCTGGTTGCCTGGATGAATGTATGAATGGGTGGATGCATAGATAGATGAATGAATGAATGGTTGAATGGACAGGTGGATAGATGGATGAGTAAGTGAATGGGTAGAGGCATGGATAAATAAATGCATAGGTGGATGGATGGATGGACGGATAAGTGGACAGGTATGTGGGTGAATAAGTGAGTGAATGGATGAATGGATGGATGGATGGATGGATAGGTGGATGGGTAAATGAGTGAATGAATGGATAGGTGCATAGATAAATGAATGACTGAGTGGATGGATGGATGGATGGATGGATGGATGGATGGATGGATGGATGGATAGATGGATGGATGGATCGATGAGTGGACAGGTGGGTGGGTGGATAAGTGAGTGGATGGATGGATGGATGGATGGATGGATGGATGGATGGATGGGCAGGTAAATGAGTGAATGAATGGATAGATGCATAGATAAATGAATGACTGAGTGGATGGATGGATGGATGGATGGATAGATGGATGGATGTATGAGTGGGCAGGTGGGTGAGTAAATGAGTGAATGAATAGACGCATGGATGAATTAATGAATGGGTGGATGGATGGGTGAGTGGACAGGTAGGTGGGTGAATAGGTGAGTGGATGAATGGATGGATGGATGGATGGATGGATGGATGGATGGATGGGCAGGTAAATGAGTGAATGAATGGATACATGCAAAGATAAATGAATGACTGAGTAGATGGATGAATGGGTGAATGGATGAATGGATGGATACACAGATGGATGAATGGGTCCATGGACAGGCGGATGGGTGAATGAGTGAATGGATGGATGGATGCATGGATCCATGAATGAATGCATCAGGAGCTGAAAGCCTGCTGCTGCCTTGCTTTTCCACGCTGGACAAGAGCATCTCTCCGCAGCCACGTATCATGATCAAAGGTGCCCCCAAGTGTTCCTAAGGCTCTACCTCGAGTCCACCCTTCTGCTCTCCTTCCAGATCCCCTGGCCTCCCCGGAGGGAGGTTCTGGCCAGGATGCCGCCCTGAGAGCCAACCTCAAGATGAAGAGGGGTGGCCCCCGACCCGATGGGGTTCTTGCTGCCCTGCTTGGGCCCGACCCTGGACAGAAGAGCGTGGACCAGGCCAGCAGCAGGAAGTGAGAGCCCACTGCTCCAGGACACCCTGTCCTGGCTAGAGACCCAGCCCCAGAGGCCTGAGCCGCCGCTGGTTCCTAAAGATGCCCCCAGGGGAACTGGGCTCCAGGCATGGATGATTGTGAGGACCTGGGGGGCTTTGGGGACAGATAATGTCTCCAGGGGCAGGGTCTGGAGGGGCCAACACCCTCATCAGAGCCCTTCTCTGGCCTTGCCCCTCCCCCACCCCCACTCCCGGCTGGAGACGGGGTCTGGGTGGGCTGGGTGCTGGGAATAAGAATAATCCTAATACCCATCATGTATTGAGTCCCTGCTATAACTGGCCCTGTCCAGGGAACTTTCCTTACATTGTCTCATATTTAACCCTTAGGAGGTAAGCTTATTATCCCCACTTCACAAGGGGACCGACGCTCGGATGGTAGAAATAACCCTCCCTTGGCCACCAGGTCATGGGTGGCAGGGGCGGGATTTGAACCCAGGCCCCTCAGTTCCTGAAGCCATGTTCTCTCGACCCTGCCAGCTTCCCCTCTTCGAGAGAAAACTCAGACAGGGAGGGTGCAGGGCCAGGATGGTTCCTTAAGGCAAGCAGGGTTGCGGGGAGGCTGGGCCAGCCGGTCTGAGGGGATAGGCAGGGTCCTGCAGGGCCTGGGGCTTCCATTCCTCAACCCCCTTCCCCACTGGCTGGGGGGACGCGGCCTGGCCTGCAGCTGCTCTCAGAGGCCAGGGAGATCCTGAATAAGTCACTGCCAGCCACGCAGACTTGAGGACCCTGAGAGAGCAGCACTGGGGGTGCAAGGGCCCCCCAAAACCAGATCGGCATCACCGGCCACTGCCTCCCAGCCTCACTGAGCCCACCCGCCCTCTCTGGGTCCGTCCCATCCCTGCGCCGAGGCAGCATTTCATGGGCGTGTCTGTCAGAGGTGGGACTTTCCGCCTCTACCCCATGAGTTCGTCTCTCAGGGGACTCTGTAGGTTTGCTACTTTTGCATGGCACAGCAAGTCCAATGTCCCCTTTGCAAACTGCAGAGAGGGAAACAGAGTCCCAGGCCTGCTGGGAAGAGATGCTCCTGCCTCCCACCTTCCAGAGTTGGGGAGCCTGGCAGGCTCCACGGCAGGCACCAGGTCCCTAGCAGCCCAGAGCAGCTCTGATTGGAGCCCTCAAGGCCTCTGGGGCCCGGGTCTCTGTGATCAGCTCAGCCCTGATGCTCCTCTCTTGCTGGACTGGGACCTGGGACACAGCCACGACAGCAAACTCAGAGAATTGAAGGTGCTGGCGCCACCCTGGGGCACTCTGTCTTCACAGCAGGAGTGACTGTCTCCAGTGCTCTTGGTACTCCTGTTTGGCTGTGGCCTGGTCCCTCTGGGCCCTGGGATCTTCTTTTGGCCCTTGAGGCAGGTCTGGAGAGGCAGTCTGTGTCTTCATGGAGGGGCGGTCAGAGGCGGGCGGGACCACCAGCCTGTAGCGTTATTATTGTATCTGACAATAAAGGTGCTCTCCCCACTGTGGGTCTGTTTGTGTGGTGACAGCAAGAGGCTGGTCTGCATCTCACAGGCCAGGTGCCAGGAAAGCTGTGAGCAGCTCCAGCCAGGCCCGGGGTGACCACAGGGCCTCTGTGGCAGGAAGGTCCAGCTCTGCCCTCAGGACCTCCAGGGAAGGGGCTGGGAGTGACACACAACAGGCAAGCCCCAGATTGGGGCTTAGCCTGCAAGGGTTCTCGGCTTCACCCAGGAAAGAATTCAAGGGCAAGCTGGAGGTAGGAGAAACAGCTTTATTGGAGGGGCAGGGTTACAGTTCCATGAATCCTCCTGCAGAGCAGGGCTTCCCCCCAGGCAGAGAACAGCAGTTCAGGGTAGTTCTGCACCATATTTATACCTACTTTTAATTGCATGCAGATTAAAGGCTGGTTTATGCAGAGATTTCTAAGGAAAGGGTGGTCATTTCTGGGTCATCGGGTCTTTGCCACGGAAAAGGGCAGTAGCTCCTGAGTGTTGCCATGGCGATAGTAAACTGACATGGCACACTGGTGGGCATGTCCAATGGAAAGATGCTTCCACTCTGTCCCTGTTTTAGGTAGTCCTCAATTAGGTCCTGTGTCTGAGCCGTCCCTCCAGAGTCCAAATCTGTTTCTTACCTCCAGAGGGTGAGGGAGGCCCCTTCAAAGGCCACCTCACCTTTCACCCAACCACACTGTCTGTAAGCTGGGCCTGGCCCCCAGCTCTGCAAGAAGGTGAGTTAAGTTGGGGTGGCCTCGGGGCTCTGGGAGGAGCAACCCTGATCCTGCTCCATGCTCCTGTCCAGGACTGGGGTCAGTGACATATCAGAGACCCCAGGGAGGCCCATATACCCCGATGACAAGTCCCAGGTACAACACAGAGACCCAAACCACTGCTGAATCACCCTGTGACCTTTGTAGGTATTAAGCTCTTGCCCTGTGTGTTAGTCTGTTCTCACTCTGCTGATAAAGATATACCCGAGACTGGGTAATTTATGGTAATTTACAAAGAAAAAGACGTTTCATGGACTCACAGTTCCACGTGGCTGGGGAGGCTTCACAGTCATGGTGGAAGGGGAAAGGCACGTCTTACATGGCAGCAGGCAAGAGAGAATAAGAACCAAGCAAAAGGGTTTTCCCCTTATAAAACCATCAGATCTCATGAGACTTATTCACTACCATGAGAACAGTATGGGGGAATCGCCCCCATGATTAAATTACCTCCCAACGGGTCCCTCTCACAACACATGGGAATTATGGGAGCTACAATTCAACATAAGATCTGGGTGGGGACACACCCAAACCATATCACCCCGTGCCCAGTGCCCAGCTACAAAGAGAACACTGCCTACCTCTGCCTGGAGCTTGAAATCCTATAGAGAGGGTGAACGTTAAACACCACACCAGGCCAGGTGTGGTGGATCACACCTGTAATCCCAGCACTTAGGGAGGCCAAAGTGGGAAGATTTCTTGAGGTCAGGAGTTCAAGACCAGCCTGGGCAACATAACAAGACCCTGTTGCTACAAATTAAAAAAAAAAAAAGTTAGCCTGGCGTGGTGGTGGCTTGTACCTGTAGTCCCAGATACTTGGGAGACTGAGGTGGGAGGATCACTTGAGCCCAGGAGTTGGAGGCTGCAGTGAGCCATGATTCCGCCATTGCACTCCAGCCTGGGCAACAGAGCGAGATCCCATCTCTAAAAAATAAACATAAAAAAGCACCACAGCAATCGTGTGGAGGAAGGAGATTCCAGGCTGCTCCTAGAGTCCAGGACCCAGAGACCAAAAGGGCAAAGAGAGCAGGGAAACAGAGAGAAAGAGGGAGGGAAGGGAAAAGAGAGACAGAGAAAGAGGCGAGAGGGAGAGAGAAACAAGAGGCAGAGACAGATAGATTGTCTGCCAGAGCTTCATCTGTCTTTATTTGCTGGTGAATAGGCGACACGTTCCTTAAGCCAGAGCCTCTTCTTCCAGGCCCCATTGGCTCTGGGATGCTTCCTCCAGCCACAGGTCCTGGGCCCAGCAGGCACAGTTCTTTCAGCAAACAGGGAGACCCGGGGTGGGGCAGGTGCCTGAAGTCAAACCTTGGCAGGAACCACTGGGCAACTGTCCTAGGCAGGGAGTGTGAGTATGTTTAGGCTGGAGAAATGTCCTCACCCCTTTTATTCCTTTTGCCAGGGCAGGAGTTACAAAACCACGTATCATTCCTTCCTTCCTTCTTTCTTTCATGTAACGAATCTTTTATTGATCACCTTAATTGAACCAGGCCCTGAGAACTTCCCATGAACAAAAGACAGGAATCTCTGCCCTCAATGAACCCACACTTCAAGGGGAAGAAGTCAAAATAGATAATAAACAGCCTGGACAACATTGTGAGACCCTATCTCTTAAAAAAAAAAATTTAGCCAGATGTGGTGGCATGACCTGTTGTCACAGCCACTTGGAGGCTGAGGCAGGAGAATCACTTGAGCTTGGGAGGTCAAGGCTGCGGTGAGCCGAGATCATACCACTGCACTCCAGCCTGGGCAACAGAGCAAGACTCCGTCTCAAAAACAAAACAAAACAAAACCAAAATAGGTGATAAGTGTATATATATTTAAAGCCAGTAAGATGATAGGCTAGAAGCCTAGCCGTGTTCAGATGATCAGCAATATGGAAGCACCGAGGACTGGGAACTGACGATTAGTCTCATTTTTTAATTTTTAAAAATTATTTTAATTTTTTTGGGTGAAAAAATACCTCCTCTCCTCGAGGAAGTAGACCAGCAGGCATTCATTCCCCCAGACCCAGTGGCAGAGATGGGATCCTAAGAGAGAGACTTGCCTGCATGGCCCAGGACACCAAAATGTCCTGCCCCAGAGCTGCCCCCTCTCCCTGCTGAGGTCTTCTTCCTTCTGTCTTAAGGGCAGACCCCACGCCCACTGACGCCTTTGTCTTTCGACCAAGGGGCTGCTGAGTTTGAAGGGTGTGAACTGAGCTTAGACGCTCCAGGTGGGCACCCTCAGGTGCACCGTGAGAAGACCCCTGCGGGGCAAGGTGGAAGTTAGTGAGGGAAGCAGAAGGGCTGGAGGACGACAGGGGCTGACTCTCCCCGGCCATCACCTTCCAGCACGAGACTCTGACAGTCACAATTCCAACGTCAAACCTAGCCTTCCAGGTCCTTGGAAAGGAATACCTGTCAAAGTAGGAAGACAGAGCCTGTTTTACTTAACAGCTGGTTAGCTCAATGCATAGCTTTTTTTTCTCTCTCTCTCTGTCGCCCAGACTGGAGTGCAGTGGCGCGATCTCGGCTCACTGCAACCTCCGCCTCCCAGTTCAAACAATTCTCCTGCCTCAGCCTCCCGAGTAGCTGGGATTACAGGTGCCCGCCACCACACCCAGCTATTTTTTTTCCCCTGTATTTTTAGTGGAGATGGAGTTTTACCATGTTGTCTAGGCTGTTCTTGAACACCTGACCTCAGGTGATCCACCCGCCTCAGCCTCCCAAAGTGCTGGGATTACAGGTGTGAGCCACTGCGCCCAGCCTCGATGTGTGACTTTTAAATAGACTCATGGGATGCCTTCATTTGTCCTCTGGTCCCTGGATCCTGCCATAGGAGGGCCTGGATGGGACCAGCAGAGTCTAGGGGGAGGGGGAGAGGGCTGTATGAGGAATGTTTGGGGAAAAAGAACTTCCAAGCTCCTGCCAGCAGGGTGGACAGGCCAGCCTGAAGTGTGTTGGATGGAGCCAGGGTGGCAGATACTATGGGTCCCAGAGGAGGTCTGAGACAGGGCTGAGGGAGAAGGTCTCCCCCAAGGGGCTGGGCGTGAGTTGGTCCTTAATATGGTGAGGACAGATCCAGTGCTAAACAGTGAAATGTGTCACCTCCTTTAACGTCACAGCCACCTCTCTCATTCTGGGGCGAGTCAACTGAGCCCCAGAGAGGTTATGTAACTTCCTCAAGGTCACACAGGCAGTTGGCGGTGAAGCTGAGTTCCAGACCAGGTCTGTGGGACTCGGGGAGCCATGCTCTGCCCCGCGGAAAGAGGTTCTGGAATGAAAAGCAGAGTTCACATAAACCCAGGGGTGGTGCTGCCGAAGAGGCCAAGTGTGAGCAAAGGCTAGGGGCAGATGAAGGGCAGAGCAGATTTGGGTAAGGGTGGAATGAATCTCCCGGGACACTGAAGCAGCTGCCAGGTCGGGGATCCCGGAGGACTGTGATGCTGGAGGGAGAGGAAACTGACCCCTAAGAGTCAGCAGAGGAGGCAGGTTCTTGGTCTGGCCTCTCTGCACCGTCTGGCTGTAGAATGACCTTTCTGAAGTGCAAGCCTGGCGTCACTCGTCCCTCACTCATGAATCTGCTGTGGCTCCCCTGTTCCTGGCCTCAAGCCTGAGCTCTGCCCCCTGGTGCTGTCACCTGGGTCCCTGTCCTGGCCGCCTTCTGCACACATAGAGGCTGCAGCCGCAGGAGTCAGCCAGGAGGTCTGCCCATTGCCTGGTCTCATCTCTGTCCAGCCGTGGAGGCTGGCTCCCCAGTACAAAACAGCGCTAAGTATCTGCAGGAAAAGGGACAGCGCTGTTGGGGGAAGGGCCTCAAAGCCCCAAGGGGAGCCTAGCTCTTTGGCCTTGTGTGACCTCCTCAAATCTTCTCCTCCTCGCAGTCAAGGAGACAGGGCAGGCCCATCTGATCCTCTCCCCAGCATCAGAAAGGTCCTTGTGTGCATGTGTGGACACCGCCACCTGCACTTCCAAGCTGTCCACAGGGCCCAAGACTCGGCGTAGGAAGCAAAGCATCCTGGGCTTTCAGCTAGGACGCTGCAGGGCTGGACCACGGTCATCCTCGTCTGCCCAGAATTGCCCTCCCTCCCCACAGCCTCCTGGGGAAAGGGGACTCACCAGGGTCAGCCCAGTCCTGGCAGGAGCCTCCAGGTCCCTTCCTGGCTCACAGCTGAGCTTTGAGAGCCAGAGCTGGGGAAGGGCTGGCTAGAGCCCTCACTGCCTGTGTGCCCAGAGCTCCCAGTCTGAGGCCACCTGCCTGGGCACTAAGGAGGGATAATTAGCACAGCCCCTGTTCACCTCGCCCCGCCCTGCTCCACCCTGTCCCCACTTTGCCTGACCCAGACATGGCTGTCTCAAATTTCCTGCCTGTCTCCTCTGCTCTGGTGCCTCTGCCTCCGGCGGCTGCTTCCTGCGCACACCCCGTCTGTGGCCCGGCGTCCAGATCAAACCTGACATTTCTTCTGAAATGCCAACTGACTCTAGCCCCTGCTATACATGTGTGTGCATATGCAAGTGTGTGCATGCATAAAAATGAGTGTATTCATGTGTGTGCACATGAGAATGCACATGCATAAGAATGAGTGTGTTTTGTGTGTACACATATGTGCACATGTGTGCATGTGTAAAAGTGTACTTGCATGAGAATATGTGTGTATGTCCAGTGCATATACACATATATGCACGTGTGTGCGCTTGAATATGTGTGTGTGGGTATGCGTATCTGCTACAGTGTGTACGCACCTGGGCACATGTGTGCCTACAGGGTGTGTGTGGTGGGGAAGGGACTGACACCACTTCAGTAACACCTTTTCTTTTCTCTCTCTTTTTTTTTTTGTTTTGTGTTTTGAGGCCAAGTCTCACTCTGTCACCCATGTTGGAGTGCAGTGGCACAATCTTGGCTCGTTGCAACCTCCACCTCCCAGGTTCAAGCGATTCTCCTACCTCAGCCTCCCGAGTAGCTGGGACTACAGGCGTGTGCCACCACGCCCAGCTAATTTTTGTATTTTTAGTAGAGACGAGGTTTCACCATGTTAGCCAGGCTGGCCTTGAACTCCTGACCTCTGGTGATCCTCCTGCCTTGGCCTCCCAAAGAGCTGGCATTACAGGCATGAGTCACCACACCCAACCAGCTAATGCCTTTTCTTCCAAAGCCTCTCTCCTAGGGACTAGAACTCATTTGAGCCATAGTCCTTGGTGCACCCGAGGCCCTGGACTGTGACTGAGTTCTCTGGCTCTGTGGGACCCTCTTGTCCTCATCCCTTCAGCCCAGCTGAGCCCTGGGGTGGAGCAAGGCTGCAGGCTCAGACAGGACCCTGCCTCGGAGCCTCCCCTCTTCTAGTGTAGGAGGCCCAAGGGTCTCCCCGGCAGGCAGGCTTGCTTTGGGACCCAGAATCTGGGCCTGAAAGCAACTTCTCAGTCCCCAGTCAGGCACCCCTGCCTGCCCCGCGGCAGTTGCCACCAGCCAGAGAAGAAAGTCAGGACCCCCCGAATCAGTCAGTAACTCTGGCAAGGGCTTGACCTGATGGCCTCAGTGTGGAAGTGGCCCGGGTTGGGCTGAACCTCAGAGGTTCACACGAAGACACACTGTTCTTAGCCTATTCCTGGCATGTCCTGAAAACCCACAAGGGGCAATTCTCCTACCAGAGTGGCAGAAAGAGCCCGACTCTGGCTTTAGGCTCAGCCAAGGGTGGTCAAGGTGCCATTGGGGTCCCCCAGCTTCACTCCTCATCTCCCTAAATCCAAAGCACACCCTCCCAGCTCTGTCTCTTCCAGTCACCTATGAGGGTCCTGTGGGCCAGGTCACGTCTGCGTCCCCAGCTCAGGCCAGGTGCAGAACAGATGAATCACTGCAAATGAATCACTGGCACATGACAGGACATTCATGATTGGGGCGTGGCTTCTTCCTTGACACTGGTACATGGCGGGACATTCACAATGGGGTTGTGACTTCTTCCCTGACACTGGTACATGGTAGGACATTAACGATGGGGACGTGGCTTCTTCCCTAACCCTAAGAGGCCATGTTGGAGGTTATAGGCAGGGGCAGGTGGGAGCCAAGACAGGCCTACATCAGAACAGAAGCCCCCTCCCTACTGCAACCCTCCACGCCTGCAGTTCCAACCTCTCCCGAGGTTCCTGGAACACCTCTCTCCCAGACCGGCTTTATGGATTGTAAAAAAAGAATTTCATGAGGTTTTCAATTAATTGAATTCTGGGGAGATTTATTTCCAATGTTATTAATAAATTCTAATGCCACCTATAACTTTCAAAATTAACTTGTAATCGGTGCATTGTAAAAGGCAAATTAAATACTTTTTCAGGCAAGGGCTGGCAAATTTAATGAGCTGATGTGTCCCGAGGGAGATGGCCGGGCTCACACATCCCGTCAAATACTCCTGCCATCAGCAGATAAGAGTGTGATCTGGGTGAGTGACAACTGGACCTCTGCATCCTCATCTGTAAAAAGGGATCACAGAACCTGCCTCCAGAACCCTCAGATACCTGGAGTTGATGCCGTTTTTTATTCATAGACAAATACAACGAAGGGGCCCTATGGCAGTTAACTTTATGTGTCGACTTGACTGAGCCATGGGGTGCCCAGATAATTGGTCAAACACACCTGCCCTGCCCAGGTCAATTCATCTGGTCAGTCTACAGGAGAGTGGGGGCAGGCCAGCCTCTGCCTCCTTCTGAATAGAGAACAAGCACGGCAGTGAGGACGGCAGGGAAGACAAGGAGCAGGGATCCCAGGGAGGACTGCCAGGCTCACTGGAGGGAGGAGAGTCCTCCCCTAGGAAGGGACACAGCTGAGGAGTCTGAGAGACTTAGCAGGAGTTGTCTGGGTGAAGGAGAAGGCAGAGCAAGTTGGGGAGGCACTAGCACGTGCAAAGGCCCGGTGGTGTGAGAAGGGGAAAAGCACTGGAAATTGTTGGAAATGCTCTAGGGTGAAGCCAGCAGGGGAAATATGAAAATGTGGGCTTATTACAAGGCTACAGGGATCTCAGGGGACCCCAAGGACAGGGACTGGAATCAGAACAGGCCCCAAGAAAGCAGTACCGGATCTGAGTTAGTCCCAAGGTCTCAGTGGCAGCAGGAGATTATTGATTCCCTTGGGCTCTGCCTGTTGCCTGTTTGTCCCTGTTTTTGTGGCAATGTGTCATTTTGTCTCAGCCTCATAGCTTCAGCCTGTTCATGACTTCTGCTGCTTCTTATGGCTTGCCATAAGAAGGCATCTCTCCTTTAGCAGCAGTCAGCTTTGCTGTGACCCGATATTCAAACTGGGTGTCAAGCACCTTCATTGTCTCCTCAGGGACACAGCACACAGGCTCCCTGGGGCCTCTCTAAAGGTGGAGTTCTCAGTCAGTACCTGGTACTGTAACAAATATCCCATTGACCTGAGGGCGACATTTCTCACAGCTCTAAAGGCTGGGAAGTCCAAGATCAAGGTGCCAGCAGATCCAGTTCCTGGTGAGGGCTCTCTTTCTGGTTTGCAGACGGCTGCCCTCTTGCTGTGTCTTCACATGGTGGGGAAAGAGAGAGAGGAAGCAAGCTCCGTTGTGTCTCTTCACATAAGGACATTAATACCCTTATGAGGGCCCCACCCGCATGAGCTCATCTAAACCTAATCACCTTTCAAAAGTCCCACCTCCAAATATGATCGCACTGGGGATTCAGGCTTTAACATACAAATTTTAGAGACACATAAACAAGTGGTCTACGGCAGTAGAATGCCTTGTCCTTGTAGGCAGACAAGGACAGACCTCGGTCTGGTCTCCCCTAGGCCTAGACGCAGATACCTGATAAGGAGGGAGGATTCCAGGGAACCAAGTTCAGAAGCCTCATAGAGCAGGAAGTATGGGTTTTGTGGCCTGTTGATGGCAGAAGCTTCTATCTTAGGCTTAGGGTCTCCAGCAAGGCTCTTGTTGGGCAAACAGTGCAGTCTTTGCTTTGTTTTATATCAGAGCTACATTTTCAAACATAACCATCCCACACCCACTCTCCAGCTATTCAAGGACTTTGATGACATCCCTCCAGTTTCTCAGGATGTAACAGCGGCAAATCACTGTGCACTTTCTCACTTGCTGCCCATGATCCCCCATGCTCCAACAGCCAAGCAGGCCCATATTGGGCATGAAAGGATCTTGGCCTTAATTTTTCTTCTGCCTCGTGGCTATAAAGGGAGCATTTTTTTTTTCCCCAAAAAAGACAAAACCAAAAGGTGCATCTTAATTAGGGAAGATGTGCAGTGAGACCAGACTGAACTCTGCCAGGCACCAGTCTCTCACTGTGTGTGCACAATGCTTTTAAGGCAGCCCCGTTGCCATGGCAATTACCACATCTCAGCTTACTGAGGTGGCGTTGCAAACCTGTAGGGAAGAAACGGATTATTCAATAAATGATGCCGGGACATTTGGTTAGCTATTTGGAAGGAAATAAAATTAGCTCTTTCCTTCACACCATACATTCATATAAATTCCAGAGGATTTAAATAATTAAATGTAAGAAAGGGAAATCATTAAAAAGCAAACAAATGTTTGATCTTGTGGGTACATGAAGACATTTTAAACCTAAAGCAGTAGAAAAAAATAACAAAGGTTAAGGTAGAATTTAATACATAAAATTTAAATCTCTGTTTTAATAATTATTTAGTTTATTTTATTGGGAAACTGCAAACAAGAATAAAATGGTTGCAAGAAATATGACAAAAGATTAATACCTCTAATATGTAAAAAGTAATTACAAATCAATAAGAATGAACATTCCAATAGAAAAATAGTGAATGAGAAATGCTCAGAAGATGAAATAAAAATATGCAATAAAATATTTAAAAATATTCAGCTTCATTGGTCATCAAAGAAATGCCCATTAAAATATCAATGAGATTTTTTCCTAGAGCTTATCAAAGAAGGTTTAAATATAATTATAGCACTCAATCTCATTGAGTGGAGTAAAACTGAGTATTCCTATTCATCTCACATGTGAAAATACAAGTTGGTATAAAATTTCTAGGAAAAAAATTAACTTCACGCCACAAGAGATTTTAAAATGTTCATACTATTCAGCTGGTAATTTCACTCTGAAGATGTCCTAAGGTGCTGTCCAGGATTGAAGCCAAAAATGTAAATGTGATAATATTCACTGTAAGTATTTAATAGAAGTTTATAATTTACTAAAACACATGGGCATGGTTAAATAAATTATGGTACATAAATATGATGAAATACTGTGCAGCCATTAAAATAATATTTTGAATAATATTTAATAGCATGGAAATATGTCTATGATATAATGTTAAGCGGAAAATAGTATACCATTTGGGTTTCTTAGCTGCCAGCAATAGAAACCCGCTCTGGCTGTCTGGATAAAGCAGAAAAGGAATTCACTGGAAGAAAATTGTAGGGCTTGGAATCAACAGGAACACAGGAGAACTAAACTGAGAAAGAAAGAAAAATAGAGAAAGAAATAGAGGAAGAGAGAGAAAGCAAAGAAATATAGAGAAAAGAAAGAGAGAAAGAAGAATGAATGAAAGAACCAAGGAAGGAAGGAAGGGAGTAAAAAGGCAAAACAGGGCAAACATCCATCAACAGCTCTACTCATGGTACCAACGTAGACATATGGTATGATCCCAAGTCAAGGCAAAATTGGCTGTTCAGAAATACCAAATTCACCCGGGAATCTCAGTGCTCCAACCCTTGCAATGTTTCCTTCTTACTCACACAAAGTAAGTACTTACCAGGTTGGGCAGCCTTTCACCACCTTGTAGCCCAGCCATGGAAAGAACGTAGCCTCTGAGATTGTCACAACAGGGAAGACAGATGGAGGAGGCTCCATGGGAGTGATGCTGCCGTTTCTGTTCACAGTCCATTGGTCAGCAGTAGTCATATGGCCCCCAACCTCACTGCAATGGAGGCTGGGATAAAGAAGGCAGTGAGCCAGTTGAGGCTGCAATTTGAAACACATGGTACACTTAATTTAGGATAATTTGAGGAAGATTTAATTTCAAGGAGACTATTTTTAAAGGTGTGGGTGGGCTATAGAAGAACCAGAAGGGAGAATGTGGTGAGCTAGGGCTATTAACAGCCCAAAAGGATGAGGGTCAGATTGGATTTTCAAAATCTCAACTATGTGCTGTTTTTAAGTAGCAATTTTGAATAAAAGATCACTACAGAAAATTTGAAGCATACAGTTATCCAGCTTCACCCAATGGACAATATATAGAACACACGCCCACCAATTGCATAATATGTGCTCTTTTAAAGTGTACATGGAACATTTTCTAAAATAGACCATATGCCTAGCCATAAATAAATCTCAACAAATTTCAAATGATTAAAATAATAAAATATGTTTTCTGACTACATTGAAACTAAACTAGAAACTAATAACCAAAAAAAAATATATATATATATAGAAAATAACCCAAACCCTTGGAAATAATCCACATTCTTCTAGATAATTCAATATGTCAAAGAAGAAATCACAACAGAAATTATAAATTCATGGAAATAAAAACATAGCATACAAAATTTGTAGGATGCAGTTAGCACAGCTCTTAGAAGAAAATTTACAACTCTGAATACATTAGAAAAGAAAAAAGGTAGAAAATGAATGATCTATGCTTTAATCTCAAGATACTAAAGAAAAAACAGCATATTTAGAAAAAGGAGAAGGAAAACTAAAGGAAATAATAAAGATAATGGCAGAAATGAATAAAATCAAAAGCAAATGTACAAAGAAAATTTAAAAGCCACACATTGATTAAGATTAATAAAACTGATAAATACTTAGCAGGCTGGATCAAGAAAAAGAAAGGAGAAAACATAAATTAGCCATGCCAGGAGACATCACTACAGATCTCCAAGACTTTAATGATACAGTAAAAGGATATTGCCAACAGCTTTATGCCAATAATTTAAAAATTTAGATAAAATGGATAAATTCATTGAAAAACACAATGCATTAAAATTGTCCTAAGAAAAAATAAAAATTTGATACAATTTTATATCTGCTAAAGAAATTGAATTCATAATTAGAAATATTCCCACAAAGAAAACTCCAACCTCAGATTGCTTAAGTGTTGAATTCTACCAAACATTCAAGGAAACTCATACAGACAGACAGTAGATTAGTGGTCGCCAGGGGCTGGGGGGTACTTGCCTATTCTAGACATGTTATATAAATGGAATCATAAAATATGTGGTCTTTTGTGTCTGGCTTCTTTCATTTAGCATATTTTAAAGATTCGCCCAGGTTAAAAATGAATAAATAAAGCTTTATTCATTTTTATGGTTGCATACTATTCTACCATATAGATAAACCAGATTTTGTTTATCCATTCCTCAGTTGATCAACATTTGGGCTCTTTCTACTTTTTGACTATTATGAATAATGCTACTATGTACATTTTTGTACAAGTTTTTGTGTTGACACATGTTTTTGCTTTTCATGGATACGTATCTTAGAGAGGAATGGCAGGGCGGTTTGGTGACTTTCTGTTTAGCTTTTTGAAACACTGCCAAACTATTTTCCAAAGTGGCTGCACCATTTTACAATTCCACCATCAATGTATGAGGACCTCAACTTCTCTATATTCTCATCAACACTTGTTATTGCCTTTTTAAATTTTAGGCAAATTAGTGAACATGAAGTGGTAGGTTACTGTTTTGGTTTGCATTTTCCTAATGACTAAGAATACTGAGCATCTTTTCATGGCTTATTGGCCATTGTATACCTTTGAAGAAACGTCTGTTAAAATCCTTTGCCCACAACAGATCTCTACCTCCCACCATATAAAAAAGTGAACTCAAAATATATTATACACCTAAATGTGTGAGCTAAAACTATAAAACCCTTAGATGAAAACATTGATATAAATCTTGGTGACCCTGGATTAGGCAACTTGTGGACTGAAGTTTTAATTGGTATGTTTGCATTTTTACTGTTGAGTTGTAAGAGTTATTTGCATATTCTTGATAAAAAGTCCCTTATCAGGTATATGATTTATAAATATTTTCCTCCATTCTCTCATTCTGAGGGTTCTCTTTTTACTTTTTGACAGTACCTTTAGAACACAAAGGTTTTATTTTTGAGAAACTCCAATTTATCTAGTTTTTCTTTTCTTTCTGACATTTTGGGTGTCACATCAAATAAACCACTGCTTAATCCAAGGTCATAAAAATTTACACCTATGGTTTCTCCTAAGAGTTTTGTAGTTGAAGCTGTTACATGTAGGTCTATAATCTATTCTGAGATGGTTTTTACATGGTGGGAAGTAGGAGCCTGCTGTGGGTGGAATTGTGCTTCCATCAAAAGATATATTCGAATTCCAACTCCCAACACCTGTAAATATTACCTTGCTTGGAAATAGGGTCTTTGCAGATGTAAACAAGATAGCAGTGCACCTATATCCAACGACTGGTGTCCTTATAAGAACAC
The DNA here is from genome assembly GCF_024542745.1 of Macaca thibetana thibetana. NCBI lineage: Eukaryota > Metazoa > Chordata > Mammalia > Primates > Cercopithecidae > Macaca > Macaca thibetana. The sequence continues at coordinate 139,631,445 of NC_065580.1, read as the reverse complement.
CATGTACAGGGACATAGAGATACACAGGAAGAATGCCATGTGACAATGGAGGCAGAGATAAGAGCGAAGTGTCTGCAAACCAAGGATTGCAAAGTATCTCCAAGCCAGAAGCTAGGAGGAGGCAAGGAAGGATCCTCCCCAAGAACCTTCAGAGAGAGCATGGCCCTGTCATGACACCGTAATTTTGGACTTCCAGCATTCAGAACTGTGTGACAATACATTTCTTGCTCTTAAGCCATGAGGTTTAGAGTAATTTGTCATGGCAGTGAGGAAACTACCATGGGATCCAACTTCATCCTTTTGCAAGGGGATATCCAGTTTCCCCAGTCTTTTGTTTGAAGAGACTATTCTTTCTCCATTGAATAGTCTTGACACCCTTGTTGAACATCAGCTGATCGTAAGTGTGTTTATAGCTGGACTCCCAATTCGATTCTATTGACCTACATGTCTGTTCTTATACCAGCATGACACTATCTTGAGTATGGTATCTTAGCAGTTTTGAAATTAGGAAGTATACGTCCTCCAAATTTGTTTTTCTTTGTCAAAATTGTTGTGGCTAGTCCCAGTTCCTTGTATTTCCATAAGAATCTTAGCATTAGTTTGTCCATTTCTATCAAAAAAGCCAGCTGGAATTTTGATAGGGATTGATCAATTTGGGGAGCATTGCTATCTTAACAATATTAACTCTTTCAATCCACAAACATGAGATGTCTTTCCATTTATGTATTCTATTTAATTACTTTCAGCAATGTTTTACAGGTTCCTACATAAAAGTCTTGTACTACTTTTGTTAAACTTAATCCTAAGTATTTCCTTCTTTTTGATGCCACTGTAAATGGATTTGCTAAAACTCTTTCAGGTGGGCACAGTGGCTGACACCTGTAATCCCAGCAGTTTGGGAGGCCAAGATGGGAGGATCACTTGAAGCCAGGAGTTTCAGACCAGTCTGGGCAATATAGTGAGATCCCTTCTCCATTATAAATTTAAAAATTAGCTAGGTGCGGTGGCAAGTGCCTGTAGTCCCAGCTACTTGGGAGGATGAGGTTCGAGGTTTGCTTCAGCTCAGGAGTTTGAGGCTGCAGTGAGCTATGATTGCACCACTGCACTCCAACCTGGGCAACGGAGTGAGACCCTGTCTCCAAAAAAATAAATAAACAAAATAAAATGAAACATTTTCAGATTGTTTATTGCTAGTCTATAGAATTAAAACTGATTTTTGTATGCCAACCTTATATCATGAAACTTTGCTGAACTTGTTTATTAGTTCTAATAGTGTGTGTGTATATTCTTTAAGATTTTGTATATACAAGATTGTGTCACCTGAGAATAGAAATGGTTTTATTTCTCTTTTTCCAAACTGGATGGCTTTATTTATTTTTCTTGCCTAATTACTCTGGCTAGAATCTCCAGTACAATGCTGAATAGAGGTAATGAGAGAGGACATCCTAGTTGTGTTCCTGATTTTAGGATAAAAACATTCATACTTTCTCCAGTAAATATGATGCTAGCTGTGGGTTTTTTTTTTTTTTTTTTTTTTTTTGAGACGGAGTCTCGCTCTGTCGCCCAGGCTAGAGTGCAGCGGCGCTATCTCAGCTCACTGCAAGCTCCGCCTCCCGGGTTTACGCCATTCTCCTGCCTCAGCCTCCCGAGTAGCTGGGACTACAGGCGCCCGCCACCTCACCCGGCTAATTTTTTTTTTTTTGTATTTGTAGTAGAGACGGGGTTTCATTGTGTTAGCCAGGATGGTCTCGATCTCCTGACCTCGTGATCCGCCCGTCTCGGCCTCCCAAAGTGCTGGGATTACAGGCTTGAGCCACCGCGCCCGGCCAGCTGTGGGTTTTTTGTAGATACCCTTTTTCAGGTTAAAGTGGTTCCCTTATATTCTTAGTTTATTGTTTTGTTTGTATCATGACAGCGTGTTAGATTTTATAAAAAGCTCTTTCTGCACATTTTGAGATGGTCCTGTGTGTTTTGTCCTTTCTTCTATTAATACAGTGTATTACTTTGATTGATTTCAGATGTTAAAACAATCTTGCATTCTTGGGATGAATCCCACCTAGTGGTGATATATAATCGTCTTATATGTTCCTGAATTTGGTTTTCCAGTATTTTATTGAGGATTTCCATCTATGTTCATAATGGATACTAGTTCATAAATTTCTTTTCTGGTGATGTCTTTGTCTAGTTTTATTATCAGGGTAATACTGGTATCGTAGAACGAGTTGGAAAATGTTCTGTTAGCTCATATTTTCTGGAGGTTTTGTGAAGAATTTGAGTTTATTATTTGTGTTAGTCCATTTTCACAGTGTTATAAAGAACTACCTGAGACTGGGTACTTCATGAAGAAAAGAGGTTTAATTGACTCGCAGTTCCACAGGCTTACCAGGAAACATGACTAGGAGGAGGCCTCAGGAACCTTGCAGTCATGGTGGAAGACAAAGGAGAAGCAAGCACCTTCTTCACATGGCGGCAGGAGAGAGAGTGAGGGAAGGAGGAAATGCCACACACTTTTTTTTGAGACAGAGTCTCGCTCTGTCTCCCAGGCTGGAGTGCAGTGGTGCGATCTTGGCTCACTCCGCACCCTCCGCCTCCCAGGTTGAGTAGCTGGGATTACAGGTGCCCGCCACCATGCCCAGCTAATTTTTGTATTTTTAGTAGAGACAGGGTTTCACCATGTTGGTCAGGCTGGTCTCAAACTCCTGACCTTGTGATCCACCCACCTCGGCCTCCCAAAGTGCTGGGATTACAGGTGTGAGCCACCACGCCCGGTTGAGAACTCACTCAATATCACAAGAACAGCAAGGGGGAAATCTGCCCCCATGATCCAGTTACCTCCTATCAGACCCCTCCTCCAATTCAGCGTGAGATTTGGGTGGGGATGCAAATCCAAACCATATCATTCTTCACATTTTTGGTAGCATTCACCAGTGAATCCACACAAGCCTGTGTTTCTATTCTCTATTTCATCTATTTCACTCCAATTGATACAGGAGCTAGGAAGAAATTATTTAGGCAGATAGTGAGGGTAAGAGAATCCTAGGTAAGGTTTCCTTTTAATAAAAGGCAGCCCCCAAATAATTTCTTTTCTAACAAAAAGCAGCCTGAAAAATCAAGCTTCAAGCATAGATAAACAAGCTGAGAGCTTGCATAGGTAAATGCCAACAGCTGTGCCAATAGAAAAAGGATACCTGGAGGCCAGGTATATTCAACATGGAGGTTCTCTCTTCCCTTTTCTTTGTCGCCATGTGTGTAGTAAAAAAGCAGGCAACGTGGCGTTGGCCAAGCAAAGACCCTATATGCATAATAAAAGATTAGGGTGGGATGGCCAGCTTCTTCGCACACTATGCAAATGAGACACCCAGTCTGACCAGTCTCTCGTGTCCTATGTAAATCAGACACTGCCTCCCCAAGCTCGTCTATAAAACCCCATGCATTTCACCATGAAGCCCAAAGACCCCACTCAGGAGCTCCTCTCCCTCTGCAGAAGAGAGAGCTTTTCTCTTTTCTCTTCCTTTCACCTATTAAACCTCTGCTTTTAAACTCATTCCTTGTGTGTGTTCGTGTACTCAATTTCCTTGGCATGAGGCAATGAACCTCGGGTATTTACCCCAGACAAACGACGCCCCTTCACAATCTTTATTATTTCCTTTCTTCAACTTGTTTTGGGTTTAGTTTAGACTTCTTTTTCAAGTTACAAGAAGTGGAAGTTTAGCTGACTGATTTAGATCCTTATTCTTTTTAATACAGGCGATTACAGCTATAAATTTTCCTCTAAGCACTGCTTTATGGCTGCATTCTACATGTTTTGGTGGTTTGTTTAATTTATATTTAAAGCATGTTCTAATTTCCTTGCGATTTCCTCTTTGGTCCATTGGTTACTTAAGAGTGTGCTGTTTAATTTCCACATGTTCCTGAATTTTCCAAGTTTCCTTCTGTTATTGATTTCTAAATTCATTTTGCTGAGATCAGAAAACATGCTTTGTGTGATTTCAGTCCTTTTAAACTTACTGAGTACTGTTTTATGGCCTAACATATGGTTTATAGTGCAGAATATTCCGTGCGCACTTGAGAAGAACGTGTATTCTGATGTTGTTGAGTGGAGTGTTCTGTAGATGTCTGTTAAGTTCCAGTGAATGATAGTGTTCCTTTAATTCTTAAGACGTGGTTTCCTCTAGTTTTTGCACGTATTTATAACAGTGTCCTTGAAGACTTTGCCTAGTTATTCCAGAGTCTGGACTTCCTCAGAGACAGTTTCCTGTGAGTGGACCATACTCTTCTGTTTCTCTGCATGTCTCATAATTTTTTATTGTTGAATATTAGACATTTAAAATAATATAATGTAGCAAATTTGGAAATCAGATCCCCTTACCCGCCCCCCCCCCCCAACCCCACTGCAAACAGTCTGTTGCTATTGTTGCTGTTTGTTTCCTTAGTGATTTTTCCAGATTAATTCTATAAAGTCTGTGTTCTTTTTCATATTTTGCAGCTAAAATTTGTTAGCTTAGTAGTCAACTAATGATTGAACAGGCATTTATTTATTTATTTATTTATTTATTTTTGACAGAGTCTTGCTCTGTCATCCAGGCTGGAGTGCAGTGGCATGATCTTGGCTCACTGCAGCCTCCACTTCCTGGGTTTAAGCAATTCTCGTGCCTCAGCCTCCCAAGTGGCTGAGACTAGAGGCACACACCACTATGCCTGGCTAATTTTTGTATTTTTGGTAGAGACGGGGTTTTGTATGTTGGCCAGGCTGGTCTCAAACTCCTGGCCTCAAGTGATCCACCCACCTTGGCCTCCCAAAGGGCTGGGATTACAGGTGTGAACCACTGCCCCCAGCCCAGATATTTCTTTAAATCCCTTAAACCCATAAGTCTCCCAGCCTTTGCTGAGGAGCACTGTGTGTGTGTGTGGAGCCTGACTTCAATGCTTTACCAAGCAGTTTGCAACTCTGCCCTAGCCTTCATTTCCTGCTTGTGCAGAGCCTCAAGGTCGGCCAGAGGGGACACATCAGGGTCTTATCAGGTCTTTCTGTACATGGGCACTGCTCTGCACATGCATGAAGCCTCTATCGTCCCAGGAATGTATCAAAGCTTTTAAAACCCTCAAAGGATATCTCATTTCCCAGTTTTTCCTTTCACGATTTTACTTAACCTATGGACCCCAAATGGTATTGCCACATAGGCAGCTACAATGTTGAACAGTTACTGTTGATTGTTTGTGTGTGTGTGTGTGTGTGTGTGTGTGTGTTTGAGATGGAGTCTTGCTCTGTCACCCAGGCTGGAGTGCTCACTGCAAGCTCCGCCTCCCGGGTTCACGCCATTCTCCTGCCTCAGCCTCCGGAGTTACTGCTGATTGTTTTTGACAAGTGCCTTGGGGCCAGGGCTGGTCACACAGAGTAAGCTCTGAGTCAGGTCAAATAAAGACAATCTCTGGGAACAGAGCTTTTCAGGCAGCTTCCAGACAGGTCAAATAGTGGCCATTCTCTGGGGATAGAGCTTTTTGTGGATGCTGCAAACCAGTTCTTCCCCTCTAGTAGTTGCTAGGCTGCTGGTTTCACAGACATCATAGTTGCAGGGCTGTTGGTTTTCATGCCTGCAATAGAACTGTAAAGAGGGCTGTGGGAATAAGACAAGTTAGAACTTCACAAAGCTTGCTGTTCTTACTGCAATACAGCCTTATTTTATTTTTTTTAGAGACCGGGTCTCACTCTGTCTCCCAGGTTGGAACGCAGTACCATGATCATAACTCACTGCAACTTTGAGCTCCCAGCCTCAAGCAATCCTCCTGCCTCACCCTCCCCAGTAGCTAAGACTACAGACATTCACCACTGTATCCTGATTTTTTTTAAATATATAATATTTGTAAGGATGGGGTGTCACTATGTTGCCCAGGCTGGCCTCGAATATCTGGCCTAAGCGATCCTCCTGCCTCAATTTCCCCAGCAGCTAAGACTACAGACATGCACCACTGCACCCTGATATTTTTAAAAAATATATAGTATTTGTAAGGATGGGGTGTCACTATGTTGCCCAGGCTGGCCTCGAATGCCTGGCCTCAAGTGATCCTCCTGCCTCAGCCTCCCAAAGTCAGCCTTATTAAAAAATAATAATTGTAATAATAAACACTCCTCAGTAGCTGCAAGCCTTTGGTTAATTTCCAGAGGTATGAAAAAGTTGATTTTGACTGATTTTGCCAGCATGCTCATTGCTTTTATGAAGGAACAGATTTCAGAAGTCCTTATTCTAATTATTCTCTCATTCTGGTCATGCTCCTCCACCTGTTTTTGTGCCTAAAGTTTAACTGGAAGGCAGCCTTGCCCATTCATTTACATAGTGCCTATAGCGGCTTTCACACACAACTGAAAAGTTGGGTAGTTGCGACAGAAACCATATGGCCTGCAAAGCCTAAAAATATGTACTATCTGGCCTTTATGAAAAGGTTTGCCAACCCCCACCATAAGGCAAGAAAACGATATACAGATTGCAAGGAAAGAGTAAATTGCCATCATCCACAGATGAAATTATTTGGCATTTAGTTTTTTTTTTTTCTTTTTTAGAGACAGGGTCTCACTATGTCACCCAAGCTGGTCTTGAACTCCTAGGCTCAAGTGATCCTCCCACCTCGGTCTCCCAGAGTGCTAGGGTTATAGGCATGAGCCATTGCACTCAGCCCAGAAAATTTTAAAATCTGTGAACAACTTGTTAGAATTAGTAAGTGGCTGGACATGGTGACTCGATGCCTGTAATCCCAGTGCTTTGGGAGACTGAGGCAGGAGGATTGCTTGAGGCCGGGAGTTCAAGACCAGCTTGGGCAACACAAGAAGACCCTGTCTCTACAAAAACAATAAAATAAAAATTAGCTGGGTGTGGTGGCACATGCCTGTAGTCCCAGATACTGGAAGGCTGAGGCAGGAGGATAGCTTGAGCCTGGGAGTTGGAGGCTGCAGTGAGCTATGCTTGTACCATTGCACTCCAGCCTGAATGACAGAGTGAGATGTGTTTCTAAAAAAAAAAAAAAAAAAAAAATAGTAAGATGATTTAGCAAGATCATTGACTACATCAGAGTGCAAAATTCAACCGTAGGACTTCCGGATCCTGCTGAGATAGTATGAACACATCTGTCCCTGCCTCTCTCACTGGTCACAATTAAAAAGCCTGAACAGGCCGGGCGAGGTGGCTCAAGCCTGTAATCCCAGCACTTTGGGAGGCCGAGACGGGTGGATCACGAGGTCAGGAGATTGAGACCATCCTGGCTAACACAGTGAAACCCCGTCTCTACTAAAAATACAAAAACTTAGCCGGGCGAGGTGGCGGGCGCCTGTAGTCCCAGCTACTCGGGAGGCTGAGGCAGGAGAATGGCGTGAACCCGGGAGGCGGAGCTTGCAGTGAGCTGAGATCCGGCCACTGCACTCCAGCCTGGGCGACAGAGCGAGACTCCGTCTCAAAAAAAAAAAAAAAAAAAAAAAAGCCTGAACAGATTGCATACAGTAACTATCTGAGAACTCTGAAAGGTAGATCATAGGTGGTGGATTAAGGAAAGAAATCAAAACTGAAAGAATGATGGGCATCACTGCGAGTTCCCTGGCTGGTTGGTTGGTTGGTTTTTCTCCACATTCCATAAGACAGATTCTAGCGCAGCCCAAATCCTGGCGCTGTGAAGTGGTTGGAGGAAAAGCCCTTTCTGGCCAGAGAACCAGGAATGGGGGACAGAGAGTCAGGGGGTGGGGGCAACTCCAAATTTTTATTTTTTATTTCCCTTTTGACTGCATCTGCATTAGCTCTGTTTTCTCTTCCTGAAACTCATTTTCGATGGATGGCTCCTCCTAGGTTGACCCTCTAGTGTTTTCATCTTTTCTCTCCTGATAACCAGTCACTCTCCCATTTCTCCTGGGATTTTCCATTGCACATGCCATTTCTTCTTCGTGGAACATCATAGAACACTCTTCTTGCTCCTGCAAAGAGATGTCTACTTAACTCCACCACCCAATCTTCAGATGGCTTTTGCCATCTTCTCTGACTAGCCAAATCTCTCTATTGGACACTGTATTTAGTCCATTCAAACGCTGCTAATAAAGATATACCAGAGACTGGGTAATTTATAAAGGAAAGAGGTTTAATTGACTCACAGTTCTGCATAGCTAGGGAGGCCTCAGGAAACTTACAATCATGGCAGGAAGGGATGCAAACATGTCCTTCTTCACGTGGCGGCAGCAAGGAGAAGTGCCTTAACAAAAGCAGGAAAAGCTCATATAAAACCATCATATCAGGCCTGGCGCGGTGGCTCATGCCTGTAATCCCAGCACTCTGGGAGGCCGAAGTGGGCAGATCACTTGAGGTCAGGAGTTCGAGACTAGCCTGACCAACATGGTGAAACCTTGTTTCTCTACTAAAAATACAAAAAATTTCCTGGGCGTGGTGGTGCATGCCTGTAATCCCAGCTACTTGGGAGGCTGAGGCAGGAGAACTGCTTGAACCCAGGAGGCAGAGGTTGCAGTGAGATGAGATCTAGATTGTGCCATTGCACTCCAGCCTGGGCAACAAGAGCAAAACTCCCTCTCAAAAAACAAAAAACAAAAACAAAACCCATCAGATCTCGTGAGAACTCACTCACTATCATGAGAACAGCAGCATGGGGGTAACCACCCACATGATTCAATTACCTCCCACCAGGTTTCTCCTCCACCACATGGGGATTATGGGAACTACAATTCAAGATGAGATTTGGGTGGGGACACAGCCAAACCATATCAGACGCACTGTGTCTTTTTCATTTCCAGCACCAGCTAGAGTTGTCACCTTGCGTTTACTTGCACAATTCTTAGATTGCTGCCAGTTTCCTGTTCAGTCCATAAGCCCCATCTGACTTTGGTCCACCATTGTGCTTCCAGAATCTAAAACAGTGTCTGGCATGTAGGGGGCTTCCAAAAATGTTTCCTGAATGAATGAGGAATGTCTGTATGTCTTTGCACATGCTGTTCACCCTACCTGAAATATCCACCCTCCCATCCCCTGTCAGTACACCTCTGCATCCTACAAGAACCAGCCCAAGTGTCACCTCCTCTGGGAGGCCTCCCCTGGTGCTCTAAGCAGACACATTGCTTCTGCAGCATTGTGACCATGGGCTGGAAGAGAGCAGCCTTGTCACCTTGCACTACGGTAGCCTGGGGCATAAAGATTGTCTAAGAAATGATTGCAGTTTCCATATTTTTATGCAATAAGGAAGCCTACTTCCAGCATGAACCCAACTTAGAAAATACTCTCAGCCAACATTTCAGATTTCAGCACAACCCTCCATCAGGGTGCATGACATGAGGACTTTGCAGACCCCGGGGGCAGAACCTATGGACCTAGATGAGAGGGAAGGGTTGGAAGCTGTGCAGGGGCCCACAGCACCGGCTGCCCTACAGAGGCGAGTCTAGATGCTGCTGCTGATGCAGGTCTGATGTGTCAGCACAGAGACCCACCCTGAGCCCTGGAGGAGTCCAGCCCAACACTTAGTGGCAAGGCGTTTACAGAGGATCCATTCCATGGTAGAGGGAGCACGATTTATCCTCGTAAATAACACCTACTCCACATTGATGTGTGTCTTCCTTGGCACAACCCTGCCACCTCTACACGTGGGATTTCAAAAGTGACTGATTTCTCAATCTAGAATCCTGCACAATGTCGCTTTGGACCAAGAGATAATTTTTTTTTTTTTTTTTTTGAGACAGAGTCTCGCTCTATTGCCCTGGCTGGAGTGCAGTGGTGCGATCTCAGCTCACTGCAACCTTCACTTCCCAGGTTCAAGTGATTCTCCTGCCTCAGCCTCCCAAGTAGTTGGGATTACAGGTGCCCATCACCAGGCCTGGCTAATTTTTGTATTTTTAGTAGAGACAGGGTTTCGCCATGTTGGCCAGGCTGGTCTCGAACTCCTGACCTCAAGTGATCTGCCACCTTGACCTCCCAAAGTGCTGGGATTACAGGCGTGAGCCACTGAGCTTAGCCCAAGAGATTAATTTTACAGCAAAAGGTCCACAATGGATACATGGCGATGGGATCCATTGGTCCTACCAACAACTACATCTGCTGGAAACAGTCAGCCTGGATGACCATTGAAATGGCTTATTAAAGGCTGGGCTAAGGGGTCAATTGGAGCTTTCTATGTGGGGTTTGGAGCTTGTATTAAATTAGAATGTATCTGGTGGCCCATGCCTGTAATCCCAGCACTTTGGGACCCCGAGGAAGGAGGATCGTTTTGAGGCCAGGAGTTCAAGACCAGTCTGGGCAACATAGTGAGACCCCATCTCTAAAACATATGTATAAAATAGCCAGGCACGTTGGTGGATGCCTGTAGTCCCAGCTACTCAGGAAGCTGAGGTGGGAGGACTGCTTGAGCCCAGGAGTTCAAAGCTACAGTGAGCCATGATTGTGCCACTGCATTCCAGCCTGGGCAACAGAGTAAGACTCTGTCCCCAACTCCCTGCCTCCAAGAAAGTACCTGGGATTTGTTTTAATCAGGTATGGCGAGGCCAACAGGCCAGCAGACGAATGCCGTGAAGGAAAAAGTTTTTACTCACCCATCCCTAGAAACAGGAGGCCATGTGGGGCCACTCAGGGAAGTACTGGGGTAGGTCAGTGGGGAGAGGCGGAGGGGGAACGGGGCAAGAGCCTTCACTGTGGTTTGCGCAAGAAGGAACAGGTGAGGCTGGGGGAATGGGTTGATTGGGTTTGGGATTGGCCAATTCGAGTAATTTCAGCAGCCTCCAGGGTGTAGGGGCCACTCCTAGCAGTCTGACGTCTGGCCCTGGGATGCTGCGGGTCGAGAAATATTGTCTCCAAGAGTGCAAAATCCAGATGGAGAAGGTGCTTGCGTTTGGGCTCTGGCTTGGTCGGTTTGCATACCGAAGGCGTGCCAGCGCTCGCAGGAAAGTGGTTTACCATCTCTAGGAATTCACCAGCACTGGAAGGAGCAGTTTCTCCAGGATTAGCAAGGCCCCCAGAAGTCAAAGCATCATAAAATACAGACAATTAAAAAAATATATTACTGATACAAGCTACCTTCTACCACATGCCATAAGCATTGAACCAATAGTTGATGCACTGTACCCCAATAGCTGTAATTCAAAGGCTCCAGAAGCAAGGACTGACCCTTCCCAAATCATTCCCGGTGACCCCAGTGGCACCAGACAATCCGGTTTTCCAGTTGCCAGAAAAACACTTCCATTAGAAAACTCACCGAAATGGGCCAAGTGCAGTGGTTCACAGCTGTAATCCCGGCACTTTGGGAGGCCGAGGCTGGTGGATCGCTTGAGTCCAGGAGTTTGAGACCAGCATAGGCAGCATGGCGAAACCTCGTCTCTAGCAAAAAAAAGAAAAAGAAAAAAAAAATTAGCTGGGTTGTAGTGGTGTGCATCTGTGGGAGGATGCTTGGGAGGCTAAGGTAGGAGGATTACCAAGCTTGGGAGGCAGAGGTTACAGTGAGCCATGACGGTACCACCGTACTCCAGCCTGGGCAACTGAGTGAGACATTGTCTCCAAAATAAATAAATAAATAATAAATAAAACCATGAAAAGTTCCTCTGAACCTGCATCTGTAAATGTGTAAATGTTATCTGTCACTTTGGGTTTCTTGTGCCAGTGAAACAGAATTCAAAGGAAGGAGCTCCCATGCGAATGGGGGTCATTACTGAGTATTGTGAGGGATCTGGATGGCTGCCGCACAGTGGAGGTAGGGAGGAGTCTGTCTGGACCATGTGGTTTCACTGCGAACCCCATGAGCCCAGCAGACCATGAGGATCTTGGTGCATTCATGCCTGGCGATAACGGTGAACAGGGAGCAGTCATGCCTGGCAGAGAACGGGCAACCAAAGGCTGGGGCCCCTCAGGGATGAGGGCTTGGGTCACCCCAGCAGGCAAGAGCCTTGGACCATCTGAAGAGCTGGCTCAGGGTGAAGAAAATCTTGCATGGGTTCTCTCTAGAGGGGACTGATGACAACTATTAATTATGGACTTGGGACCACCTGCAGTTGCCCGGAATGTAGCTCGTTCCAACACATCTCTTTATTCACTCTTTCGGTAGGTCATGCCTGTCCACTGTCCCGAAGACTCAGTGCCACTGTAGGCTTGGGGTGGGCACACATGGATCTGAGTGGTGCAAGGGGTGGACTGTGGCAGACACTTTCTGGTGCTCTGAGTCACTTTCCATTAATTTCCTTCTGATTTCTGCAGCAGCAGCGGTGGTCAGTTACAGGCAAGCGCAGGCATGCAGGGAATGTCCCACACCAAGCATGTGACAGCATCTTTTCCCTCTCTGGCTCAGAGTCCTTTCAACAAGGGTCTGTTGAGGCTATGAGCAAGCTCTGTCCACAGTTATGAGGAAGTCAGTGTCCTCAAGGGACACCCTCCACCTGTGGGAGCGGAGGAGCAGACGGATACATGCTCCAGGCTCCTTCTTGCGGAAGGACAATTCTGGGAGACATTCTACACTCTTTGCAAGGGTTTCTACAGAATCAAGCCCCCTTTGCTGAAGCAGCAACCATGATAACTCACCCTGACACCAGCTTTTCCTCTTTCCCTTTAGCACTCTTGTTCCTTCTGTCTGTTCCTTGAGGTGCCTCCCAAATAAACTCCCACCTCCCAAGACCTTGTCTTAGGTTCTGCTTTGAAGGCCTCCAAACAAAGGCACCCCCATGTTTTTGTTTGTTTGTTTGTTTGTTTGTGACGGAGTATTGCTCTTGTTGCCCAGGCATGATCTTGGCTCACTGCAACCTCTGCCTCCCGGGTTCAAGCGATTCTCCCACCTCAGCCTCCCAAGTAGCTGGAATTACAGGCATGCGCCACCACGTCCAGCTAATTTTGTATTTTCCAGTAGAGGCGAGGTTTCTCCATGTTGGCCAGGCTGGTCTCAAACTCCCAACCTCAAGTGATCTGCCTGCCTCAACCTCCCAAAATGCTGGGATTCCAGGCATGAGCCACCGCGCCCGGCCTGTTTATTTGTCTTTTGAGGCACGGTCTTGCTCCGTTGCCCAAACTGGAGTGCAGTAGTGCAATCACAGCTCACTGCATCCTTGACTTCCCAAGTTCAAGTGATCCTCCCACCTCAGCCTCCTGAGTAGCTGGGACTACACGCATGCATCACCATGCCTAGCTAATTTTTTGTTGAGATGGGATCTCACTATGTTACCCAGGCTGGTCTAAAACTCCTGGCCTCATGGCTGGGTGTAGTGGCTCATGCCTGTAATCTTAGCACTTTGGGAGGCTGAGGTGGGTGGGTCACTTGATGTCAGGAGTTCGAGACCAGCCTGGCCAACATGGCAAAACCCCATCTCTACTAAAAATGCAAAAAACAAAAACAAAAACAAAAACAAAATTAGCCAGGAGTGGTGGTGCATGCCTGTAGTCCCAGCTACTCGGGAGGCTGAGGCAGGAGAATCACTTGAACCCAGAAGGCAGAGGTTGCAGTGAGCCGAGATCACACCACTGCACTCCAGCCTGGGTGACAGAGCAAGACTCCATCTCAAAAAAATAAAAATAAAAAATAAAATTCCTAGGTTCAAGTGATCCTCCTTCCTCAGCCTCCCAAAGTGCTAGGATTACAGGCATGAGCCACCGTGCCTAGCCAAGGACACCCTGTAATCAAGCAGTCCTGGTGGAAGGGCTGGGGTGGCCCAGGGCAGCAGGTGTCTGGCCAACAGTTTCTAGTGTTTTGTGACTGCTACTTACTGACACACATAAAAGAGACAGTCATACTGGTGCGTACTGGTGGAATGTTGACTCTTGTCTTCAACAATGCCAAAGTTCAGGGTTTAGTAAAAGTATTTAAACAGGGCGTGGTGGTTCACACCTGTAATCCCAGCACTTTGGGAGGCTGAGGCGGGTGGATCATGAGATCAGGAGATTGAGACCAGCCTGGCTAACATGGTGAAACCCCGTTTCTAATAAAAATACAAAAAATTAGCTGGGTGTGGTGGCACATGCCTGTAGTCCCAGCTACTTGGGAGCTGAGGCAGGAGAATCACTTGAACCCAGGAGGCAGAGGTTGCAGTGAGCCGAGATCGTGCCACTGCATTCCAGCCTGGGCGACAGAGCAAGACTCCGTCTCAGGAAAAAAAAAAAAAAAAAAAGTATTTAAACTGGGCCTGGTGGCTCACACTTGTAATCCCAGCACTTTGGGAAGCTGAGGCAGGAGGATAGCTTGAGAACAGGAGACCAGCCTGGGGCAACATAGTGGGACCCCTCCATCTCTACAAAAATTGCAAAAGTTAGCCAGCCATGGTGGTATGTGCCTGTAGTCCCAGCTACTTGGGAGGCTGAGGCGGGAGGTTCACTTGAGCCAAGGAGGTCGAGGCTGCAGTGAGCCATGACTGTGGCACTGCACTCCAGCCTGGACGACATAATGAGACCCTGTTTCAAAAATAAAATAAAATAAAATAAAAAACAGTATTTACAGGCCCAAGAACTGCGCAGGTCAAGCCATTCATAACTAGTTCTTTCATGTATTCATAACATTTCAAGATAAAACCTCCATTTGGGTGATTATCTGAACAGCTGAGGCCTATGCCACTGGTATACAGAGTGTGCCTCTGGGTAAGTGGTGTCTCTTTCCCTAAATGGGGCTTCAGCCAGAAATTTGTCTTGTTTGGTTTTGTTGGGTGGTCAGGTTGTGCCAAGCATTACATATGATGCTTGAGTCATAATCACGTTGAGAACAGAAAAAGAAACCATTTATGGGCCCTTCCTATACTAAGCACTTCACATGCAGGATCTCGGACTGGAGAATTACTCTCCAAGGTAGCTATTGCTGTTACTTCCAATTCCTTGATGAGGACACTGGCTCAGAGAGGTTAAGTAACTTGTCTGGGGCCACTCAGCAGTTAGGTGACACAGCTGGTATTCTTGCCCTCTCCCTGGGCTGTCTTCTTGGTAGCACCTGTGAGCTCCAGCCCAGAAGAGATGCAGTCAGGTCCACTCACATCCTATTGGCTGGAACTGGTCACATGACCCAAGGTGAACTGGGAAGGATGCTGGGAGGTAGAGAAGAACGTGGCTAATTGGTGAACATTTGCAGCTCAGTACCAGATACAGCCGGGTGCAGGCAGGGCTCTGTAAGATGTGGTCATCTCTGCACATTGATTGCCATGCAAGGCTCGACTCAGCATCTGTTGGCCTGTGTCTGCTTCTCCAACCTGTGCACACACAAATGGGACCAGCCCCCAGCATCCCTGGGAGACTAGAAGAGGCCTTGAACTCCACTCGGGATCAGCTCTTCTGAATGCAGATTAATTGCTGTTGATGTTCTTTGGACATAATTTTCCGTGAGACAGGATCATTTGGAAACCCATAAATACACATTCAGATGCACGTGATGGATAATAAACTCGGCTCCAGCGAGTCATTTGAGCTGCCATAAATCTTGTTTGCATTTTCTTCCCCGGTGCCTGTAAATCAGGCCCTATCTCTGCCTTCTGGGTCCTGGTGGCCCCTATCTGCCATCCATTACGCTGCAGGTGGGGCATCCGACAGCCAGCCCCACATGCCGCCCTCATGCCCTACGCACATCCATCACGTGGCCAACCCTGCATCCTGCCGGCCTCCTGGGGGGCCCAGGTTCCCTGAAGTTTTACTTGTCTCCTGTGCTTTTCCGAATAGCAGCTGTCCCCTACCCCCAACATCACAGATTACACGAACCTGATTGGGTTTTAACGACATGCAAGTTTTGAAAGCAAACTGGAGCGAGCTGCTGCTGGGTTTCTACCCTCTCCTTGGCCTGTGCCCCTATGAGCTGTTTTGTTTTCAACAAGCCAACCATGCAAAGAGCAGGCAAAACCTTGTGGGGTTTGGAATCAGACACGGTGGGCTGCAATGGTTCTGTAATTAACAGATTTCAGCCAAGTTCTTTCTCCGGGTCTCAGCGTGCTCATCTGCAGGATGGAGATAATAACCCCTACGTCCTCGGATTGTATCTCAGTGTAACAATACTCAGGTAATCAACATTAGAGAAACCCCCAAAACTCAGTTGCTTAACCCAATATACAGGTTTGATTTTTGCCCCATGCAAAATCCAGTATGGCAGCTTCCCGCTCTCTTACAGCTTTGTTTTCTGGAGCTGATGATCCTCTAAGATCACCGCCGCAGGAGAGGAGAGAGACAGAAAAAGGACATTGGCTCCTAACTGCTCCAGCCCAGAAGAGATGCAGTCATTTCTGTTCATCTCCTATTGGCTGGAACTGGCCACATGACCCCAGGTGAACTGCAAAGGCTGCTAGGAGGTAGAGGAGCCTGTGGCTAATTGGTGAACATTTGCATTCCTCCAGGAGTGGTTGTGAGTGTTCAATCACATGCAGTTCTCGGGGCAGGGCACCGAAGGGCTCTAGCAGAGCCTCGAGATGTCAGAGATGAGTCTAAAATAAGATTGGCCGGGTGTGGTGGCTCATGCCTGTAATCCGAGCACTTTGGGAGGCCGAGGAGGGCAGATGACTTGAGGCAGCCTGGGCAACATGGTAAAACTCCGTCTCTACTAAAATACAAAAAATTAGCTGGGCATGGTGGCACATGCCTGTAGTCCCAGCTACTTGGGAGGCTGAGGCAGGAGATTCACTTGAACCCGGTAGGTGGAGGTTGCAGAGCTGAGATCGCATAATTGCACTCCAGCCTGGGTGACAGAGTGAGACTTTGTCTCAAAAATAAAATAAAATAAAATAAAATTTTGCCTGTGACCTGCTCTGGGCTGGGCAGCAACTCTTGTTCCTTTGGAATCCAGGAAGGACCCAGAGGTCAACCCTGGACCAGAGGCAACTGTTCCTCCTTTCTCCCTCCTCCTACCCTAAGGGTGAAATCTGTTGCTTGTCCTGGTGGAATTCTCTTTTTCCAGCTCCCATTCTCAAAAGCACCCCATAAAATACCAAAAATAAACACCGTGCATGGCTTCCATTTGGGGAGGATTTGTCTTTTTCCTTTAATACTTCTTACCACGACATACCAGCCTTTCATCTTTGCACGCCTGGGTCCATAACCCTGGGAGGCAGGCCAAAGGCAGTGTGTGTAGCCTCTTGGGTCAAATGAGGACTTACCCCCTCTGAATGCCGAGGAAAGCACAGGGGACTGTCTGGGGGAGGCAGCACGCAGTGAACAGACAGGGAGACGCTGGGTCTGGGCCTGGAAGGATGCATAGGAGTTTGTCGGGTGGCAAAGTTGAGGCAATAGACAGGGAGACATTGGGTCTGGGCCTTGAAGGATGCATAGGAGTTTGTTGAGTAACAAAATTGAGTGTGTTCCTGGCAGAGGGAGCAAAGTGTGCAGAGAGATAGGAATGGGAATGGACTGGTGTGTTCTGGGAGCAACTGGGAAGTCTGGATGTTAGGGTTCCTGGGGATGGAGAGGCCAGGAGGACTGGGTTGTGGAAGACCAGACTTTATCTCCAGGACAGTGGGGAGCCTGGGAACAGCGCAAGTGGGGACGTCCCAGGATACCTGCCCACCACGACCAACTTTTGTGACAGCACCGAATCTTGTATTGGTGGCAGGGTGGCCTGTTTTCTCCCCAGATTTCACTTCCTGGGCAAAGGCAGTCTTGCAAGAATCTGAAAGGAGGCGCCACATAAAATGACTTTTTTTTTTTTTTTAAAGTAAAAAGTCAACAGTTCCGTGATCTTTGTAGAAATTAATCAGGAACACATGCGTTCTATTTTTCATAAATTGCAAGAGATCAAAAGGAAAGGAAAATGCTCTTAGGGTAAAAGACAATGGGAGTTCCATCACCAGCTGGAACACCCCACACACTGTCTTGGAGTGGGGGGCCTTCCCTGCACCCAGCGTCCTGGTGTGCATCCCTGGAGAGAAAGTATGGGCTGGGCATGAGATACAGGATGGGCTTAGATACGACCCAGACCTGAGAAGCTCCCAGGCAGGAGCAGAGGACCAGGCTCAGCAGGGGACAATGACAATCTCTAGAGGGACAGTCCAGGGCCGAGGGAACCCAGAGAAGGCCTCTAAGTGTCTCAGATACGAGAGGAGGAACAATTGGAGAGGAGAACAAATGGGTGGGCTGGGGACGTATCGAGACTGTCTTTTTTTTTTTTTTTTTTTTCAGACAGGGTCTCCCTCTGTCACCAGGCTGGAGTGCAGTGGCACGATCTCAGCTCACTGCAACCCCTTTCCCGGGTTCAAGCAATTCTCCTGCCTCAGCCTGAGTCTGTCTAGAATGTACAGCTAATGAATCTCGATTTTTCTCTTGTGCTTTTCTCCCCAGCTATCTGAGGATGGGGGCACAATGGCAAAAGCCCTGGGCACAGAAAGCCAGTCCAGCTTTTCTCTTACAGTGAGGCCAATCCCATACTTTATGGGGGTTTTTCATACTTTTTTTTTTCTTTTTGAGATGGAGTCTCGCTCTGTCTCCCAGGTTGGAGTGCAGCGGCATGATCTCGGCTCACTGCAACCTCTGCCTCCTGGGTTCAAGCTATTCTCTTGCCTCAGCCTCCTGAGTAGCTGGGATTACAGGCATGTGCCACTACACCCTGCTAATTTTTGCATTTTTAGTTAGAGATGGGGTTTCACCATGTTGGCCAGGTTGGTGTCGAACTCTTGGCCTCAAGGGATCGGCCCGCCTCAGCCTCCCAAAGTGCTGGGATTGCAGGCATGAGCCATGGTGCCCAGTCCCAATCCCATCCTTTGAGCCTCAATGCCCTCATCTGTAAAATGGAGCTCATAATGAGACCTACTTCCCCCCGGGGAGCTATGGACAGGTGCATGCTCTCTGGGGCCTCTCTCACACTGGCCTTCCCCTTGCCAGCCTCCCCTAGGTCTATCTCCTGTGGGGGCTGCAGTTACTCATGGGCAGGAGAAGTGAGGAAATGCAGTTGCTCAGGCCTAGACCCAGCTGATGCCCTGTGTGTCCAAAGTCCAGTGGGGCCTGGGCCTCTGGTGGCCGGGACACCCCTGTGTCCAACCCAGGGTGGAGAAAGAGGCCAGGAGGACATGGTGCTCTGAAGGCCTTTTGTGTGGCATCCTCAAGGGACCAGATCCAGGGCTCCTCCTGCACCCTGAGCCCCCACACGGGAGCTGAACAGCACCCAGCCTGCCGCCAGCCACCCCCGCGGTGGCCTGGTGCCAGCCCTGCAGGCGGGCGGTGAGATAATCCGGCTAGACGGGCTGCCATCTTGGCACGTCCCAAGACGCCCGAGGCCACGGGGAGCTTCAAAAGGAAAATTAATGTCTCTTACCAGCAATTAGAGGAAATTATTCAGATAGAAATCTTGTTTTCTATCTCCTCATCCTTGTTTTTGAATCCCCAGCCTTTGATTTCTTTCTTCTCCGGGGATTCTCAGAAAGATGCTCTGAGAGCCTGGGCTGTGCACCGAGGCCTAATGAGGGCCTGGCACACCTGGCGTCGCAGCCTCGTCTGGGGTAGTCGTCTTCTGAGGCCTGGGCTCCTGAACCCAGCCCTGAGGTCTTCCAAAGAGGCTGGCGGGCCCTTGGCAGCTGAGGGCAGCTCTCCCGAGGTGGGTGGGCCTCTGTTGGGGCTGGCTCCCCCTGATGCCCAAGGGAGGGGGCACAGGGCTATAGGCAGACGTCATGCTCTTGGGGTGAAGGGGTGCTGAGGGCACTCCTGGGTGGAGGAGAGGCCCGAGGGGTGGACTTTTTGGGAACTGACACCCTTCCTGTCTCAGCGGGGTCCACTCACACTTTCCACCCTTCAGTCTTTCCCCACTGCCTCGGATGCAGCTTCAACTTCCCAACCCAGGGCTCAAAGCCCTGAGGATCTATCCCCGTTGGCTTCCCTGGCCTTGCCCGCCGTCCCCTCCTCTAAACGTCCCCCGCTCCACCTGCCCAGGGTGCCTGGCTTGTTCCAGACAGGAGCTCAGCCGCCATGACCCATGGTCGCACACACCCTGACCTGACATCAACGACCTTCTTCTCTTTTTCTGCCTGGTAGACTGCTGCACCTCCCCAGGTGGCCCAGCACTGCCTCACCTTCTCAGAGGTGCTGGCTTGGACCCCACCCATCAGAACAGTTGACATCTCCATCACCTAGTCCAGGCCACTGTCCTGTGCTAATCAGGAGCTACTCATGGGCTCTCTCCTCTAGAAACTCCTCAAAGAGGGAGAAGGGCGGCTTCATCTCTAGGTTCCCAGCGCCAGGTGGCCCTGAACGGGCTTTAATAAGTTCCTGCTTGAATGAGTGACACCCAATGATAATGAGGGCTTGAATAATTGAAGGAATGAAAGAATGAATGGGACTTATTAAAAGAGGCACCAGGAACAAGGTGTCAAGAGACGAATCTTGAATCATGATTCAGTCACTTCTTCCGTGTGTGACATGGAGCAAGTCGCTTTACCTTTCTGGGCTTCATTTTTCAGTTCTGTAGAATGGGATTAATAGTTTTAATTAAAACTATTAATACATAGTTTTAATTAAACTATTAATATATACTGCCTTCAAAACAGTGTGTGGCTAAAACAAAGTAAAGGGGTTGCCAGGTGTGGTGGCTCACGTCTGTAATCCCAGCACTTTGGGATGACGAGGTGGGTGGATCATTTGAGGTCAGGAGTTCGAGACCAGCCTGGCCAACATGGTGAAACCCTGTCTCTACTAAAAATACAAAAATTGGCTGGGCATGGTGGCGCGTGCCTGTAATCGCAGCTACTCAGGAGGCTGAGGCAGGAAAATTGCTTGAGCCCGGGAGGTGGAGGTTGCAGTGAGCTGAGATGGCGCCATTGCACTCCAGCCTGGGTGACAGAGGGAGACTCTGTCTCTAAATAAATAAATAAATAAATAAAGGGGTTGATCATGCAATTATATTAAAGGCCAATGTACCACTCATCCCTCCCTCCCTCCCTCCATCTACTCATTCATCTAATTATCAATTCATCCATCCATCCACTCATCCATCCACCCATCTATTCACCCATCCACCATCCATCCACTCATTCATCCATCCATGCACCCACACAGTCATTCATCCCTTCACCCATCTATTTATCCATCCAATTATCCACCCATCCATCCATCCATTCATTTATTTATCCATCCAATGATCCACCCATCCATCCATTCATCCATCCATTCACCCATTTGTTTATCCATCAAATATCTATTCATCTATCATCCATCCACCCATCCATCCATCCATCTATCCATCCATCCATCTGTCTGTCCTCTTGTCCATTCATTTAACAACCACTCACTGAGACTTCCTTCATGCCAGGCCTGTGTTGAGGAATGGGGGACAGTGTGGGGTTAGAAGCAGGACCTGCCTCCAGAATATTCTCTCAGGGAGCGGTCATCAGTGGCAGCAGAGAAGCCCAGACAGGAACTAAGGGGAGGAGGCTGAGCATGCAATCTCAAGAGTACAGCCCAGACTGGGCACAGTGGCTCACACCTGTAATTCTACCACTGTGGGAGGCTGAGGCAGGCAAATCGCTTGAACCCAGGAGTTCGAGACCAGCCTGGGCAATGTGGTGAAACTCTGTCTCTAGAAAATATTAGCCAAGGCTGGGCACAGTGGCTCATGCCTGTAATCCCAGCACTTTGGGAGGCCAAGGTGGGCAGATCACCTGAGGTCAGGAGTTCGAGACCAGCCTGGCTAAAATGGCGAAACCCCGTCTCTACTAAAAATACAAAAATTAGCTGGGCGTGCTGTCGTGTACCTGTAATCCCAGCTACTCGGGAGTTGAGGCAGGAGAACCACTTGAATGCAGGAGGTGAAGGTTGCAATGAGCCAAGATTAACACCACTGCACTCCAGCCTGGGTGACAGACCAAGACTCCATCTAAAGAAAGAAAGAAAGAAAGAAAAAGAAAAGAAAAGAAAAGAAAAGAAAAAGAGACTGGGCACGGTGGTTGACGCCTGTAATCCCAGCACTTTGGGAAGCCGAGGCGGGCAGATCACAAGGTCAGGAGATCGAGACCATCCTGGCTAACATGGTGAAACCCCATCTCTACTAAAAATACAAAAAATTAGCCAGGCTTGGTGGCGGGCACCTGTAGTCCCAGCTACTCGGGAGGCTGAGGCAGGAGAATGGTGTGAACCCGGGAGGCGGAGCTTGCAGTAAGCCGAGATCGTACCACTGTACTCCAGCCTGAGGGACAGAGCGAGACTGTCTCAAACAAAAAAAAAAAAAAAAAAAAAAGAAAGAACAGAAAAGAAAAAAATAGGCAAGCGTGATGGCACATGTATGTAGTCCCAGTTACTCGGGAGGCTGAGGCAGAAGGATCACTTGACCCCAAGAAGCAGAAGCTGAAGTGAGCCCAGGTCATGCCACTGCACTTCAGTCTGGGTAATAGAGTGAGACCCTATCTCAAAAACAAAACAAAACAAAAAAGAATACAACCCAAATCTCTTCTTCCCACCACCTCAAATGCACCTGGTCTTGTCATGCTCAACTGGCTTCAGAAACCCTAGGAGACCAGGAACACTTCTGCCAGGGGTCCAGTTGGGAGGACACTTAGAGGGCCTGGTCATGGAGGTGGAGGTAAAGAGAAAGGGAAAACCAGACACAGAGAGGTTAAGAAATATGCCCCCAACTACTGTTGAATTGGGATGTGAGTCCTGAGCCACATTCTTAACCAGGTCCACATCCTGGATCAAATGGGCCCTCAAGTCAAGTGCTTGGAAAGCCTCCAATAAGTAGCTGGCAAGCATCTATTACATACTTCCCCTGACAAGACGCTCCCTACCTTTCCAGGCTAGTGAGGCTCATCTGTGTATGGCTCTGACTGTGAAAAACTCTTTCTTGGATAGAGGATCCACATTGGTCCTGGCTCTGCCCTCTGGACCCTGTATTCCTGTTGGCCTGGAATGTCCCTGCAGAAACTTGAAGACAGTAGCGTGTCTCTGAGCCTTCTCTTCCCCAACATGGGTACTCTTCCCTGCTCCCCCCAGGCTCTCTCACCTCCCAGCTGTCCATCTAGCACAGAAGATCAAATGTATCATTGAGACCACAAGGGAGGGGAGGCAGCTTGGGAGATCAGGAAAAAAACTTATGACAGTAATTTAGGGTCTTAGCCTCACCCTTGGCCTTATCCTGTGCTTTCTAGACATTAACTTTCATCAGCCCCCAAATCTTGATTTAATCATTCCAGCTTAACGTATTGTCTTCGTTGCTACAAAATGCCTTGATTCTTTTTGGGGAGTAGAGATAAATAATAAACAAATAAAGGTACCCGTTAACCCCCCCACTAAGTTTGGGGGGATGATCACATCTGCGTCCTTTCTCTCTTGCCTGCTTCAAGAAACAATTGTTAATTATTTTAGCAAGTTTCAGATCAGTTGATGTCATGACAATATCTTGAAATCAACCATAGTGGCCGGGCATAATGGCTCATGCCTGTAATCCCAGCACTTTGGGAGACTGAGGTGGGTGGATCACCTGCGGCCAGGAGTTCAAGACCAGCCTGGCCAACATGGCGAATCCCCATCTCTACTAAAAATACAAAAAATTAGCTGGGTGTCATGGTGCGTACCTGTAATCCTAGCTACTCAGGAGGCTGAGGCAGGAGAACCACTTGAACCTGGAATACGGGAGGCGGAGGTTGCAGTGAGCCAAGATCACACCACTGCACTCCAGCCTGGATGACAGAATGAGACTGTTTCAAAAAAAAAAAAAAAAAAAAGTCTACCATAGTGAGGGTCTTTACACCATGAGAATTGGCAAACACTACCAGTCAGGGCTTTCCCTCCTACATTTTCCAGCACACAACTGAATATGCCTCTCATCTTTCTTGTCCCCATGGAGTAGTCAAGTGAGGAGGACTGCCTGATCCTAGAGACCCTGATCCTCCTAAGATGCACACTAGGCCTCTATTCTCAGAGGACTTTCCCCTCACCTGACTCTCCTCCGTGCACATGCTGTCTTCCTCTGTATTCTTTTAGGAGCCACAGGGCTTCAAGAATGCATCCATTCATTCAACATATGTTGAACACCACTATCTGTCAGGCCCTGGGCTGGGGACTTGTGATGGAGGACTTACAGATTGAACAGAACTGCCTTCTCTACCAGTGCCTTGAGGGGACTCACTCTATGTCATGTGCATGATTCATGCTATCTCATTTAACCCTCACAACGTCCAGGCCCATTTTATAGATGAGAAAACTGCAGAGCCTGGAGTGTCAAGTGGGTGATTTCTATCTGTTCTGCTCTGAAGACCCAGGTTTAACACTCCAAAATGACAGTGGTGGTAATTTTTTATTTTCTTGTTTGGTCTTCATTATGGCTCTGAGAGGAAGCTGTTTGTTGCTCTATTTGTCAATGGGGAAAGCCTGAAGCTCAGGGATGTTGACTGGTCCAACTTGCAAGCTTGAATGAAAATGCAGGACTCTGTCTCCTAATCCAGGTGGTGGTGCAAAATGAGCCCCCCTCCTGGGGTGGAGCCTTGAGTTGGGATCCCTGAGTTCTTGTCTCAGCCCCAGTGGGGATGTCAAGGGTGACCTTGGACATGTCACTTCTCATGATCTAAGCCATTCTGTGCCCTTCAGCCCTGATTGCTCTGAGCCCCAGACCCTGCCATCCCCTGTCACTTGAGCTTCATCATAAGACGTTCCATGAACGTTGCCACTTATTGCAACACAGATGGAACTCTCTAAGCCTCTGTTTCCTCATGTGTAAAAACTGGATAACAGTAGTTTCTACTTTACAGGATATTGTGAGGATACAGTAATATCATACTCTCAATGGATCCCTCAAGGATGCTCAATGTTAGCCATTAACTCTCTGGGAACATATCCCCACTGTCTAGCTGGCTGTGGTAATCATGTATGAAGCCCACGAACATTCAAGTGTCCAGTGATCACCTAAAATGCACACAAGTTCATCCATTCAGTGTTGACATGGACAGATGGTATGGTGGATTACAGATGGCTATAAATTATTTGTCATGCCTTTCAAGAAATCTACTTCCCCTCCTGTTGAGTCTAGACTATCCTCGTGGCTGCTTATCCAATAGAATGCAACGGAAGGAACAGTGGCCAGTTATAGTGTCCTAGTCTTTATGAAGACTGGCAGTTTCTGCTTCTCCCTCTTGGAACACTTGCTCTTGGGACACTGCTTCTCAGAAACCAACCATCATGCTCCAAAACATGTACAGAAGCCACATTTAGGCACTCTGGTTGACAGCCCCACTAAAGTCCCAGGCAACATCCAACATGAGCTGTCAGTCATGTGAATGGGCCATCTTGGATATTCCAGCTCACTATAGCCCCCCGATGGCTGCATCCCCAACCAACATCACATAAAGCAGAAGAACCTCCCAGCTGAGCACAGTCAACTCATAGGATAATGAGATTTAAGATAGTTATTACTTTAAACCACTAAGTGTTGGTACAATTTGTTATGCAGAAAACCAAGTGTTGGGGCAATTTGTTATGCAGAAAACCAAAACATACAGTATACCCATTTATGAAACTTTAAAGTATTTATTTACTATTTTTTTGAAAAAGATTATATTTTTTCATTCTATACTACAGAAAACTATAAACAATAATTTGCTGCCTCTATTTGTATAGCCTGCAAGGTAAGCATGGCTTTTACACTATAACATGTCTGGAAGAAATCAAAAGAAGATTATTTTGTAATCTATGTGAGAAATTTATACAAAATTCAAATTTCAGTATCCATAAATAAAGTTTGATTGGAATACAGGCATGCTCATTAATTTATATCTTGTCCACAGCTGGTTTGTTGTGAGAGCAGTAGAGTTCTGTGGTAGTATCAGAGGCCATATGGACCATAGCACCTGAAATATCTACTGTCTGGCCCTTTCCAGGAAAAGTTCACCAACTCCCTTCTGTGGAGCATTAAATATGTATCATCATTTTGAACTTAAAATCTTGCATATAAGAACTTGTATGTGTCTGAACACTTATTGACTGAGTCCTGTAAGGAAAAATCAAAAAAGCAACAGTGGACTTTTTTGCTTATTTATTTTTAATGTTTATAGAGACATGATCTCAGTTGATCACCCAGGCTGGAGTGCAATTGTGCAATTATAACTCACTGCAGCCTCCATGTCCCAAGCTCAAGTGATTCTACCACAGCCTCCTGAGTAGCTGGGACTACAGGTGCATGCCACCATGCCTGGCTACATTTTTATGTTTTATTTTGTAGACACAGGGTCTCGCTATGTTGTCCAGGCTGGTCTGAAACTCCTGGGCTCAAGCAATCCTCCCATCTTGGCCCCCCAAAGTTCAGGGATTACAAGTGTGAGCCACGGTGCCAGGTCTATTTATTTGTTTGTAAGTTTGAAAGCTTTCAGAAGTTTAAGAATGGCCCAAGCTGGGCAACAGTGGCTCACACCTGTAATCCCAGCACTTTGGGAGGCTGAGGTGGGTGAATCACCTGAGGCTGGGAGTTCGAGACCAGCCTTAGCAACATGGAGAAACCCCATCTCTACTAAAAATACAAAATTAGCTGGGTGTGGTGGCACTTATCTGTAATCCCAGCTACTCGGAAGGCTGAGGCAGGAGAATCACTTGAACCCAGGAGGTGGAGGTTGAAGTGATCCAGGATCACACCATTGCACTCCAGCCTGGGCAACAAGAGCAAAACTCTGTCTCAAAAAAAAAAAAATGGCCCAACAGTGTGAAAACATAGGAGGAATGCCTAGAAAGCATTCAAAGAGAGATCAAAGGGAAACTCTGATTATGGGGATGAACAGAAGACTTTGAAGAAAGAAACTAGAAATGGAAGGGGTCCTAGTGGGAAAAGGACATCCCCTAAGGCCAACACAGCATCCATGCCCCCAGCCCCTTCTATCCTCCCCGCCCCCACTGTCCTGCCCTGGCCAGAGCTCCAGGTCGCACTATTCCCACTATAGGGCCTACACTAGCTGTCCCCATCTTTGTCCCCTACCCATCTTCCTCCACTAGGGCTCAGCTTGACAACCCTTCCTCGTTAGCCTACCACCTCTAAGCCTGCATTGCTTCCCTTCTCTGTGCTCTGAAGTTATGTATACAGGACTTGCCTCTAAGCTCCCACTGGCCAGGTCGTACCATTGAGACCCAACCACTTATTCTTCTGCTCCCTGGGCTGGCTGCACCTTGTGGGTAGTCATTGGGCTTATTTATCTCTGGGCCCCCAGGGAAGACATGAGAGCCAAGCTGCTGAATACAGGGGCCCTGCAGCTTGTACTGAGCATTTGAGTACCAGAAACTTACGGAATTTCACGGTGGAAGACCCTACAATACGGCATCTCCTTCCCATGCCCCACTGTCAGGGACAAGGGGTGTAGAGACATCGGGGCCTCCCAGCTGGAGAGACTGTTCAGGGCCAGCTCTGAGCTGCCTCCCACCCTCGCCTAGCCTCTGGCAGGGCCTCTGGCCGGCAGGAACGGCCAATAGAGTCACCTCCTGCTGACAAGCCTGGCGCTGACAGCCGGGATCTGGGAGAACAAGAAGTCCATTCAAGGCACAGGGCCGGGCGGGCCCACTTTCAGGTGTATGATCTCACCTCTCGGAAACTGGCAAGCCGCCGGAGGGCCTCGACAAGCCTTTGATGACCCTGTGCTGAGGACGCAAATCCTAGGCCTGGCTGACACCCTGCTCCAAGGACCAATGACTGAGGCCAAAGACGGTCCCAGATGGGGCCTGGGTAGGGGTGAAACTGCACAGGTGGACGGGCAGAGCTTCCACCTTGGAGAAGAGACCCAGGCCTGACTGGGACCCAGAGCCAGGATGGGCACCTGGAGTGGCAGGGACAGCCCAGACCCCTCCTGCCCCGCTTCCCGGGAAGCAGCAGCTTGTGTGTTCTGGTCAGTCGGCTTTGGCAAAGCTGACTGGTGACATCAGGCAGGCACCCCCTCTCATCCAGATCCTGGGTCCCCCCCACACTGGGACCAGCTGGGGGCTAGAGCTAAAGGAACTTTGCTTCCAGCTCAGCTTGTGGCTGGGCTTTGTTGCCCAGTAACCACCGGCACCCTAGTGGAAGGGACCGGCCAGGGGGAGCAGTTGGCCCCATCTCAGCTGGAATCTCCCAGGGTAACTGGGCCTGCAGCTTGCTGGAGTTCGTACTTTTCTGTGAGCTCACAGGGCAGATCCCAGGAGCCAAAACTGACCCAGAGGGAATGGAACTCAGATGGTCAAAGAAACCACTGCCCTCTGCCCTCTTGGCATGCGACCTCAGTTCCACCCACGGAGACCAGATGGCGGTCTCTGGCTTTTCCAAGGACTCGCGGGGCAGGAGTCCAAGACAGAGCACACACTGGCCTCTCACTGTGACCAGCAGTGGCCTCTGTCGTCACCTCTGTGGATGGCAACACGGGCCTTCCATCCATTCCGCAAAAGGAAGGCAAAGCCGCAGCACCCATGCAGGGGCCTAAGCCCCGAGGGAGGTTCCCCATGCCTTTGAAATGACTATTCTGCTCTGGCTGGAGGCCCCGGGTCCTGCCACCTGACCCCAAGAGCCTCTCTCAGCTCAGGTCCTGCCTCCTGATCACTCACTGAGCTTGGCCTCCAAACGACTGTGGCAACGACAGGCTGTCTACTGCCTCTCAGAGCTCCTCCTGCCCCGGCCGGCCTGGCTCATTGGTGCTGTGGATGGCTCCCCATCTCCCAGCAACCAGGACTTCTCCCTCCTCCAGGCCCCCGGGACTCTGCCTAGCCCATGCCCTGGGCTATTTATGGATGTGTCCACTGCTCTGCCTCTCAAGAATAGAGGCTGGGTGTGAGCCCACACCGATTCCTGGTGCTCAGCACAAGCCTGGTCCAAGGAGGCACCCATTGGTAGTTTGCAAAGTGAAGTCTCTGGTCATTGAAAGGGCAGTGTGACCACATCCTTGGAGTGGAAAGATGACAGTCTTCGAGAGCAGACAGCCGTGGGCAGTTGTGGCCCTTGGACAAGTATCTTAGCTTCTCTGAGCCTCAGTTTCCTCATCTGCAGAATGGGAATATTAGCACCCATTCCCCTACAAGAGAGCACAGCAATTCAAGGCTAAAGAGAGTTGTTTGTTGTTTTTGTTTTGAGACGAAGCCTTGCTCTGTCACCCAGGCTGGAGTACAATGTTGCGATCTCAGCTGCTGCAACCTCTGCCTCCCAGGTTCAAGTGATTCTCCTGCCTCAGCCTCCCGAGTAGCTGGGACTACAGGTGTCCACCACTATGCCTGGCTAATTTTTGTACTTTTAGTAGAGACAGGGTTTCACTGTGTTGGCCAGGCTGGTCTTGAACTCCTGACCTCAAGTGATCCACCCACTTCAGCTTCCCAAAGTGCTGAGATTACAGTATGAGTCACTGTGCCCGGCCGTAAGGCTGGAGAGAGGTTTAAGAGAGACCAACTGTGTGAAGCCCCGTCTACCAGATCCGGCACAGGCACTCAAAAAAAATCAGTCCCCACTCCAGCTCTGGGCTTCTCTCTCACTGGCCTTCTGCGCCCAGTGCCCCAGAAACTGACCTGAGCCGGGGTGGGAGCCTTCACAGCAGCTTGTAGGGAAAATGCTGGGCCAGGGTCCTCCGCCCTGAATTTTGGCCTCATCCTGCCACTTCCTGCCTATGTGTGCAAATGAGAGCTGCCTTTTCTCTCTGAATCCCAGCTTTCTCAACTGTAAAATGGGTACTCCAGCCTGCCTGGCCCACCTCACAGTGGAGGTCCAGGTGCTGTGTAGACTGTCGAGGGCCATGTGACAGGTGGCCCAGGCCACCCAGGGACTGGGCCACCTTACTGGCAGGTGGGCATAGTGATGGCTCTTGTCTAGGATGGCCTGCCTGGATGGTGACCCAGTGAGAGTCCTCAGTCCCCAGCCAGGGCTGCTCTGGGCCCAGCCTGGCCTGAGATACCATCCCAAAGACAATTACCATGCTTCAGCCTCTCGAGTAGCTGGGATTACAGGCACACAACCATACCCAGCTAGTTTTTTTTAGTAGAGACGGGTTTCACCTTGTTGACCAGGCTGGTCTCGAACTCCAGACCTCAAGTAACCCACTTGCCTCCACCTCCCAAAGTGCTGGGATTACAGGCACGAACCACTGCATCCAGCCAGGCCTCCAGCTTTTAGGGGAGATTCACATCTGCCCGCTTGATGGAAGTTGTGGGCAGGGCAGGAAGGAGAAGAACCAGTATTTACCAGAATGGATGAGGGCATTCCAGGAGCGGCCTTTTGCTGAATGGAGGCAGCATGGAAAAGGAGCAGGCAGGACCCGGACAGTGTAGGAGCCTGAGGCTGTCCCTCCAGGCTGTCCCAGGGATCTGGAGCCTCATCGAGGCCCCGTCCTTGGCTCTTCTACCGCCCCCATCCATGGGAGCCAGGAATCTTGTTGCCTCAAACTTGGGGAGTCAAACTTCACAGACAAAGCGCTCCCACTGGAGGTGCTTGGAGGCCTCGAACCTGCATCCTTGAATGGCCCAATGCCCTGATGGGCTGGGCTTCAGAGAGGGAGGGAGAGGTTATGGAGTGCTGGGAGTGGAAACGGCTGGAGGTATGATGTCATTCCATCTGCAGACCAGGAAACAAGGGATGACAGAGGGGGCCGCACAGCCAGGCAGTGACAGGTGAGGGACAGAAAGGGATACCCCCCGCCACCCATTGTCCTGGGGGTGCTGCCCAGGTTCCTGAGTAGTTGGGTCAGGTTACCTAAAGAACCCTTGAAAGCCCACGAGGAGAGAAAACCCGCTTTCAACAAACGTGGAGAAAGGCGTGGATCAGAGTTTAACAGGTGAGGTCCCCGATGACTGTGTACCACTCCATGCAGGGCCCAGGGCACACAAGCCTCCTTTGTCCCCTCCCGTGCACATGGGACCAAGACTAAGGCTTCTTCCCCCTGAATATCCTGCCCTCCCTCCCCAGCCTCCTGCCAACTGCCTGCCTTCCAGTGCCCCCGAGGACACAGGATAGAGGATTGCTTTGTGGACCATTGCTGGGGACATGTGGACAGGCAGGGGCTACCAGCTCAGAGCAAAGACGTCACAGATGCGTGAAAACACTGAAGATGGGGACGCAGAGGCACCGAGCATTAGGTGGCTGGAGTCACTGGATCACAGCATCTGGAGCCAAGGCTTTCCACTGTTCCCAGGTGTAATTCTTCCTCTGCCGTGTAAAGCGGGTGCCCCAGCTGTACTCACTGGGCTGCTCTGTGGGTCGCACAGTCAGTAAGCGGCAGAGCTGGGATAGGAGGCCAGGCAGGTAGGTGTCTCAGCCCGGTGTCTTACCCTCTCTGGCCTCAGTCTTCTCATCTGTCAAATGGTGTAATAATAGGATATATTCCTCAGGGTTGCTGGGAGGGTTATGCACGTGAGTGCTCGGTGACTGTTCTCTAAGGGTTTGCTGCTGTTTTTTTTACTTAAGGAAACTTAACATCGAGTAGGTTAAGCAGCCGGGGCTTGAATTTAGTCTTCTCTGCACCAAAGTAGTACTGTGGACTCCTGTGCCGACGGTGATCTAGAGATTCCCAAGTCCCAGAGGCTTTGGGGAAGGCGGAGCCAGAAGAGGCTGCTCAGCTGTCAGTAGATGGCGCTGTGGGGCCACAAGGGCCGCCCTCGCTGCAAAAGCGCATTGACGCACCATGCTGTGCACAGACTGGGGTCTCCCAGCCCTGGGCCAGGCCCCGCACCAGGTATGGCCCCAGGAGAGGGGGTGCTGCTTACCTTGTTTCCCTGATGAGAGATATGAAGGCTCAGAGAGACTGAACCACTAGCCTTGAGGTCACACAGCTATAAGGGGCAGGGCTGGGGCTCCCCACGCCAGATGTCTCACTGAGATCCCCAGCCCCACCCCCATCCCACCCCTCACTCTGGCCCTCAAGAGGCCACAGTGACTCCCCGGCGCTTGATGGGAGCCAGGCGCGCCCCTCCTCCCCCCATGGCTGGACATTCCAATGAAGCTGAAGCCACCAGCTTTGAAGTGAGAGCTAAACCCGGATTAGGGCGGCTCCAGGCTGGCCTCTCCCTCCCAGCCCCATTGCCAGGTCCACGCCCACCAACCATGTCAGGCCAGAGTCCTGGCCGCACAAAGGGGTCTGGGGCCCAGAGCGGGCAGGACCTGCCCAGCACAACACAGCCCCTCTCATAGATGGTCTCTGCTGAGAAGCCTCAGGGGCCCGCACGACCTGCTACTAGCCTGAAACCCCACGTCACGCGGGTGCCAGCCCACGGGAATGGGAGGCTGTCTGTCCATCTGTCTATTTGCGGGCAGCCACACTTCCCTGGCCTCACTCTGCCTGTTTGGGTTCCAGGATCAAGCCTCTTTATTCAAGGAGATTTAGACTCAAGACTGGAAGATGACACTGGTATAGTGAAGCTACACCAGTTCTGGAACCCATGTTCCAGAACTTTCTGGAACATCCACCTTCAGATTGATCTCTCACAGCCTTTTCTCCAGAATTCAGCTCTTCCCAGACTTCACTATTTTATTTTATTTTATTTTATTTTATTTTATTTTATTTTACAGAGTCTCACTCTGTTGCCCAGGCTGGAGTGCAGTGGTTCAATCTCGGCTCACTGCAACCTCCACCACCAGGGTTCAAGTGATTCTCCTGCCTCACCCTCCCAGGTAGCTGTGATTATAGGCATGAGCCACTGTGCCCAGCCTTATTATTATCTTTTTGAGACGGAGTCTCGTTCTGCCACCCAGGCTGGAGTACACTGGTGCAATCTCTGCTCACTGCAACCTCTGCCCCCGACTGGATTCAAGTGATTCTCCTGCCTCAGTCTTCCAAGTAGCTGGGATTATAGGCATGCACCACCATGCCCGGCTAATTTTTATATTTTTAGTAGAGATGGGGTTTCATCATGTTGGCCAGGCTGGTCTCGAACTCCTGACCTCAGGTGATTTGCTCACCTCGGCCTCCCAGAATGCTGGGATTACAGGCGTGAGCCACCGTGCCTGGCCTTTTCCTAGACTTCAGTGGTTCCCATTTCACCTTCATGCTTCATTACTTTTTTTTTTAACCTAAATATTGTTTACATTTATAGTTTTCCTTAAATCGACTCCTGTAAATATGTTTATTTTAAAGAAAGCTTTTATAAAAAAGAAAAATTGCTATCAAAAATGAAAAGCTAGTCCCCTGTGCCACGTACAGACAATATGCATAAAGACGCATATCACGGCTGGGCGCAGTGGCCGATGCCTGTAATCCCAGCACTTTGGGAGGCTGATGTGGGTGGATCACGAGGTCAGGAGATCGAGACCAGCCTGGCCAACATAGTGAAACCCTGTTTCTACTAAAAATACAAAAATTAGCCGGGCGTGGTGGCGGATGCCTGTAATCCCAGCTACTCGGGAGGCTGAGGCAGGAAAATTGCTTGAACCCAGGAGGCGGAGGTTGCATCGAGCTGAGATCACGCCACTGCACACCAGCCAGGTGACAATTCAAGACTTCGTCTCAAAAAAAAAAAAAAAAAAAAAGCATACCACGAAAATGGAACAATGCCGTTCAATTCTGGCTGGCTGCCAGGGCCTAGGGAAGGCTCTCAGCCTAGTGTCTGCTCCCTTGCTAAAGAAGGCAGTAGGCTGGTCAGAGACCTGGTTGCACAAAATCCAGCCTCTCCTTGATGCAGTCAAGAGAGAACATTGTGGAAGCAGACTCCCTTTCAGCATCTTTCATTTGGAGTCTGGTCATCATCTCTTCTTTGTCTGCATTTCTCCTACACATTCTTCAAGTTATCACCTCCTCCAGGAAGCCTTCCAGGCTGAAAAGGGCATCCCCTGTGCTTCTTCAGCTCCACAGGCATTTCCTGACTTGGCATTTGTCATCCTGGTTTAATAAATCACATTTCCGGTTATATCACTCCCAATGGAATGAAAGTGTCCCTCTTTTATTCCTTAGAGACAGGGTCTTGCCCTGTCACCTAGGTTAGAGTGCAGTGGGATAATCATAGCTCAGTGCAGCCTCTAATTCCTGGGCTCAATCAATCCTCTTGCCTCAGCCTCCCAAGTAGCTGGGACTCCAGGCACACACCACCACACCCAGCTTTTTTTCTTTTTTTTCAGAGATGGGGTCTCATTATGTTGCCCAGGCTGGTCTCGAACTCCTGGCCTCAAGCAGTCCTCCTACCTTGGCCTCCCAAAGTGCTGGGATTACACATGTGAGCCACCACACCCAGCAAGGGCCAAACCTTTACCATGGCCCACACAGTTCTGGGCCACTCCCTTCCACCCACCGCAGCCTGTCCTCTGGCTGTCTACCTCTCTGCCGCCTTGAGTCTTTCTTGCATCATGATGTCCTCACTGGTCATGGGGTCAGCTTTCTCCTGGATATAAGCTCAGTGTGGTCTGGTGAGGGGTGATCTGACCACCTTCAGGTCCCCAGGCCTAGTCTGCTTGAAGGAAGAGAGCAGCCTGGAAACTTAGCATCGTCACTGTCTCCATTTTCCAAATGGAGAAGCTAAGTCCTAGTGAGGTTGGTGACTTTCCCAGGGTCACCCATCTAGCCATGGCAGACCTGGATGCAAACCCAGGCCTCCGGGGCCAGCAGGGATCCACCCTCCCCTAAACTCCCTCCCTCTCAGGACTCTACTTCACCTTCATCAGGCGAGATGTTTTGTTTGAGAGAGACAGGAAGAGAAAAACAGACATGGACAGTCCCCTGGGACCCCCGGAGGCCCAAGCTAACCCCCAGCCAGACTGAAATCCTTAGCCCAGCCCAGGGCTCAGCTCAGAGCAGGCATAGAGTACAATCTCCCATCAAGACTCTGGCTATACATCCTGGCTAACAAGGTGAAACCCTGTCTCTACTAAAAAATACAAAAAACTAGCCGGGCGCGGTGGCGGGCGTCTGTAGTCCCAGCTACTCGGGAGGCTGAGGCAGGAGAATGGCGTGAACCCGGGAGGCGGAGCTTGCAGTGAGCTGAGATCGGGCCACTGCACTCCAGCCTGGGCGGCAGAGCGAGACTCCGTCTCAAAAAAAAAAAAAAAAAAAAAAAAGACTCTGGCTATGGGGGCGCCCCCTTGGAACCTCACTGCGTGCCTTCACCAGCTCCTGAGGCCTGAAATTCCATGAGGAGGTTTCATTGCCCTGAGGTTTAGTGTCCCAGGCTAAAGACACCATCAACCCCTAGTCCCCACTCCCACCCCAGCCACGTCCTGGCTGTGAAAAAGGTGCAGCCACTCCCAGGGTTGCCACAAAAACAGAGTGATGGTGGAAGCCTGTGCCAGGCAGGGTCCCTCCACCAGCCACGCTGTCCCGGGAGGGGCCCCACCCTCCTGCGGTCAGCAGAGGCTCCCTGGGAGAGTCCCCACCCCGCCAGCTCCAAGCCCCTGGGGTCCGTCCTGGAAAGACCTTCAAAGGACTTGGCCATTCTTGAGTGAGTGCCAGGACGGAATCTGCTCCCAGAGTCAATTTAAGCAGCCACACGGGTGGAAGGAATTTGCCGTTTCTCTTAACAGCGACCCCCTCATGATTTACGTGGGGGCCACTGTCCGAAGGCCCCCGGCTGATGGATCCCGAGTGGAAAAATGAAATGCCAAGACCCAAGTGTCTTGCTGGGCTAATTATCCTCAATGAGACCCAGCTGGCTGTGGCAGCTGGCGGCGCCAGGGCAGGGCCGGATCCCTGTACCCAGCTCCCTGGGGCTACAAAGGCCTGTCCCAACCCTGCCTGTGTTCCCTGTCTGTCACCTACCAGGCCAAGTCTGGGGCCACCAGGGATTCCAGGAGAGCCACTTTGGCCAGATAACAAGATGCGTCACCTTGGATGCTGCCAAGCAAGCCCAGGACTGGCCATGGCCTTGGGTTTGCTACTGCCCTGGGGGGTAGAAATCCTTGAGACACCAGGGGCCCTGGGGTTCCATTCTGCTTATGGGAAGACTAAGGCCTAGGCAGACAGGGAAAGTCCCCTGAAGCCTCCAGGAGGCTCAGGAATAATTGCAATTCCAGCCTCAGCTTCTGCCCTGCAGTGTCTTGGAGGCCCAAAGCCACAGAGCTGCTTCCAGATAACTCCCATGGTTCGGGGCTGGCTCTGTGGGTGTCCTGGAGCCAGTCAAATATTTCCCAAGAGCCTCCTCCATGCCAGGCCCCATGTAGGGTGCTGGGGGCATAGCCGTGGGCAAAATCCAGCCCACTCGCTGCCCTCGGGGACTTATAGCACTCTGGGGGAAGACAGACACCACTTACCAAAAAGCAAAAGTTCTTGGTGCCGTGAAACTACATGGAAAGTGATTTGGCCTATTCCGGTGTCAGGGCCTTAGGATGTGCTGCTGACCTGAGACCAGAAAGCTGAGTAGGGAGTGTGATGGTTAATACCGGGTGTCAACTTGATTGGATGAAGGACGCAAAGTATCGTTCCTGGGTGTGTCTGTGAGGGTGTTGCCAAAGGAGATTAACGTTTGAGTCAGTGGACTGAGAATGGCAGACCCACCCTTAATCTGGGTGGGCACAATCTAATCAGCTGCCAGCAAGGCCAGAATATAAAGCAGGCAGAATGTGAAAAGACTAGCCTGGCCTAGCCTCCCAGCCTACATCCTTCTCCTGTGCTGTATGCTTCCTGCCCTCGAACGTCGGGACTCCAAGTTCTTCAGCTTTGGGACTCGGACTGGCTTACTTGCTCCTCAGCTTGCAGACAGCCTATTGTGGGACCATGTGATCCTGTGAGTTAATACTTAATAAACTCCCCTTTATGTATATCTATATCTATATCCTATTTTATTTATATTATATAATATATATTATATAATAATCTTTATATATATGATAATTATATATATATCCTTTTCTTTCCCTTGTGATCCTGTGAGTTAATACTTAATAAACTCACCTTTATATAGATATATCCTATTTTATATATATATCCTATCCTATTTTATATATATCCTATCAGTTCTTTCCCGCTAAGAACCCTGACTAATACAGGGGGATTGGGCAAAGGAGCAGGGAGTGTTTCAGGCAGAGGGAGCAGCATGACCAAGACTCTGCAACAGGAGGAAACATAGGGCCCCAGATGAAACTGTGCAGCTGGAACCCAGAGCCCAGGGCATGGTGGTGCAGGGAAGTTCAAGAGGCTGGCAAGGGGTTCTCTTGTTTGTTTTGGTTTTTATTATTTTTTCTAGAGATAGGGTCTTGCTTTGTTGCCTGCCGAGGCTGGTCTAGAATTCCTGGACTCAAGCAATCCTCCTACCTTGGCCTCCCAAAGTGCTGGGATTACAGGCATGAGCCACTCCACCCGCCACGTTCTTGTACCTTTAGAAAGGTGCTTCCAGAAAGAACTCTGGAAAGACGGTGTGTCCATCCATATGCTCATTCTTGCTGATTTCTGTCTGGCTTTTGGGAGCCTCAGCCTTCCACCCCCGGAAGGGCAGCTCTGTGGGTCACGCCAGCTACCGGGACCAGAGGAAGAACTGGAGAGCCCGGGGTCATCCAGGTATTCCTCAAGGACTGGACAGAAAGGCATGGATATTGAAGGTGGCTGGTGGTGTGCCCAGGTCAGGGGCAGCGGAGACCACCAATGAACCAAGCTTGGGAGAGAAGGGCCTCCAGGAGGCCATGCTGTGTAACTCCCAAGAGTGGCAGAGACCAGGGAGCCACCAGCAGCCACAGAGCTGGCTTGTGCCTTCTGAGAGGCCCCCTGCTTTTCTTTTCTCTGGGGCCCCACTGGAGCCTCATCACTCCCATGCCTATAGCCTAACCCAACCCTGGTATCTCCCAGCCAGAGACGGTTGAGGGCAGAGGTGAGGTACTACTGGTGTTATTGATCACCGTCTCTGAGCACTGGTACAGAGGAGGTATAGACAAGTGGAGGCACCGAGGACAGAGGAATGAATGAGATGAATGCCCCTGGCCTCCTCTCTGAGCTGACATGGAGCCCCTCTGGCCTTCCCTGCTGGCTGGCCCTGTGTCTTGGAGGAGCTGGGCTCCTGCAGGTGGGCAGGCCTAGCGGCAGGGTGCAGCTGGCAAGCAGATACCTGTGGCCTGCGGTGCCTTGGCTCTGGCTTGGTTCTGCGGGGCACAAACAGGTCTGACAAGTTCCTCAGCAGCAGAGACAAGGCTCGGTCCATGATTTCCAGGAAAGTCAAAGTCTTGGAGAGCAAGCGGAGCCAGGCTTGGGGTGGAGGGAGGAGCTCCTCTGCCACATACCTGTCCCCTGTGTCCTGAGCCCAGAGCTCCAGACGGATGGTGGTGCTTCTCTCTCCTGCCTCCCACAGAGGGAACAGGAGCTCAGCAGTGGGGGAAGAGGAGGGGAGACCTTTCACTATGGCCGAGGGGTCGGGGAGTGTGGCCCCTGTGGTTAAGCAGCTACTGTCAAAACCAGGGCTGGCCATCAGCAGGGTCCAACATGCCACCCTCCTTGGCCTCCTTCCTCCTGGCCTCTCAGGGTCTGAATTCTACTCCTCAACCCACAGCCTCCAATCCTTGGCTCCAGGGACCTCCTCCCCCAACCTCAGCCACCCTATTCCAAGATCACACCTTAGACCTGCTCTTCTCTTCCTTAAACACTTGGTTCTTCTTTCTTTCTTCCCTTTCTTTCCTTTCCTTTCTTCCTTCCTTCCCTCCCTCTTTTCTTCTTTCTTCCTTCCTCTTTCTTTCTTTCTCTCTCTTTCTTTCTTTCTTTCTTTCTTTATTTCTTTCTTTCTTTCTTTCTCTTTTCTTTCTCTCTCTCTCTCTTTCTTTCTTTCTTCTCTTCTCTCTCCTCCTCCTCCTCCTCCTTCTTCTCCTTCTTCTTCTTCTTCCTTTCTCTCTCTCTTTCTCCCTTCCCTTCCTCCCTTCCTTCCTCCCTTCCTCTCTTCCTCCCTCCCTCCTTCCCTTCCTTCTTTCTTCCTTTTCTTTCCTTTCTTTTCTTTTCTTTTCTTTATTTCTTTTCCCTTTTTTCATTGAGACAGGGTCTCATGGTCTTTCTCTGTCACCTAAGCTGAAACGCAGTGGTGCAATCACAGCTCACTATAGCCTTGAACTCCTGGGCTCAAGTGATTCTCCTGCCTCAACCTCCCAAATAGCTGGGACTACGGTTGTGCGCCACCACACCCGGCTAGTTTTTTGTATTTTTAGTAGAGATGATGTTTGGTCATGTTGGCCAGGCTGGTCTCAAATTTCTGACCTCAAGTGATCTGCCTGCCTCGGCCTCCCAGAGAGCCGGGGTTACAGTCATGAGCCACAGCATCTGTCCAACAGTGTCTTAGATATAACACCCAAAGCACAAGCAGAAATAGCTAAAACAGACTTCATCAAAATTTAAAACTGTTGCACATCAAAGGGCACTATCAAGAGAGTAGAAAGACATCCCACAGAATGGGAGAAAATATTTGCAAATCACATGTCTGAAAGGGTCCAGGCTGGGCATGGTGGGCTCATGCCCGTAATCCCAGCATTTTGGGAAGCCAAGGTGGGAGGATTGGTTGAACCTGGGAGTTCAAGACCAGCCTGGGCAGCTCTCCTAAAAAAAAAAAAAAAAAAAAAAATTAACCAGGTGTGGTGGCTCATGCTTATAGTCCCAGCTACTGGGGAGGCTGAGGTGGGAGGATCACTTAAGCCCGGGAGATTGAGGCTGCAGTGAGCTGTGATGGTACCACTGCACTCCAGCCTGGGTGACCGAGTGAGACCCTGTCTCAAAAATAAATAAATAGACAAATAAATTAAAATAAAAATATCTAGTATGTAGAATATATAAAGAACTTCTATAACTCAGCAACAAAAAAAGTGTAACACAATTTTAAAATGGGCAATGAACCTGAACAGATTTCTCCCAAGAAGAGATACAAATGACCAATAAAAACATAAGATGCTCAATATCATTATCCATTAGAGAAATGCAAATCAAAACCCAAATGAAATACCATTTCATACCCACTAAGATTGTTATAGTTTTGGAAAAAAAAAAAAAAAACACAAAACAGAAAATAACAAGTATTGGCAAGGATGTGAAAAAATTGAAACCCTTGTACATCACTGGTGGGAATACAAAATGGTATAACCTTTTTGAAAAGTAATTTGGCAATTCCTCAGAGGTTAAATATAGAGTTACCATGTGACCCAGTAATTTCACTCCTAGGTATATGCCTAAGAGAATTGAAAACATATATTTATACAAAAACTTGTACACAAATGTTCATAGTTGTATTATCCATAAGAGCTAACAGAAATATCTCAAATGTGCATCAACTGATGAATAAACAAAATGTGATCTATCCATAAAATGGAATCTTATCTGGCTATATAAAGGAATGAAGCCAGGTGCGGTGGCTCACGCCTGTAATCCTAGGAATTTGGGAGGCTGAGGTGGATGGATCACCTGAGGTCAGGAGTTCGAGACCAGCTTGACCAACGTGACAAAACCCGTCTCTACTAAAAATACAAAATTAACCAGACGTGGTGGCTCACACCTGTAATCTCAGCTACTTGGGAGGCTGAGGTGGCAGAATCACTTGAATCCAGGAGGTGGAGGTTGTGGTGAGCCAAGATCGTGCCATTGCACTCCAGTCTGGGCAATAAGAATGAAACTCTGTCTCAGAAATAAATAAATAAATAAATAAAGGAATAAAGTCTACAACAAGGATGAACCATGAAAATATTATGCTAGGCCGGGCGCGGTGGCTCAAGCCTGTAATCCCAGCACTTTGGGAGGCCGAGACGGGCGAATCACGAGGTCAGGAGATCGAGACCATCCTGGCTGACACGGTGAAACCCCGTCTCTACTAAAAAATACAAAAAAAAAACCTAGCCGGGCGAGGTGGCAGGCGCCTGTAGTCCCAGCTACTCGGGAGGCTGAGGCAGGAGAATGGCGTGAACCCGGGAGGCGGAGCTTGCAGTGAGCCAAGATCACGCCACTGCACTCTAGCCTGGGCGGCAGAGCGAGACTCTGTCTCAAAAAAAAAAAAAAAAAAAAAAAAAAAAAGAAAATATTATGCTAAGTGAAAGACACCACACACAAAAGGCTACCTATTGCAGGATTCTATTTATATGAATGTCTGGAACAGGCAAATCCATAGAGACGTGCAATAGTAGCTTCATGGTTGCCAGGGGCTGCATGCAGGAAGAATAAGGAGTGATCACTAATGAATTTCATTTTGTGGTGATTAATATTCTGTTTATAAGTAGTGGTAAAAGGCAGAGCGCGGTGGCTCACACCTGTAATCCCAGCACTTTGGAAGGCCGAGGCGGGCGGATCACCTGAGGTCAGGAGTTCGAGACCAGCCTGGCCAACATGGCAGAACCCCATCTCTACTAAAAATACAAATGTTGGCTGGGCATGGTGGCACGTGCCTGTAATCCCAGCTACTTAGGAGGCTGAGGCAGGAGAATCGCTTGAACCCAGGAGGCAGAGGTTACAGTGAATCGAGATCACGCCACTGCACTCCAACTTGGGCAACAGAGTGAGACTGTCTTTAAAAAAAAAAGTGGGTTTTATGGTATGTGAATTGTATCTCAATAAAAAAAAGTTTTTTTTTTAAGTGTGCACTCTTTTGCCTCTTTTTCCATATAACATAGTACATATGAGCAATCAGCCAAGCTGTTGTGTACATCAATAGTTTATTCTTATTGCCATGTGCTATTCCCATGTATGAGTGCCCTATTATTTATTTATTCAGACAGGGTCTCGCTGTCGTCCAGGCTGGAGTGCGGTGGTGTGATCACAGCTCACTGCAGCCTCCAACTCCTGGGCTCAAGTGATCCTCCCACCTCAGCCTCCTGAGTAGCTGGGACTATGGGCGTGCACCACCACGCCAGGCTAATTTTTATTTTATTTTTATTTTTATTTTTTTTGTAGAGATGGGGTCTTGCTATGTTGCTGGACTGGTCTCAAACTCCTGGCGTCAAGCAATCCTCCTGCCTCGGCCTCCCAAAGTTCTGGGACTACAGGTCTGAGCCACTGTGCCCGGCCTCTTTTCAGATCGTTATGGCCATTTGAATATTATTCTTGTCATCTACCTTTTTTGGGGTTATAATCTTTCTATTATAGATATGAAGGATTTAAAAAAATATATATCCTGTGGATATGAGATCCTTGTCACGATGTATGTGTTGCCGGTATGTTTCCTGGCCCAGTGCCTTTTTTCTTTCTTAATTGCATCTTTTGGTGACCAGAAGTTTTTAATTTTGATGAAGTCCAATGTATCCACTTTTATGGTCAGAACTATGTGTGTCCCATTTAAGAAATCCTTGCCTACCCCCTAAACATCCCTTGAAGCCACCTCTTCCCTTCTGACGTCTTTGCCTCTAGCCAGCTCTTTGCGGCCAGTTTTCTCCCGTGCTTCTCCGTTCTCCTCCCACCGATGTCCCCACCCCACTTTTTGCCCCCTCCTCTGCCTCCCTCACTGCAGTCAGCAGCATCTTCCTGCCCAGGGACAGTCCTGGCTCTTCTGAGAATCCCTGGGACCAGCACAGCCTCTGGCACGCACTAGGTGCTTAATAAAAGCTCCATAAATGAAGGCAATATCCTGTGGCTTAGCTGGGAATCGTTAAAACTGTCAATTAGCTCTAAACACCAGCTCCTCGGGAACATTTGAGCAGAGCCAGAGAAACAAAAAAGTTTTGGAAAAACCAACAAGATAGGAATGTTTCGTTTTCTCCCTCACTGGAGCATTTACCGCACAAACTCAGACCTCGTTAGCATTATTTATTCTTGCTTTGTCCCCAACCATAGACAAGGGAACACTTTTTCTTGTACCCGCCGGTTGCAAGAGCTCCCCGTCACACCCTGCAACAGTGTTTGCTGCCCCTGAACGCTGGGGAGACTCGTGATCCCCTAATCCTTCTCTTCACCATGAGTGATGACGTAGCACAGGTTTCTGTAGTCCAGGTTGCCGCACACATCTGGGGGGAACGCTGCAAACATCTGCTTGACCTGGGAA
This sequence comes from Macaca thibetana thibetana, assembly GCF_024542745.1. Taxonomy (NCBI): domain Eukaryota; kingdom Metazoa; phylum Chordata; class Mammalia; order Primates; family Cercopithecidae; genus Macaca; species Macaca thibetana. Next base: position 139,588,771 of record NC_065580.1, on the reverse strand, counting down.
GGAGCAGAAAGTCAGCCTGCACCAGGCCAGGTGGCAGCCAGAGCAGAGAATCTGCTGTGATCCACCAAAATCCCAATTTACCTCCTCCTCACTGAAGCGGTCTGCCTGGGTCATAAGTTTTTCTTTGATGCTGTTCAAGGGAGAGACACAGTCATGTTCAGGGAAAGGCATATCCAGCTTGAACATGCAGACCCCAGGGGTGATGAAGGGCAAGTGGGGGCAGGGGGATGTCCTGGCTCAGGAGGCCAGGCTACTCCAATGGCCCAGTAGCCTCTGAACCTCGGTTTCCTCCTCCATGAAGTGGGCTTTCCTCCCAGCATCAGGTAGGGACCAAAAGAAATGACCTGGGGACCCCAACATGGGGGCCACTCTGAACCTCAGTTTCTTTTTCTATATAAAGTGGGCTTTCCTCCCAGCATCAAGTGGGGACCAAATGGAATGACCTGGGGACTCCAACATGGGGGCTACTCTGATTTCCCATCATGCACTATAACTAAGCTCTGTATCATTGAGGGGAGACACCTCAGGTCCCCCACCACAGAGCCTCTTTTGCCTGATTCTGGACACAGTGTTTTCTCCAGCTTGTGATGTTCACTGACATCTGCAAAGCGCTTTAGAGACGACAAGATGCTTGTGCTCTGCCAAGGGTATAGGAAGGCCTGTCCAGGTCTGTGTCCTCTTGGGCCTGCAAGGGACTGGTGCCCCTTCAAGTTTGGAGGGTCCCGCAGGGTTCTTAAGGGAGCTTAGTGGGCAGGGATGGTGTCAGACAGCTGAGCGGGGCCTCGTCCACCCACTCTGGCACCAGCTGCGGCAGACCTCACTAAGGACCAATGCACATTTTCCATTATTTATGTTTCTGTGGGCCAGTCACAGTTTCCAGCTCTCCAGGCTGGGGACTTTTCACAGACTCTGTTTCAACCAGAGCCTCCGTCGTGGCCCATCTGGCCTGCCTGGCCTGCAGCTACAGATCCAGGTCCCATGTCCCAAGGCAGTGTCTTCAGTTCCCAAATTAGGGCCCCAAAGGGTCTTTCCAGCCTTGTCCTTGAGAGCAAAGGTGGTTGAGAGTAGAGGGAGGGCTCGGTGTCACTCCAGGGATGCCTCTGATGCTTCCCCAGGTCCCCAGGATGGAGGTAGGAGCCACAGACCCCGAGGGAGGGGTGAAGGGGAGGACTGTGGCCTGGAGCAACCCTCAGCATCCCCTCCCCATCCCAGGGGAGTATGTGACTCATGGTCTTGGAGTTGAGAACGTGTGAAACAGGACAGACCCTCTCCACCTCCACCCCTGCCGCATCTGCCCTCTCCCCCCCCTCCAGCTCCATATGTGAGAATCTCAAAACTAGCAAAACTTGCCTCAAAACCTGAAGGCCGGCAGCATTACAGTAATTGATCAGGAAGCCTGGGCCTGGGGAGGAATCTTACCTGCCCCAGGCCACCCTCAGGTCCAGCAAGGTTCTGAAGGGACTGCCTGGGCACAGCTCAGAGGTCAGCCCTAAATCCTGGGTCCTGGGAAGGCTGCCACTCCCCCGCCCACTCCCGCCTGCAATCCTTGGCTCTCTGTTCTCGTGTTGTCACTGGGTGGGGCACCCCTACCCTCACGATGGCAGCCCCAGTGCCTGCAGCCACTTTCCCTTCATACATTCCAAGTGAGCCGGTCACCTTCCCCAGTCCTTACTGCCCTCTTGCCCGAGGCAGTGCTGGCTACGATCTGGCTCAGTCCTCTCCCCAGACCCTGGATCCTATGGGCACTGGTCCCTGGCTCTTTGCTTATCTGTCTGCCCGACTCCGTCTCGACGGCCATGACCCTCCTGGGACCTGCAACCCTCTCCTCTCCTTCTCCAGGCTGGCCTCCATGGTGTCCTTCCCTAACTCCTCCTCAGGTCCTCCCACGCTCCCAGGGCAGACAGAGAGTCCAGGGGCTAGGGTGTGAGCCTCTCCAACAGGCCCCACCTGCCACTCTGTGCTCAGTCTCCCCTATACCACCTCCACCCACACCCTCCAACTGCAGCCAACTCCAAACAAATATGCACACGCCAAGCCCTGGCCCTCCGAGCTCTCTATTCTCTCATCTAGAATGCTGTTCCCGCCCTAGCCTGGGCAACCCGTAGTCATCCTTCAAGGCCCGCCTTTGCCCCCACACCCACCCCACTAGGAAGCTCTCTTGGAGTGACCCACCACTTTTTTTTTTTTTTTTTTTGAGACAGAGTTTCACTCTGTCGCCCAGGCTGGAGTGCAATGGCGCCATCTTGGCTCACTGCAACCTCCACCTCCTGGGTTTAAGCGATTTTCCTGCCTCAGCTACCAGAGTAGCTGGGATTACAGGCGCACACCACCATGCCTGGCTAATTTTTTTTTTTTTTTTACTTTTCAGTAGAGACAGGGTTTTGCTGTGTTGGCCAGGGTGGTCTAGAACTCCTGGTCTCAAGCGATCTGCCCACCTCGGCTTCCCAAAGTGTTGGGATTACAGGCGTGAGCCACCGCGCCCAGCCTGACCCACCACTTCTTATCCATTTCTACTTCCATGCACACACAGAGAAGGGGACACCAAGACCCAGAGAGGGGAAGGGACATCAAGCGATATCACTGGGCTGGATCCCCAGCTCCTGCTTTTGGGAGAGAAGACTGGGCTGCCACCAATCCTGACCCCAGCCCAGAGCTGGCTTATTCCCCTGAGCCTTTGCAGGCAGGAAAACCCAAGGCAGTCAGGGGGAAACTTACACATCGGCCTTGACAAAACCTTTTCCTTCAGTGTCGAACACTTTGAAGGCGTGGAGAATGGTCTCCTCTGGGTCCGTGCCTATAAGCAGCACATACAGGGCAGAGAGAGAGGCAGGTGGAGAGGGTCCCACAGAAGCAGGCACCAGGCTGGGCAGGGGCTGGGGATGGGGGCAAGTCCCACGGCCCCCGCACGGAGGCACAGCTCTGGGGAACTTCCTCCCCAACTTCCACTGCACAGCGAGGGCCGAGCTCACTTGAAGCAAGAACAAGGAGGGAAACAGGTCATTGTAATCATAGACAAGGGCACCGCATATATATTTTTGTGAACAACGTGTGCAACTGTACATGGAGACCCTGATTGAGCATTTACTTTGTGCTTAACCCTTCCCTATTTTACAGATGGAAAAGCTGAGACCCAGAGAAGTTAAGTGACTTGTCCAGGGTCTCACAGCTGAGTCTGCTGCATGACCAGTGAAGGAGGGGGGCATGACTCTGGGGCTCACGCGTTACCCAGGCTGTGCACAAGACGTCGTGGGTGGAAGAAAGAGTTCTGTACGTGGATGCCAAAAGGCTGGGGCTTGGGCAGTGGCGTTGGAGGGGTCTGAGAGATTGTCCTGGCCAGAAGTGGGGTTAGGTGGGCCCACGGGCCAAGGGAAGGGGCTCGGGGGGCAGAAGTGAAGCCAGAGAAGTTCTGCTTTTATCACGTTCACAGCATAGTCTTGGGGAGAGATGTCATTAGAAGAAACGAATCTGATACCCACAATGGGATTGAATGTGCAGCCCCCGCATTGCACCAGTGGGAAACGGAAGCCCACAGAGAGGAAGGGTCTTGCCCAAGGCTTCACAGGCTGCGTGAATGATAGCAGGTGACCTGGCCACCCTTGCCTGGTGCTCTTTCCCCCTCTGTCACCGTGTCCCCCTTGTTCACTGTGGACGCGAGGGTGCCCCCTTCCTTTCTTCAGTGCTCAACTGTGTCATTGGTGAAAGGGGACAGAGATGGTGCTTGACACCCACCTCACAGGAGCAGCTAAGATAACATGCCATTCATGGTAAGGTTTTAACAAACGTGTATCAATCAGGGCTGCAAACAAATCTGAGTGCTCTATGCCTGCAGCTTTAAGATGTTATCCCCTGGAGCTCTCAGAGCACCCATGGAGTAGATGTGGTCGTTTTAGTTTATCAGAGAGAAAACAGGCTCAGAGAGGTTTCATTACATGCCCAAAGCCCACTGATAAGAGAAAGGACGATTGAAACCCACCTCTGTGGACTCCAGAGTCCCCTGCTCCTTCTGCCACCCTGTGCTCCTGCCAGTCAGATTGGGTCAGGCAGGGCCATGTGCCTCCCCCATCAGACTAGGTCAGGGCCATTTGTTCCTCCACCATCACACTAGGTCAGGACCATCTGTGCCTCCCCCATTAGACTGGGTCAGTGCCATCTGTTCCTCCTCCATCAGACTGGGTCAGGGCCATCTGCGCTTCCTCCATCAGATTAGATCAGGGCCTTATCTATGCCTCCCCATCAGATGAGGTCAGGGTCATCTGTGCTTCTCCCATCAAACTGGATCAGGGTCATCTGTGCCTCCCCCATCATACTGGCTCAGGGCCATCTGTGCCTCCCCCATCAGACTGGATCAGGGTTATCTGTGCCTTCCCCATCATACTGGCTCAGGGCCATCTGTGCCTCCCCCATCAGACTGGGTCAGGGCCATCTGTGCCTTTCCCCTCAGATTCGATCAGGGCCTCATCTGTTTCTCTACCACTAGACAGGGTCAGGGTCAGCTCTACCTCTCCCATCAAACTGGATCAGGATCATCTGTGCCTCCCCCATCATACTGGCTCAGGGCCATCTGTGCCTCTCCCATCAGACTGGGTCAGGGCCATCAGTGCCTTTCCCCTCAGATTAGGGCCTCATCTGTTCCTCTCCCATTACACAGGGTCAGGGCCATCTGTGCCTCTTCCATCAGACTGAGTCAGAGCCATCTGTGCCTCTCCCATCAGATTAGATCAGGGCCTCATTTGTTCCTCCACCATTAGACTAAGTCAGGGCCATCTGTTCCTCCCCCATGAGACCAGATCAAGCCCATCTGTGCCTCTTCCATCAGACTGGGTCAGGGCCATGTGTGCCTCCCACATCAGACTAAGAACTAGCCAGGAGTATGGCAGTGTCTGAATCTCCAGGCATCTCTGAAACTGGCACAGAGTGAAAAAGCCTGGCACATGCTGGCCTCACTGGCCTGGGAACTTCTAGAGGGCAGAGCCATGGACTGCCTCTGGGCAGGGTGGCAGGAAGTTCGTGTGCCCAGCAGAGAGGCTCAGCCCAGAGCACAGCAGGGGCAGGGTTCCAGGCCCTCACAGCCTGTCCAAGCAGGCAGGGGTTGGGGGGTGCCTCCAAGCGGGTGAGGCTTGAGTGACCAGAGGCACCCACATGGGATTTGCTTCCGAGGCCACAGCCTCCCAGGTTTCACTGATTAGTTGAAAATTCCCAGCGTCTTTGAAGAGGCCTCACTGCTTGGGCAGGTTTGTGGCCAGCTCCAGCCTGTCCCCCTGCAGATCATGCACATGGACTTAGCTCAGGCTCTCAGGCACCCAGCACAGCCCTGCCACTCCCTATTGCCATGGCTGGCAGTCCTCCCTTCCCTCCTCCACAGAGAAAACCTCTATTCCTGAGACTGCAAACCTCATAAAATCTGCTACAGAGTGGCTACCTCCCCCCATCATCGTTGGGAATCTCATGACACAGTCTCCTCTTCCCAATTAGTGGGGTGAGGTGGCGCCCGCCCCAGCCCCCTGCCCTCCCGGCTCCTGTCCCCTCCCACCGGCCTCTCACGCAGTCTGGCCACGTCTGCACAACAGGCTCAGCCGGAGCCCCAGTCCCGGTGCCCCTGCAAAAATGAGAAACAGCTGCAGCCCTGCAGCCCACACCAGACCCTGGGTCACAGCTTCAGCTCAACCATGGACCAACACAAGCTTTTAGTCTCCATCTTCCCATCTGCGAAACAGGTTTGGGGCCCACCGTGAGCTGACAGAGTCCCCTCCCCTTCCCCTGAGCACTCCTGAAGGCCTCTTTAAACTCCTGCTCTGGCAGCAGGGCCCCTGGCCCACGTCCAGCACCAGGGGTGGCAGGTGCTCACCGCCTCACCTCCTGGGCCGGGCCCTGGGCCGTCCACTCTGGCAGAACCAGAGGCCACTTCCCCAGGCCCTCCCGCCGGCCTTTAACAGGCCTCCTTCAGTGACGTTCCTCTGGATAAAAGAATCAGGCCTGTCTGCTTCCTTTGAAGTTGCTGGCTAGAGTCACGCATATCTTTCCCACAGAGCATTCTTCTCTCCTGGCCTCCTGGGTTTCTGAGCTCTTCCAGGAGGCAGACATGGTCCTGGAAATAGGCCCCGACAAGCTGCCCGGAGGTGGGCCCAGTGATGCTCCTGATTCAGCTAGACAGCCCCACGTTCAAAGCCTGCTCCGGATGAGCCTGCCCTCCCCAGCCCTGGGTTTCCTCATCTCTCGCACCCAGGCTGATGGCTGCCTTCCTTCTGGCTCTAGATCTGCCGGGACACGGTGCGTGGAGGCTGCTCTACCCCCCAGCAGGTCACGACCCATGAGAGTACTGATTTTTCACCCCATCGAACCTGTGATGTCAGGTCGGATCACCCTGTGGTGGACTGAATGGTGGCCCCTAAAAAGGTATATCCACCAGAAGCCGGGTGCGGTGGCTCACACCTGTAATCCCAGCACTTTGGGAGGCCGAGGTGGGTGGATCACGAGGTCGGGAGATCGAGACCTTCCTGGCTAACACAGTGAAACTCTGTCTCCCCTAAAAATACAGAAAAATTAGCCGGGCATGGTGGTGGGCACCTGTCCCAGTTACTTGGGAGGCTGAGATAGGAGAATGGCATGAACCCGGGAGGCAGAGCTTGCAGTGAGCCAAGATCACGCCACTGCACTCCAGCCTGGGTGACAGAGCGAGACTCCGTCTCAAAAAAAAAAAAAAAAAGAAAAGAAAAAGATATGTCCACCAGAGCCTGTAAATGTCACCTTATTTGGAAAAAAGGACTTTGCAGATGTAAGTTAAGCATCTTGAGATGCAGAGATCATCTTAGATTATCCAGGTAGGACCTAAATCCAACAGCAGGTAGAGTCCGGGCGCTGGGGCTCATGCCTGTAATCCCAGCAGTTTGGGAGGCCACTATGGGCAGATCACTTGAGGTCAGGAGTTCGAGACCAGCCTGGCCAATGTGGTGAGACCCCGTCTCTACTAAAAATACAAAAAAAAAAAAAAAAAAAAAAAAATTAGCCAGGCATGGTGGCGGGTGCCTGTAATCCCAGCTTCTTGGGAGGCTGAAGCATGAGAATTGCTTGAACCTTGGAGGTGGAGGTTGCCATGAGCTGAGATTGCACCATTGCACTCCAGCCTGGGCAACAGAGTGAGACTCCGTCTCAAAAACAAAACGAAATGAAACAAAGAGGCAGGTGGAGGGAGGTTAGATAGAGGAGGACGGGACCATTGACAGCGAAGCAGAGATGAGAGAGGTAGAGCCACCAGAAGCTGGGGAGGCAAGGAATGGATTCTCCCCAAATCCTCTGCCAGATTTTGCACTTCTAGTCTCCAGGACTGTGAGAGAATACATGTCTGTTGTTTCGAGCCACCCGGTTTCACAGAATTTGTTACAGCGGGCTCAGGAAACTATTATAAGCCCATTTTACAGACCAAAAAACTGAGGCCAGAAAGCAGATAAATCTGTGCAAGGTCAACCTAGGAGTCAATGGGAAGCCAGGGCCTGACCCTAGGCCTAGCCAAGGCAGGGGGTCCAAGGGAGGAGGCCTGGCAGGGGCAGCCTGAGGGTGGGGGGCTGACAGTGCCCACCTCCCAGGGACCACTGCCCCAGCTGGCTCTTCCTTTTTTTTTTTTTTTTTTGAGATGGAGTCTGGCTCTGTTACCAGGCTGGAGTACAGTGGCCCAATCTCGACTCACTGCAACCTCTGCCTCCCGGGTTCAAGCAATTCTCCTGCCTCAGCCTCCCAAGCAGCTGGGATTACAGGCACCCACTACCATGCCCAGTTAATTTTTGTATTTTTAGTAGAGTCAGGGTTTCGCCATGTTGGTCAGGCTGGTCTCGAACTCCTGACCTCAGGTGACCCACCCACTCGGCCTCCCAGAGTACTGGGATTACAGGCATGAGCCACCACGCCCGGCCTTGGCCCTTCCTTCTAACCATGGAACTCTCAAGCTCTGGGATGTCCCTATGAGAGAGCTCCCCCAGGGCCAGGACAGAAAGGGGACACAGATGGCCCCAACCCTCCACCCCACGCCTAATGCTGTGTCTCGAGTGGGTACAGTGGTTAGAGCCAGGGTTTGGGGTTGAGGTTCCATCCCGGCCACTTTTTGCTGGGGCATCTGGGGCAGGGTTCGTGACTTCTCTGGGTCTGAGTCTCTTCATTTGTGAATGAGGCTCCCTGATCCTTCCTCTGGGGGCTCCAGTGGCCACAGAAAAAGACAAGGGGAGTAACTCGCTCTGCACGGGGGTCGACCACAGCATCTTTCGGAAACACCTTCCCTCCGGCATCCTCTGCCTGTCCCCCCAGCCCCATGTGCAGAGCGGGCAAAAGGAGCCCACAGGTAGGAAGGTAGGGGAGCAGCATGGCTGGGGGCAGTGGGATGGGGAGCACTGTCCTGATGGTGGGCGAAGGGGTTAAAGGCAGGGTTTAGTTGTTGTTGTTGAGACAGGGTCTTGCTCTGTCACCCAGGCTGGAGTGCAGTGGTGTGATCTCGGCTCACTGCAACCTTCACCTCTCAGGGTCAAGCGATCCTCCCACCTCAGCCTCCAAAATAGCTGGGACTACAGGTATGTGTCACCATGCCTGGCTAATTTTTGTATTAGTAGAGATGAAGTTTCATTATATCACCCAGGCTGGTCTCAAACTCCTGGACTCAAGCAAACCGCCCGCCTCAGCCTCCCAAAGTGTTGGGATTACAGGCATGAGCCACCATGCCTGGCCAAAGCAGGAGTCTTTACGGTTACCCCAGTCTGTGGTGAAGAGAGGGAAACTGAGGCAGGGCCCCTGAAGGTGCGTGCACCCGGGGGCTGGTGTCTGGGGCCACATCATGCTCCCACCTGTGGTGTGTGTGTGTCAGGGCACCCCCTTCATACACACATCCCCCTGCCATTCCCCGCCGTCCCCCAGGACTCCAGGAGCCTGGCTTACCCTTCAGCTTCTCCCCAAACATTGTCAGGAACACCGTGAAGTTGATGGGTCCGGGGGCCTCCTTCACCATGGCCTCCAGTTCCTCGTTCTTGACATTGATGCGGCCTGTGGGAGGTGAGAGGTGGGGCCGCCCAGGAGGATAAGAGAGAACAGAGCTTGAGCCTTGGAGGGTCCCACAGAGCCTCCCCACCCAGCCGTCCCACATGTCCCCCACTCAGCCCTAAGGCCCTGCCCCCTCGTTGGGGGACTCTTTGGGGGACATTTGGGCCACAGTCAGCTTCCGGCTGCCCCCAGCCTCATGAGAAGGGGAGCAAGTCACTCTCATCCCCATTTTACAGGTGAAGAAACTGAGGCCCAAGAAGCTGCAGCTGAGGTGCACAGGGGCTGCAGGCTCAGGATTCCTGTGCCCCAGGAGGGGATCAGTGGATGCCTGGATGCCGGGATTCCCCGTGGTTCCAGGGGACACTCAGATTCCCAGGGGCTCAGGGCCTTGTTACGTCCGTTCCGCCACCTAAACCCCGCATAGGCAACTTCAGGCTCTTCCCTGGGGCCTTAGAGGGGGCAGAAACCTTAACCTGGGAGTTGGGTCTTTCCCTCCGAATCAGCTTCTCCCCTGCTCTCCTGGCCCCTCCCCACACCCAGGGCCACCTACACCAGCCCCAGGCCCGTGCTGCTACTCCTGTCCCTGGAGTGTCCTCCCCTTCCCTGGCCGAGTCCTTCTCCAACCCCCCAGGAAGGTCTCCTGACTTTCCAGGCAGCGGCTGCGTTTCCCCTGCGCTCCCCAGCACAGGAGCCTCTCACGCCCACTGCGAGCGCTGCCCCGCTGGCCCCAGCTGCCCACTCTCTCCGGATGGCCCGGCCCTAAGCTCTGCTGGCTGCTGGCTCACCCACCCAGTGCGGCAAAGGTGTCCCTCAAGTCCTCTTTGTCGATGAAGCCATCGCGGTTCTGGTCCATGATGGTGAAAGCCTGGCAGAGACACAGGTGCTGAGTGGCCACCCACCCTTCCAGTCCCCGGCAAGGACCATCCTCCTGCTGACTGCTGCCCAAGGAGCCTCAGGGCAGGTCCCTCTGGCAGCCCAGCTGGGATGTGCTCCATCCCCAACCCCTCATTTCAGGCTCACAGCAACTCCAGTTTACAGAGAGGGAAACTGAGGTGCAGAGAGAGAAAAAAGCCTGGCCCCAGGTCACACAGCAAGCACAGGGTCAGGTACAGAGAGAGGAAGAGGCTGCCCAAGGGCAACAGGTCACACATCCAGGCTCTGGGCCATGGCCATGGTGTCCTGAAAAAATAGTGCCATTGGCCAGGCATGGTGGCTCATGCCTGCAATCCCAGCACTTTGGTAGGCAGAGGCAGGAGGATTGCTTGAGGCCAGGAGTTTGAGACAAGCCTGGGCAAAATAATGAGACCCTGTCTCTACAAAATATTAAAAAGTTAGCCAGGCATAATCATGTATGCCTGTAGTTTCAGCTACTCAGGAGACTGAGGTGGGGATCGCTTGAGCCCAGGAATTTGAGGTTTCAGCGAGCACTGACTGCAATACTGCACTCCAGCCTGGGTAACAGAACAAGACCCTGTCTCAAAAAAACAAACAAACAAACAAAAAACAAAAAACTATGATCATTTAAAAATGTAGTAATGGACTGAGCGCGGTGGCTCACGTCTGTAATTCCAGCACGTTGGGAGGCTGAGGCAAGTGGATCACCTGAGGTCAGGAGTTCCAGACCAGCCTGGCCAACATGGCAAAACCCTGTCTCTACTAAAAATTCAAAAAATTAGCCGGATGTGGTGGTGCGTGTCTGTAATCCCAGCATCCCAGCTACTTGGGAGGCTGAGGCAGGAGAATTGCTTGAACCCGTGAGGTGGAGGTTGCAATGAGCGGAGATCACGCTATTGCACTCCAGCCTGGGCGACAGAGCCAGACTCTGTCAAACAAACAAAATAATAATAATAATAATAGTAATAATGACATCTTCAGCCCCCCAAGACTGAGGACTGAGCCTCTGCCCAGCTCCTTGAGCAACTGGCATGCATTCCAAGAATCCTCACAACAGCCCCATGGGACAGCAGACCGACCTCTTTAAACTCCTGGATCTGGGACTGATCAAACATGGAGAAGACGTTGGAGCTGGCAGTGCCTTCTGCTCTTTTCCGAGCTCTTCTCGGTGCCTGCGAGGTACCAGACAACGCCTTGCAGCGGCCCCTGCCTCGAGGGTCAGCCCCCACCCCCTGTCTCACCTCCCAGGGCATCGCAGTCCAGAATGACTCTGCCCTCCCCGGTGCCCACAGCAGACAGACAAGGCTCCCCCTGAAGCCTTGCAGGTAATCAGGACGTTCTCCCAGCCCATGACAAGAAGCCTGCATGGCGTGCACCCCCACAGAGCTGGACAGCTGCTTCCTGGCCCTGTCCTCCGGGCTCCGGAAGGTGGGCGGCCAGCGCCTGCACTGCAGAGCAGAGGCGGGCATCTCTTCCTTCAGCCTCCCCATCTCCACCCCAGCATCCTCCACTACAGCTGGAATCTGACCTTATCACCACCTGCTAAAAACCTTCTTCGTGTTCTCAAGAGAACAACTGAGCTCTTAGCCCCCCCGACGGGATCTGCCTCTTGCCCCCTCCCGGAGCTGCTACTCCCTCTCACCCAGGCCCTCTGCTGTGTCCCACAGCTGCCTTCCCTCCCGGCGTTTGCCCCTGCCTGGAATGCCTTGCTCTGTTGGAATTCCCTGCTTGGAATGCCTTCCCTGGAGAATCTATGTAGAGACTCCTACCCATCCTGTAGGCTCAGCTCCCTGTCACCTCCTCCGAGAAGCCTTCTCCGACCCCAGGCCATTCTCCCCTCCCCGCTCCACTGTGAACTGTCACCCCCACAGCACGTATCACACTGTCCTGACATATCTCTGTGCGTCTGTCTCCTCGACTAAGTGGACATCTCAGGGGTAAAACTCACTTTGCCCCATCTCTGGTCTCTCCTGTCCCCACCCTGAACCTGGCTCAAAGTGGGGATCAGCTGATGCTTGGAAATAGCTGCCCAGAACTCAGGGCCAACCTACGTAGCAGGCAAAGCAGGAGGCCACCCACGTTGAGTAGTTAGATGGTCTCCGGCCAGCCTTCCTGCCTCTGTGATGTCATGGTGTCTGGAAGTCCACTATTGGGCACTTCCTGAATGCCCTAGGTCCCCAAGACCCCCGAGGGTCCTGTCCCTCGGCAGCCATCCTTACAACCCCCAGGGGCGCTGTGAGCCCCAGAATGGGCTCTTGATGGGGGAAAAGAATTGCTGGATTCCAGAGGGGGAGGTGGACGGGATGGCACAGACATGGGCTCCCACCGCCAGCTCCTGTCTCCATCACAACCTGTACCACCCTCTCCTGCCAAGCCCTTGTCTACCCGCCCCCACCAGAGCAGAGGATTCCCCTCATCCCCTGCTCCCCACCCCCCAACGCCTGTGTGGTCTCCCCTGCCCCCAGCTCACTGCTGTCCCCACCCCTGCCCAGGAGCCCTCGACTGACGGGGGCAGAAGTGCCGGCTGACTTATAATTAGCTTTTACTGGGTGCCTTGTCTCTACTAATCCTTTGAAAGGGGGCTGCCAGGGCGGCCGGGAACGTTATGATGCTGTAAAACCTCTGTAATATTTATAAATCCTTTCAGACATCATAAAGAAAAGAACTTCCCCGCAGAGTTCATCTCACATAATTACATATACATTTCCTCCGATTAATAAAAAATGATCACTTCCGTCTGTGGGAGGTTCTGCCCTTTCTCTGGCAGACCTGGCCATGGCCTTGGCGTCCTCAGTCCCTGCCCCCCAAGGTCCCAGGCTCTCATGATCCCCCTGGCTACACCCCCACCCTACAGTGTCCCAGAGCTCCATGACGGAGGGAGAGGTCATTTTCTCTACTGCGCAAGAGAGTCCTAAACCCTCGGGTCTTTGCAGCTCAGCTGTCTTGAAAATTCCTTTTGAGAACGGCCCCTATAAAATACAATTCCCCAGAGAGGAACATCTCAGGGAAGAAGGGGGTCACCCGCATCCGGGTTCAAAGCCTGGCGTGGCTGCTCCCAGCCTCTGTGATGTTAAGAAATTCACTTGTCTTATCTGAGCCTGTTTCCCCATTTGTAAAACCAAGAACATGTCGACCTCAACGCATCAGGACATGTATTAGACACATGCGGACCTCCAGGCAGGCCCATGCCCAGTCCTGGGGACCCAGGGCTGAATCAGGCCCCATCTTGGTCCCCAAGAAGCTCACAGTCCCGCTGGAGACAGGCAATCCATATAGGCCCTCAGGCAGTCAGGAGGTGACAAGCCGAGACTGACAGCCGAGTCAGAGCTCTGGGCCGAAAGGGACTAACTAATGAGGCAGGTGAGACGCAGGCACAGAGGGACAGCTAGATTGATACCCTGCAGGGAGTCCCCAGGGGCAGAAGCCCAGGGCAAGTCCCACGTCACATGAGGTACACAGGCAAAGGTGAGCAGGGGGACCTCAGAGCTCCAGAGGTGCCATGCTGTCGCGAACACTGACCCCCGGCCCTCCCAGGGGACCCGTGCCCTCAGAGCCACTGCCCCTGTGAAGCCCCCAGGCCCTGCCCACCCCGTCTCTCGCCACCCTCCTCTTCCTCATTCTCCAGCAGTCCCCACCAAGTTCAGGAATGCAGAGACTCAAATCAGGACCCACGTGGAGAGGAGTCCCAGGTGGGGCAGGTCCAGGCACGGCACCAAGAGGGAAGAGGAGGTCAGACCAGGGACAACATGAGATCAAGGTCAGGAAGGTCAGTGAGAGGCAGGGTGAATTCAGGCAGGAGGTGAAGGTCAGAATCACACACGGAGTCAAGGTCACAGAATGAGGTCAAAGTTGAGAAATGAGGCTGGGCGCAGGGGCTCACGCCTGTAATCTCAGCACTTTGGGAGGCTGAGGCGGGTGGATCACTTGAAGTCAGGAGTTCAGACCAACCTGGACAACATGGTGAAACCCCATCTCTACTAAAAATTTAAAAAAAAAAAAAAATAGCCGGGTGTGGTGGTGGGCGCCTGTAATCCCAGCTACTCAGGAGGCTGAGGCAGGAAACTCACCTGAGGCCAGGAGGCGGAGGTTGCAGTGAGCCGAGATCAAGCCACTGCACTCCATCCTGGGCGACAGAGTGAGATTCTGTCTGAAAAAGAAAAGGAGTTGCGGATAAGGTCAGGGTCACGGTCAGGGTCAGGGGTGGGAGGGAGGAGACCGCAGTGCTGAAGCCAAAGACACAACAGCCACAGGCCTGAGCTCCCCAGGGAGGAGGTGGAGGTGAAAGGAAGGTGGCCGTGGCAGAGGCAGAACAACCCCAGCCTACCATGGTCTGGAGAGCTCCCTGGAGCTGCAGCTGGCCTGGGGATAGCTCAGAGATGGCCCTTAAATAGTGGTCCTCCCAAGGCCCCTGGCATGCACCAGGCTCAGTGTGGAAGGTGATCCAGGACAGGATAGGGGCCTCCCTGCCAGGCACCTGCCTTGGGCCATTCAGAGTGGGTGGGGTTGGGGGGAATCCGTGGGTAAAAACCACGGCCACAGGGACTGCCTAAGCCTCCAGGATCTCCGAGAGCCCTGGGCCAACTGTTTTCTCCAGAGCCAAGGGACCAAGGCCCAGGAAGGGGCATTTGGCCAAGGACAGCGAGTAAGTTGAGGCCGGCAACCCCAATGGGAAGATTTGGCCTTGAGTCGTCAGGGAGTGTTGCCCAGGGTGGGGTCAGCCATGCTGGCTGGGACCCACTCAGACTGCAGTGTGGCCGGACCTCTGGAGCCGTGGGACTCTGGGTGGGACATCACCCTCTAGGAGGCTCAGTGGTCTCATAGGAATGGGAGGGTGTGACACCCCCCGGTCTGCTTGTGGAGAGGGTTTCTGCACCAACCTGGCCCTCATGGTCTCCTTCTCCCCATATGCCTATTATCAGGACCCCCATTACGCACCCCCAGGCCAGGGGACCCCCTCAGAGCACTGAAATGCTCAATGAACAGAGAAAGCAAAGAGACAAATAAAAGAAAAATGGGATGGGCATGGTGGCTCACGCCTGTAATCCCAGAGCTTTCGGAGGCCAAGGTGGAAGGATCGCTTGAGGCCAGGAGTTCAAGACCAGCCTGGGCAACATAGTGAGACCCCCATCTCTACAAAATATAAAAAAAAGTAGCCAAGCATGGTGGTGTGTTCTTGTAGTCCCAGCTACCCAGGAGGCTGAGGCAGGAGGATTGCTTGAGTCCAGAAGTTTGAGGCTGCAGTGATCTATGATTGTGCCACTGCACTCCAGTCTGGGCAACAGAGTGAGATATTGTCTCTTAAAAAAAAGGAAAAAAGAAAAATGGAGGTGACCCTGATGAGGAAGAACTGAAAAATGAGACCTCCATTCCACCCTGGCTTCACACACACACATCCATCCCCACCCGGCCTGGCCCCGCCCAAGAATTCTCTAGTACATCTGCCAAACAGAGCCCGCACCTGCCCTGGAAAGCCTCTCCTGTGTCTAGTGCAGCCCCAGCAGCCCCAGCTCGACCTCAGAGGCTGCCACTGTCCATCTGGGGCCCGCCACATCTGATCAGCTGCCAGGGCCGGCAGTGCTGGGTTCAGGCAGTGAGCCCATGGGTCCCCAGGGGCTGAAGAGCTTAACTGTCCCTGGAGCTTGCCTCAGGCCTTCAGGCCTGGGTACAGCTGATCCCCTGCCTTGGGGGAAGGGAATATCATCATCATAATAAGAAGAGCAGCTACTATACAACACAGAAGGTCAGGCCATGTCTTAAAACACGTATCCTCACATTCAGTCCATACCCCATTTTCCAGATGAGGAAACTGAGGCACACATGGGTTACCCAAGGCAGGTAAGAAGTGGAGTCAGAGGCCAGGCACAGTGGCTCACACCTGTAATCCTAGCACTTTGGGAGGCCGAGGAGGGAGGATCACTTGAGGCCAGGAGTTTGAGACGAGCCTAGGCAACATGGTGAAACTCTGTCTCTACAAAAAAAAAAAAATTTTTGGCCGGGCGCGGTGGCTCAAGCCTGTAATCCCAGCACTTTGGGAGGCCGAGACGGGCGGATCACGAGGTCAGGAGATCGAGACCATCCTGGCTAACACGGTGAAACCCCGTCTCTACTAAAAAATACAAAAAACTAGCCGGGCGAGGTGGCGGGCGCCTGTAGTCCCAGCTACTCGGGAGGCTGAGGCAGGAGAATGGCGTAAACCCGGGAGGCAGAGCTTGCAGTGAGCCGAGATCCGGCCACTGCACTCCAGCCTGGGCGACAGAGCGAGACTCCGTCTCAAAAAAAAAAAAAAAAAAAAAAAAAAAAATTTTAATTAAAAAAATATTCAGGCATAGTGGTGAAGCGAAAAATTTCCCTTATCCCCTTCACAGGGCATGTGATGGGGGTGTGGCTTGCTTCTTCCATGACCCACTGCTCAAACCTCTAGGGGGACCATGCAGACAGGCAGGCTATGGGGCTCCGACCTCACGGCAGCATCTAGGGGTGGAGGCTTACAGCTCCTGAAGCCCCCGTGGGCGTGTGTTACAGGATGCTCTTCCAGTTTTGCCATCTGTGGGTGGCTTGTGTTCATCAGCTCAGTTAGACCCTCTGCCTTATCACAAGGACAAAAGGCTTTCTGTATCCTGGGATTCTTGCCTTGATGCATGTGAAAATTGGATCACACGTGGGCTTGGAGAATGAGTGCGAGGTTTTACTGAGTGGTGGAAGTAGCTCTCAGCAGATGATGGGGAGCCAGAAGGGGGATGGAGTGGGAAGGTGATTTTTCAAGGTGCTCAGCGGCCAGACTCTCCTCCGACCATCCCCGGCCAAATTCCCCTGGGCATTTGCTTTATTCAGCCAGTCGATGGCCTGCCAGCATCTGCCAGTGCTGTCGGTGTGCTCTTCCCATCCTCTGCTCCTCTTGACGTCCAGCCGCCTGTGTGTGTACCCACTAGGGTCTCAGGGTTTTCATAGGCACAGGATGGGTGGGGGGGGGGCAGGGTGTGGTGGGCCAGGGTGGTCTTGCAAAATGCAACATTTGGGCATGTAAACATGAGTGCCTGTCCTCACCTAGGTCCGTGGGCACAGGCCCAAGGGTGGAGGCCTCGCCAGGGACCCTGCCTTTCTCCTCCCAGCACTTCCCTGTCCCCCCTCCTATATCAGTGGCACATGCCTCTAGACCCAGGTACTCAGGAGGCTGAGGTGGGAGGCACTCAGCCTGGACAACAGATCAAGGTCCCATTTCTAAAACAAAAAAAGGAGAGAGAGAGAGAGGGGTGGGGCCAGGACAAGAGCCCCTCTTTCTAGTGTTTCCAGAAGGAAGCTTCCAAAAGGTTCTGCTCATCCAAACTCTCCCCTCCTCCTGCTCCCTCCCAGTCACCCCCTACTACAGCTGACTGCGATGTCCCTGAGCTCTAGTGACTGAGTCCTCCTCCCAGAGCTGGGGCCAGGTCCTGCCACGATGCTGCACAGCCCGCTTTCTGCAGCAGGAAACTGTGTGCCTCAATCTCCCTGACAGGGCTCCTCTCCTGGTGTCCTGGCATTCCTCTCCAGGGAGACAAACCATACATTCCACAGGTGTTCAGCAGGCCAGGGGGAAAGGAGAACCCAGCTCTGGGGACGGGAGCCTGGATTCCAGTCCCAGCTGCCTGTACCTGCTGCAGAAAGCGGGCTGTGTGACCGCGACAGGTGCCTGCCCCTTTCCAGGCTCGGGCAGCGGGACAGTGGCCAGGCTGCAGGCTTTCCATGCCTGGTCTGTGAGCCTGGCCCTGGTGCCTCCTGGCTCTGGGCTTACAGAGGGGGTAGCAGACCTAAAACTCCTGCTTCCTGCCTCTGGCTTTGGCTTCCCGCTGCCCTGAGGCTTCTGCAAGCAAGGGCTCTTGCCTCCAGGCAGCACGCCAGGGACCGTGGCAGGGGCTCCTGAAGGCCAGGGACAGGCCTGAGCAAGTGGAGAGCACCCCCGCTGCCTGCCCGGAGGAGGGGAAGCGACGCTGGTGAATCACACCGGCTTACAAATTAGTCTGAGTGGATTTCCTCCCCTGGCCTCCTCCTTCGTATGACCGGAGGGAGGAAGAACCGGTGAGAAATCTGGTAGAGACGTGAAAACCCCGGGGTGAGATGGTTGGGAGACGTTCGTTCCTGAGGGGTGGGAAATGTGAGGGTGCAGTGGCCTTGAGAAGGGGGAGCCGTGAGTTCTGCACCCCCCAGTGGGACCCTCAGTTTTCCCCATCTGAGAAATAGTGCCAGCAGCTGGGACCCCTTGAGGCTGCCATCGGGAAGCCTAGTGCCATTGGAAGGAGGTTGGCTTTGGGGTTATTGGCCTGGGGTTTGGAGGGCAGAGCCTTCTCTTGCCCCGCTTGCACCCCATGTAGATGGAGTCCTTGACAGAACTCCAGCCTCTCCAAGCTGCAGCCCCTTCACCCAGGTGACACCGCAGTGAGTCAGTTGTCGTGGCTGGGTCGCACTGTTTGACTCAACTGACCACAGGGCCAGGGCCAGGGCCAGTTCTTGGAGTCAGAGACACTCTGAGGGGTCTCTGCTCCCAGCCAGGGGACCCTGGAGAGCAAGTATCCTCTGGAACTGGAATTCCAGGTCTGCCTGGGGTTGAGTCAGAGAATACTTAGCACTCCCGGTTTCCAGAGGTAACTGAAGTTCTGGGAGTGGCCAAGCCAGCAAGGGAGCTTGGAACGAGCCCAGCTGCCTGGCAGGGGGATAGCTGTTCCCCAGACAACACTGGAACAAGCTGGGGAGATGCCTTCCCCTTTCAACCCTCACCCCTAACCTCTCACCTCTAACTCCTCAGGGTCAGCAGGCTGTCCCTGTCCTCCGGCCCCACGGCCCTTGACCCCTTCCCTGGCCAGCCACCACCCTGACTTTGGCTGTTCTCCAAATGCTTCCCGAAATCTCCTTCCACCAAGCCTTTGGCCACATCGCATGTTCCCCTACTCATCACAATCACAGTCTCCAGCCTGCTTTAGAACACCTCTCGGCCAGGCATGGTGGCTCCCGCCTGTAATCCCAGAGCTTTAGGAGGCCAAAGTGAGTGAATCACCTGAGGTCAGGAGGTCGAGACCAGCCTGGACAACATGGCAAAACTCTGTCTCTACTAAAAGTACAAAAATTAGCAGGGCATGGTGGTGGGCGCCTGTAATCCCAGCTGCTTGGGAGGCTGAGGCAGGAGAATCGCTTGAACCCAGGAGGCGGAGGTTGCAGTGAGCTGAGATAGCACCAATGCACTCCAGCCTGGGTGACAGAGTGAGACTGTATCTCAAAAAACACACAAAAAACAAAAAACAACAAAAACAAAAGGAAGCCAACAGTGCTGCCTTCGGTCTGTGGCCAAAGGCCCAAGAGCCATTGGTGTAAATTCAAAAGACTTCAAAAACTGAAGAACTTGGAGTCTGATGTTTGACAGCAGGAAGCTTCCAGCACAGAAGATGAAGGTCGGAAGACTCAGTGAGTCTTCTTATTCCACTTTCTTCATTCTGCTTTATTCTGGCCTCGCCAGCTCATTAGATGGTACCCACCCAGATTAAGGGTGGGTCTGCTTCTGTCAGTCCACCGACTCAAATGTTAATCTCCTCTACCAACACCCTCACAGACACACCCAGAAACAATACTTTGCATCCTTCAATCCAATCAAGTTGACAATATTAGCCATCACACCTACCCACTGAATTTGAGACCTTAGGCCACTTTCTGACCCTCCGTGAGCATTCCCAGGCTGCTGTAAGAAATGCCTACAAATTATTTGACCATGGAGAGGCGGGATCTATACCATCATTCCTTGCCAATGGGCAGGCTTTTGTGACTGCTTTGACCAAGAGAGTAGGGTAGAGTGTCACTATGTGACTTCTGAGGTTAGGTCACAAAAAGCCATGGAGCTTCTACCTTATTTGCTGGGACTTTGTGCTGGAGCCCTGAGTCACCCTATGACGAGTCTGACTACCATGAGGCGGCCATGTTGTAGGGAAGACCAAGTCACAGGAAGAGGCCCTGTGTCTGCACTCCAGTCAGGAGTCCTTGCCTTTGAGTCATCATTTGAGCCTCCCAGACAACAAACGTGTGAATGATCAGTCTTCAAGTGATTCTGGCACCAGCCATGGAGTCACCCCCATCCTTAGAGCCCCCCAGCTGAGGCCCTAGAGATTATGACAAGCCACCATCACCATCCCTTTTCTGAATTTCTGATCCGTAAGAACCCCTGAGCATGCTGCTATGCTTTGGGGTGTTTTTTTTTTTTTTTTTTTTTTTGGTTTTTTGTTTTTTGTTTTTCTTTGAGATGGAGTCTCACTCTGTTGCCCAGGCTGGAGTATAGTGGTGTGATCTCAGCTCACTGCAACCTCCACTTCCCAGGTTTAAGCAATTCTTCTGCCTCAGCCTCCCAAGTAGCTGGGATTACAGGCACCCACCACCACACCCAGCTAATTTTTGTATTTTTAGTAGAGACCAGTTTCACCATGTTGGCCAGGCAGGTCTCAAAGTCCTGACCACAAGTAATCTGCCTACCTCGTCCTCCCAAAGTGCTGGGATTACAGGCATGAGCCACCATGCCCTGTGCTTTGGGGTGATTCTTTACAAAATATCATACTAACCATCGCAGCGAGATTTAAATGTGATCTGTAGGGGGACAGGCTGCACAGTCACAGTCTACTCCTCAAGGGTCTGGGGCCTGTGGGAAGATGAGAGCATGAATTTGAAATCAGATGAAAGTGATTTCAAGTCCTGCTGGACCACTTGCTCTGTGACCTCACCCACATCACTGAATTTCCCAGAATCCTCAGCTTCTCCACCTGTCACACGGAGTCAGTTTTCACTTGGCAAGTTTGCTACGTGCCTGGCGCTTGTAGATTGCGGCTACCAATCCTCTCTGGTTATTGGCAGAGAACATGCTGCCCGTGACAAGACACTGAGCCAAAAGACGCCTCTTTTGGGCTTCCAGAACGTGCTTCCTGTGCCGTGGCTCCAGCGTCCTTAGTGGAAGAGAGACACCCTCACGGCCTGCCCTTTCTGGCCTGGCCAAGGCAGCATGACTCCTTGGACAATCCCTCTCCCCATCCCAAATGTCACAGCCCGGCACCATGGCTTCCCTCAGACCCTGTGGGCCAAGGACAGACAGTAGGCTGGGTCCACAGGAAACACCCAAAGTCACAGAATGCCATTTACCCATTCCCCCATCTGTATCTCCTTTACCCATCTCTGTCACATATTGAGAAAATGGCTCCAGATTGGAGGTGCACACAGCCCCTGAGCTCCTGCAGCCATCAAGGCTCCTGACAGGCTGGAGCCGTCCGGGAACTAGAGGCCGGCTCAGGCCAGAGCAGCTCACACATAGCATTTCAGACAGACCCTGACTCAGGGCCAATTCGCCTCTTTCTCCCTTACCCCAGAGGAAATAGCCTCTCATGTCCATCAACTCTCTCATTGCCAGGTGGGATGCCTGAGATGTTGACAGTTAGAGCCAGTGGGCTGTCTTTTCCCAAAGCCCCTGGCGTCCACTCTTCCCCAGCTCCCATCCCATCTGGAGCCTTCTTCCAATTGGAGGCCACGTAGAAAAGACACGGAAACCTTTAAACTAAGAATGCGTCCTGGAATGCTTCTTCCCTGTTTTATAGCTGCAGCTCAACAGGCTGGTGAACGTGCTCCCTCACCCATAGACGCTCAAGAGAGGCATCCCATCCAAGGGGCCTGTGGTCACAGCGTCCTGCTGTAAAAATAGCTACGGATGGCCGGGCACGGTGACTCACACCCATAATCCAAGCACTTTGGGAGGCAAGGTGGGAGGATCACTGAGGTCAGCAGTTCGAGACCAGCCTGGCTAACATTGTGAAACTCCATCTCTATTTAAAAAAAAAAAAAAATTAGCCAGGTGTGGTGGCACGCACCTGTAATCCCAGCTACTCAGGAGGCTGTGGCGGGAGAATGATTTGAACCCAGGAGGCAGAGGTTGCAGTGAGCCGAAATCACACCAATGCACTCCAGCCTGGGAGATGGAGGAAAACCCTGTCTCAAATAAATAAATAAATAAATAAATAAATAAATAAATAAATAAGTATCTGTAGAACTGATGGCTGAGAGGAGGAAAAGGGGTAGGCTTTTTCTGCCCAGTGGGACTGGAAGTTACCCTAAAAGGGAGTAGATGAGGTCTCTGAGCCAGGTCTGGGAACCTGCGGCTGGATCTTGTTTGTTCTTGTTTTGTTTTGTTTTGTTTTGACAGGGTCTCGCTCTGTTGCCCAGACTGGAGTGAAGTGGCACAATCAGGGCTCACTGCAACCTCCCGGGCTCAAGCAATTTTCCCACTTTAGCCTCCTGAGTAGCTGGGACTACAGGTGCACACCAACATGCCTGGCTAATTTGTGTATCTTTTGTAGAGACGGGGTCTCGCTATGTTGCTCAGGCTAATCTCAAACTCCTGGGCTCGAATGATCCTCCTGCCTCAGCCTCCCAAAGTGCTGGGATTACAGGAATGAGCCACCGCACCCAGCCAGCTTCCCTACTTTTGAGGTTTTGGGACTCCAGCTGGCTTCCTTGCTCCCCAGCTTGCAGACGGCCTGTGTGGGATCCTGTGAGCCAATTCTCCTTAATAAACTCCCTTTCATATATGCATCCATCCTATTAGTTCTGTCTCTCTAGGGAACCCTGACTAATACAGTAGGGGAGGCAGAATTCAGATCCAGGTCTGAAGGACTGTGCCCCACAGCCAGCTATGTGAGCTCAGGAAGTCCAGGAAACTCAGTGGGGGGTGGCACAGCATGGCAGATGGTGGTTCTCTGACCACAGCCAGGAAGGCCTACGTTTGGAAAGGGGCCCAAGAAGGGAAGAGAGGTCGGGCCCCCTTTTTCTGCTGAGAATGACCTTGAGAGGAGGCTGGGCCCTCCTTCAATGCCAGCTCCCTCCCACTCAGCCTGGACTGTGGCATCACCTCTCTGGGTCTGCATGTCCCCACGTACCCTTCCTTGAGCCCCTGACCCAAGCCCTGGGGAGGGAGGGGCTTACACAGCTCCCTCTTGCCTCACTCTCCATCGACAGCTGTAGAAACTGAGGCTCACAGGCTGGGTGTGGAAGCTCACGCTTATAATCATGCCTGTAATTTTGGGAGGCTGAGGCAGGTGGATCACCTGAGGTCAGGAGTTTGAGACCAGCCTGGACAACATGGCAAAACCCTGTTTCTACTAAAAATACAAAAATTAGCCAGGTGTGATGTTGTATTCCTGTAATCCCAGTTACTTGGGAGCCTGAGGCAGGAGAATCGTTTGAACCCGGGAGATGGAGGTTGCAGTGAGCCCAGATTGCACCGCTGCACTCCAGCCTAGGCAAGAGAGTGAGACTCTGTCTTAAAAAAAAAGAAAAAAGAAAGAAAGAAAAAAAGAAAGAAAGAAAGAAAGAAAGAAAGAAAGAAAGAAAGAAAGAAAGAAAGCAGAAAGCAAGCAAGCAAGCAAGCAAGCAAGCTGAGGCTCACAGCAGGAGGGCTGAGTCTCCTAAGCCAGCTGCTTCACCAACCTCCTGCCAGCTCCAGCCCTTTCATCCTTCTGCCCTGTCAGTCCCTGCCCTCTGCAAGTGGGGCCAGGGTGAGGGGACTGTAGGAGTTCAGGTCCATGCATTCTCCAGCCCCCGTGGCATTTCTGCAGGGGTTCAGAGCAGAAGAGAATGGTGGGATAGGCGGAATCCCCGGAGCCTGCGTGGAGGAAGAGAGAGAGGGTGAACTGGGCCCTGGTGGATGCCTGGTTTCCCTGTCTTTCCCCCAAGAGCCAGGCCGACCTCGTCCCGCTGGACAGCTGAGGAAACTGAGGCCTGGAGCAGCGAGGGGCCTGCTCAAGGTGCACCACTGCAATTCCAGCCGTGACTCCACCCACCCCATTCCCTAAGGGGTGCCTGGGAGTTGAATAACCTGGAAGTTCAGGTGGGACCTCCCCGAGGCTCTAGGCATCCCTGCAGTGGCCAGTGGCTCAGGCAGGCAGTGTCAAGGCCAGGACCCTCCCAGGGGCCTAGAGGTTGCCAAACAGGCCCAATTTTCTGTGCTAATGTGGGCTTTCTGCTGCTTGGAAACTGCACACACCCTCCTCTGAGAGCTGAGCCAGCAGCAACAGGACAGACTATAATTATGACAAGTTACATCCTGTTGTCCTGGCTCAGTGATTAGCCACATCGCCCAGCACCCAGCAGCTTGCACTCCAGGGGTCTGCCAGAAGCAGGGAGGGCGAGAGGAGCCCTTTGTTAACACTCGCCCCCCATCCTGCCTTACAACCGCCCCCCCACCAACTGGGGGTACCTTTTCCCGCTAGTTACTCATCCCCGAAACCTGACCTCAATCACCCTCCAAGGGAGTTCGCTGAGCTGGACATTCCACCAGCCTCCACAGACCGGGGCATCCACAGCAGGGAGGATGATGGATGATAGGAGCCCTCCCGAAAGATATCCCACAGCAACCCTCATTTTGCCGCCTTTAATCCCACAGTTCTGGGGCTGGGCTCTGAGGCAGGAATGTCATCCATGTTTGTGCCTTGCACAATTGCAGGGAAGCCACTCACATAGACCGCAGTAACTTAGAACCTTAGACTCCAATGAAACTGTGGCCTCTGCAGTTGGGCAGTGTACAACCTGAATGGCTGTACATATTCTACAAGGTATAATTTCTCAACTCCTTCCCTCAAGCAAATAAGACACAAATCCTGGAGGCACAGGTCCATTCACCCAGCTGACCAATTCTGGGACTGCATTTCCAGAATATTCTATGTGAAGTGGGAAAAGGATTCTGTGTCTTCTCTCCTCCTCCGGGCCGGTGTCGTCATGGGAGTTCTGAGTACAGTTGCGGGCCTGCTCTGGGAGAGAAACAGATACAAGGAAGGAGAAATTCCAGGAGCTTGGGAGATAGCAAGGACCCAGACCCACATTGTCTGAGCCTGGCTGATGTTCTTCAGTCAGCAGAGCTTCTTAGACCTCAAGTGTAGAGACTTAGATGCACCATGAACTTTGGTTCATGGAACACCCTGATCATTGGCCCATAGCTGGCCCTTTTTCTCTCCATCTGGTTGATTAATTGATTGATTGACTGATATAATGAACATCCATGAACACCACCCAACTCAAGGACCAGAATGTCACCAATAACTTATGTCACTTATGCCTTCTGATACGGTTTGACTGTGTCCCCCACCAAATCTCATCTTGAATTGTAGCTCCCACAATTACCACGTGTCATGGGAGGGACCCGGTGGGAGGTCATTGAATCATGGGGGTGGGTCTTTTTCATGCTGTTCTCATGACAGTGAATAAATCTCATGAGATCTGATGGTTTTATAAAGGGGAGTTTCCCTGCACAGGCTATTTCTCTTGTCTGCTACCATGTGAGACGTGCCTTTCACCTTCCGCCATGATTGTGAGGCCTCCTCAGCCACGTGGAACTGTGAGTCCATTAAACCTGTTTCTTTTGTAAATTACCCAGTCTCAGACATGCCTGTATCAGCAGTGTGAAAATGAGCTAATACATATTCCTATCCACCTGCACTCCTCCACACAGAGGAACGACCATCCTGAACTCATGCCTATCATTCTCGCACTGATTTTATGACATCTACATGTACACTTAAACAATATATACTTGAATTTTGCTTGTTTTTAAACTTCTTTTTTTTTTTTTGAGACAGTCTTGCTCTGTCATCCAGGCTGGAGTGCAGTGGCATGATCTCAGCTCACTGCAACCTCTGCCTCCTGGGTTCAAGCAGTTCTCCTCAGCCTCCCAAGTGTCTGGGACTACAGATGCCCACCACCACACACAGCTAGTTTTTGTATTTTTGGTAGAGATGGGATTTCACTATGTTGGCCAGGCTGGTCTCAAACTCCTGACCTCAGGTGATCCACCCGCCTCGGCCTCCCAAAGTGCTGGGATTACAGGCATGAGCCACCGTGCCCAGCAAAAGCGCATTCCATTTATTGTGCACTTCATTTCTATTATTATTCCAATGTGCTATATAATGAAATAATTCTACAACTCACCATCGTGTAGGATCAGTGGGAGCCCTGAGCTTGTTTTCCTGCAACTAGACGGTCCCATCTGGGAGTGATGAGAGACAGTGACAGATCATCAGGCATTAGATTCTCATTAAGGAGCTCGCAACCTAGATCCCTTGCATGTCATGTGCAGTTCACAATAGGGTTCACGCTCCTTCGAGAATCTAATGCCTCGGTTGATCTGACAGGAGGTGGAGTTCAGACGGTAATGCAAGCAATGGGATGGGGCCGTAAATACAAATGAAGGCCGGGGGTGGTGGCTCATGCCAGTAATCCCAGGACTTTGGGAGACCAAGGCAGGCAGATCACGAGGTCAAGAGATCAAGACCATCCTGGTCAACATGGTGAAACTCTGTCTCTTCTAAAAATACAAAAATTAGCCAGGTGTGGTGGTGTGCGCCCATAGTCCTAGCTACTCGGGAGGCTGACGCAGGAGAATCACTTGAACCCAGGAGGCAGAGCTTGCAGTGAGCCAAGATTGTGCCACCGCACTCCAGCTTGGCGACAGAGCGAGACTCCATCTCAAAATAGATAAAAATAAATACAGATGAAGCTTTGATAGCGGGCCCAGCACTCATCTCCTGTGCTCCAGCCCAGTTCCTAACATGCCAGGACTGATACCAGGGGTTGGGGACACTTGATCTCGCCTATTGCTCCTAAGCTACAAACCTCTTCAGCACGAGACTGCACTGAATACTGCAGGCAACTGTAACACAATAGTATTTGGGTATCTAAACATAGAAAGGAGACAGTAAAAACACAGTATAAAAGATGAAAAATGATACACCTGTCTAGAGCACTTACCACAAATGGGGTTTGCAGAACTAGAAGTGGCTCTGGGTGAGTCAGTGAGTGAGTAGTGAGTGAACGTGAAAGGCTTGGACATTACTGTATACCACTGCAGACTTCATAAACGCTGGACACTCAGGCTACATGATTTTCTTTTCTTTTCTTTTTTCCTGAGATGGAGTTTTGCTCTTGTTGCCCAGGCTGGAGTGCAATGGCACAATCTTGGCTCCCTGCAACCACCATCTCCCAGGGTTCAAGTGATTCTCCTGCCTCAGCCTCCTGAGTAGCTGGGATTACAGGTGCGCACTGCCACACTCAGTCAATTTTTGTATTTTTAGTAGAGATGGGGTTTCACCATGTTGGCCACGCTGGTCTCCAACTCCTGACCTCAGATGTTCTGCCCACCTCAACCTCCCAAAGTGCTGGGATTTCAGGTGTGAGCCACCATGCCTGGGTGATTTTTTTTTTTTGGAGATGGAGTTTCACTCTTGTTGCCCAGGCTAGCATGCAATGGTGTCATCTCTACTCCCTGCAACCTCCACTTCCTGGGTTCAAGCAATTCTCCTGCCTCAGCCTCCCAAGTAGCTAGGATTACAGGCATGCACCATCATGCCTGGCTAATTTTGTATTTTTAATAGAGACGGGGTTTCACCATGGTGGTCAGGCTGGTCTCGAACTCCTGACTTCAGGTGATCTGCCCGCCTCAGCCTCCCAAAATGCTGGGATTACAGGCATGAGCCACTGCACCCCGCCACTACATGATTTTTATTAAAAAAAAAAAAAAAAAATATATATATATATATATATATATATATATTTCTTGGCCAGGCTTGGTGGTTCACAGCTGTAATCCCAGCACTTTGGGAGGACAAGGTGGGAGGATTGCTTGAGGCCAGGAGTTCAAGACCAGCCTGGGCAACACAGCAAAACTCTGTCTCTACTTAAAAAAAAAAAAAAAATTAGCCGGGCATTGTGCCATGTGTCTGTCATCCCAACTACTCAGGAGGCTGAGGTGGCGGAGGATCACTGGAGCCCAGGGGTTTGAGCCTGCAGTGAGCAATGATGGAACCACTGTACTTTAGCCTGGACCACAGAGTGAGATCGCTTCTCAAAAAATGTGTATTTTTCTTTCTTCAGTAATAACTAATCTCAGCTTACTGTAACTTTTTTACTTTATAAGCTTTCCAATTCTTTTTAACTTCTTTACTCTTTTGTAATAACATTTACTTTAAAACACAAACACGTTGTACAGCTGTACAAAAATATTTTCTTAGGCTCGGCACGGTGGCTCATGCCTGTAATCTCAACACTTTGGGAGGACAAGGTGGGCGGAACGCTTGAGGTCAGGAGTTCGAGACCATCCTGGCCAACATGGTGAAACCCCGTTTCTACTAAAAATACAAAAAATTAACCAGGCGTGGTGGCAGATAGCTATAGTCCCAGATACTCGGGAGGCTGAGGCAGGAGAATCACTTGAACCCAGGAGGTGGAGGTTGCAGGGATCTGAGATTGTGCTGCTGCACTCCAGCCTGGGTGACAGAGCAAGTCTCCATCTCAAAAAAATAAATAAATAAATAAATAAAAATAAAAATAAAATAAAATTATTTCTTTATATTCCTATTCTATAAGCTTTTTGCTATTTTTAATTTTTGTTTTTACTTCTTAAACTTTTTTGTTAAAAACGAAGACACAAACACACACATTAGCCTAGGCCTACATGAGACCAGCATCATCAATATCACTGTCTTCCACCTCCACATCTTATCCCACTGAAAAGTCTTCTAAAACTCGTGGGACTGTCATCGCCTATGACAACAATGCCTTCTGGATACTTCCTGAGGGACCTACCTGAGGCTGTTTTATAGTTAACTTTTATTTTCAATAAGTAGAAGGAGTACACTATAAAATAATGACAAAAAGCGTAGTATAATAAATACATAGGCCAGGTGCGGTGGCTCACACCTGTAATCCCCACACTTTGGGAGGCCGAGGCGGGCAGATCACCTGAGGTCAGGAGTTTGAAACCAGTCTGGCCAACATGGAGAAACCTAGCAAAAAATACAAAAATTAGTCAGGCGTGGTGGCACACGCCTATTATCCCAGTTACTCAGGAGGCCAAGGCAGGAGAATCACTTGAATCTGGGAGTCGGAGATTGGAGTGAGCCAAGATCACGCCACTGCACTCCAGCTTGGGCGAGAGAGTGAGACTCTGTCTGAAAAAAAAAAAAATAATAAAATGCATACATACATACATAAACCAGTAACACAGTCATTTGTTATCATTATGAAATATTATGTACTATATATCATTGTATGTGCTAGACTTCTTTTTTTTTTTTTTTTTTTTGAGACAGGGTGTCGTTCTGTTGCCCAGCTTGGAGTACAGTGGTGCAATCACTGCTCACTGCAGCCTCAATCTCCTGGGCTCAAGTGTTCCTCTTGCCTCAGCCTCCCAAAGTGCTGGGATTACAGCTGTGAGTCACTGCACTTGGCCTTGCTTATTTTTAAACTTTAAATAAAGGGATTAGCAAAAGTCTCTAGGAGTTGCCTTTTCACTGGACATGACACAATCAGGCATCGCTTAATGACTGAGATACATTTTCTGAGAAATATGTTCTTAGGTGATTTTATTGTTGTGTGAACAACCTAGAGTGTATTTACACAAACCTAGTTGGGCTAGCCTCCTACACATCTAGGCTAGAGGGTCTAACCTGTTGCTCCTGCACTACAGACCTGTATAGCATGTGACTGCATTGAATACTGGAGATGCTTGTAACACAGGGGTAAATGGGCAGGCATTTGGCTGTCTCACACTATTTAGATGAGGGATTCCTCCTTCACCAGTGGGGTGAATAGGAGATGATCAGGGCACATGTGACTTGCTTTGATCAATGGCATGAGAGGAGAAGTGTTGGGCCAGCCCCAAATCTAAAGCTTTGACTCTCTCCTGCCTTCATCCCATGCCATGACCAAGAGAGAAGCTGCACCCTCAGCCTGGAACCCAGGAAGAATATACTCAGATACTCAGAGCAGAGCAGTCCCGGCCAATCCCCAGACTCTCAGCTTGAGTCAGGACTTCCCACCAAGCTCAACAGAGCCCCAACCTAGATCAACCAAGCCGCAGCCAAGCTGCAGAGCCGTGAGCATTAACGAATGTTGCTTTGAGCCGCCAGAGATGGGGGTGATCTGTTACTCAGCATGTCAATGGCTAATCCATTGCATCAAAATTCACTTATGTTGCTATATGACGCCACATGAGGCTTATTCTTAATTGTGTAACTATAGGCCCATTAATATATCCACTTTTCCTATTGATGAGTATTTGAGTTGTTTCAATCTTTTGCTACCATAAATAGCACTGTCCTTTTTTTTTTTTTTTTTTTTTTTTGAGATGGAGTCTTGCTCATTGCCCAGGCTGGAGTGCAGTGGCGTGATCTCAGCTCACTGCAAGCTCTGCCTCCCAGGTTCACGCCATTCTCCTGCCTCAGCCTCCCGAGTAGCTGGGACTACAGGTGCTCACCACCATGCCTGGCTAATTGTATTTTTAGCAGAGACGGGGTTTCACCGTGTTAGCCAGGATGGTCTCGATCTCCTGACTTCATGATCCACCCGCCTCGGCCTCCCAAAGTGCTGGGATTACAGGCGTGAGCCACCGCGCCCGGCCAATAGCACTGTCTTAACATTCTTTTAAATTTCTCAGCCAGGTGCGATGGTTTACACCTGTAATCCCAGCGCTTTGGGAGGCTGAGGCAGGCAGATCACCTGAGGCCAGGAGTTTGAGACCAGCCCAGCCAACATGGTGAAACCCCGTCTCTACTGAATACAAAAATTAGCCGGGTGTGGTGGCAGGCGCTTGTAATCCCAGCTGCTCGGGAGGCTGAGGCAGAGAATCGCTTGAACCTGGAAGGCAGAGGCTGCAGTGAGCCGAGATTGCGCCACTGCACTCCAGCCTGGGTGACAGAGTGAGTTTCCAGCTCTAAATAAATAAATAAACAAACAAACAAATAAATAATCTTGATGTGTGTGGGCAAGAGTTTCTCTGGAGAATATAGCTAGAAGTAGAAATGCACATATTCAACTTTACAAGATAGTATCAGCCATTCTTGAGACCTGGCTCATTTCATCCTATCTGATATCTGCTGTCAGAGTTGGGTGGTTTTTTATTTTTGCTTTGTTTCTTTTTTTTTTTTTTTTGGTTTTTGTTCTTGCTTTTCTTTTCTTTTTCTTTTTTTTTTCTTTTTTTTTAAAAGAGACAAAGAGACAGGGTGTCACTCTGTTGCCCAGGCTGGAGTGTAGTGATGCAATCATAGCTCACTGCAGCCTCAAACTCCTGGGCTCAAGCGATCCTCCTACCTTAGCCTCCTGAGTAGCTGAAACTATAGGTGCACACCCCATGCCTGGATAATTTTTATTTTTTTATTTTTGTAGAGATGGGGTCTCACTATGTTTCCCAGGCTGGTCTCAAACTCTTGGCTTCAAGCAATCCTCTTGCCTCTGCCTCCCAAAGCACTGGGATAACAGGTGTGAACCACTGCACCTGGCAGAAAAGTATTTTTTTATAAATCTAGTGTAGCCCAAGTTCTCCATTTTAATGTAGCCAAATTTTTCTTCGCTGTTTTGGTGTATCTCACACCGCTTCCCTAATAGCAGACAATATTGACAGCAACTAGATGCTAAATGATCTATAACAGGGATAAGTTGAATTATGTCAAATCCACACAATGAAATACTATACTGCAGGCCAGGCACAGTGGCTCACGTCTGCAATCCCAGCACTTTGGGAGGTCGAGGTGGGCGGATCACCTGAGGTCAGGAGTTTGAGACCAGCCTGGCCAACATGATGAAACCCCGCCTCTGCTTAAAATACAAAAATAAGCCGGGTATGGTGGAGTGTGCCTGTAATCCCAGCTATTCAGGAGGCTAAGACGGGAGGATCGCTTTAACCTGGGAGGTGGAGGTTGCAATGAGCCGAGGTCATGCCACTGCACTCCAGCCTGGGTGACAGAGCAAGACCTTGTCTCAAAAAAAAAAAAAAAAAGAAAGAAAGAAAAAGAAATTACCAAATTACCATATTGCAGTTAAAAATAATTATTTCAAACAAATATGATATAAAAAGATATTCACATTGTAATAAGTAAAACGACTAAGTAACAAAATTTGATTCTAAATGTGTTAGGATAAACTGAAATGTCTTCCACCTGTCATTAGACCCAGACTTAGAATAAAAATCAATCTAATCCGAGCTGAGTCATCCACGCAGGTTAGAAAAGAACCCTTTATTGCTAGAGAGGGTTTTATGGTGATGCAAGCCAGGCTTCCCAGGAAAATCTACTGTTACAGAGGGGTCAAGACCAAAGCCATACAAATGAGGGAAACAGAGTCTTTTTTTTTTTTTTTTTTTTGAGACAGTCTTGCTTTGTCACCCAGGCTGGAGTGCAGTGGCGTGATCTCGGCTCACTGCAACTTCCGCCTCCTGGATTCAAGCGATTCTCTTGCCTCATCCTCCTGAGTAACTGGGATTACAGGTGTGCGCCACCACGCCTGGCTAATTTTTGTATTTTTAGTAGAGACGGAGTTTCACCATGTTGGCCAGACTGGTCTTGAACTCCTGACCTCAAGTGATCCATCCGCCTGGGCCTCCCAAAGTGCTAGGATTACAGGTGTGAGCCACCATGCCCAGCCCAGGTTCATCTTAATTTGAAATTGGCCATGTTGCCGGGCACGGTGGCTCACACCTGTAATCCCAGCACTTTGGGAGGCTGAGGCGGGCGGATCACAAGGTCAGGAGATCGAGACCATCCTGGCTAATGGTGAAACCCGGTCTCTATGAAAAATAAAAAAAATTAGCCGGGCGTGGTGGCGGGCGCCTGTAGTCCCAGCTACTTGGCAGGCTGAGGCAGAGAATGGCGTGAACCTGGGAGGTGGAGCTTGCAGTGAGCCGAGATCACGCCACTGCACTCCAGCCTGGGAGACAGCAAGACTCCGTCTCAAAAAAAAAAAAAGAAAAAAGAAATTGGCCATGTTACTTCTGAGAAAGAAATGATGAAAGCAGTGGTCATTTTGGTGAGATGTGCTTAGCTCTTCTCCTCCTGTGGGTGGTCCCTGCAGCCCTCTCTGGGAGGATCCTGAGATTGTCCTGGGGTGCCAATCTTTGTTCTCCAGCAAAGCACCAGAAGGGGCCAGTGGAGGGTAGGGGAGATGGGGAAAGTCAAAAATTTCTATATCATATAAGATTAGAAACAGGTCCAGTGTAGTGGCTCATGCCTGTAATCCCAGAGTTTTGGGGGGCCGAGGGGGCCAAGCCCAGGAGTTCAAGACCAACCTGAGCAAGATAGCAAGACCCCATCTCTACAAAAAATTTAATAATTAACTGGGTATGACGGCGCAGGCCTGTAGTCCCAGCTACTCAGGAGTCTGGGGTGGAAGGATCCTTGAGCCCAAGAGTTCAAGGCTGTAATGAGCTATGATGGCACCGCTGCACTCCAGCCTGGGTGACAGAGACAGACCCTGTCTCTAAAAAATAAAGTCGGGAGGGCAGGCACGGTGGCCAGCACTTTGGGAGGCCAAGGTGGGCAGGTCACTTGAGGCCAGGAGTTCGAGACCTGCCTGGCCAACATGGTGAAACCCCATCTCTACTAAAAATGCAAAAATTCCCCAGTGTGGTGGCGCATGTCTGTAATCCCAACTACTTGGGAGGCTGAGGCAGGAGAATCGCTTGAACCCAGGAGGTGGAGAATGCAGTGAGCCAAGATTGCGCCACTGCACTCCAGCCTGGGTGACAGGAAGACCGTCTCAAAAAATAAAAATAAAATAATAAAATAAATAAAATAAAATCAGGAACAATCTATTGGAAGGTGGGACTTCTCTGAGATTTGAATTAAAGTTATATTCGTATAACAAATGCCCTAATTTATTTATATTGTCTATTTCAGGTGGCTGGGCGCAGGTGGTGTGGGAAGCCCCTATAGAGACTGGAGGGGGAGCTAAAGATTCCGTAAGCCCTCGCTTGTGCTGCGTGTGGTGTAGGTGAAAGTGACAAGGGGTTTCTTTCTCCACAAGGGAGGAGAGGCATATCTAAGACCAGCATATATCTAACACGGGGACGTAGAGGGAGGGGGTGCAGAGGAGAAAGGAAAACAGGAAGAGGGTCTTCTCCTTCTCTCTGCCCCACCTCAGAGCTCCTAGCAGAGGTGGGCACATGGCGGGTTCTCCGGGAAACCTCCCAGGCTCCGCTCACGCGCCTACCTGGCCCCAGGTGACCTTGGGGTGCCCGCGCTGTGGGGAGCCTTCAAGGCGCCCGAGTGAACCTGGGGACTGTTTGAAGTCCCGGCACCTTCTAAGGATTCCGTTTAACAAGCTGGGTGCCGTGGGCACTTGGATGAAAGGAGCTATGTAAAGACATGATATCATTACCCATTAAAGCTCGTTTTCTTAGAAACAGGAAGGTCCATTTGCCAAGAGTAAACGGTAAGGGCAAGCCCTACCTGGGCACGGGACACTGCAGTTGGGAAAGTCATTCTGGGTGGGCTCAGGAGCCAGTGTGAGTCAGAGCGTGGGGGTGAGGAGGGGTTGGAGGTCTCACTTGCGCCCCAACCCCAAGAGGGAGAAGCCAGCAGAAACAGCAGCTGGGGCCCCAGGGGGCTGGAGAGTCTGCCCAGCCTAGCAGGAATGAGGGAATTACTGGCCCAGTCTGGATGGAGGGGGCCACTCCGTCAAACTCAGAAACACCCCGACATCCTCTGCAAGATGTCACCTCCATGAAGGGACAAACGAAAGGCGCTGGCCCTGTCATTCCCCTTTCGTTAATTCTGCAAATGTTAGGCCAGGCACGGTGGCTCACACCTGTAATCCTAGCACTTTGGGAGGCTGAGGCGGGTGGATCACTTGAGGTCAGGAGTTCAAGACCAGCCCGGGCAACATGTTGAGATCCCTGTCTCTATTAAAAATACAAAAAATGAGCCAGATGTGGTGGTGTGTGCCCATAATCCCAGCTGCTCGGGAGGCTGAGGCAGGAAAATCTCTTGAACCTGGGAGGTTGCAGTGAACTGAGATGGAGCCACTGCACTCCAGCCTGGGCGTCTTAAAAAAAAAAAAAAATTGGAAAAGGTGGTGTGTGAGCTTCACCTGGAAGGACAAATAGACTTGAGGGACAGAACAGGAGGGGACACAAGCACCTTGAATATGTCCAGGGATTTCCACAGGCAAAATGCACTTAACCCACCCAGCAGGAGGGCCCTGGGCTAGAAGCCTGGCCGGGCTTCCCAGTCCTTCTTGAGCATGAATTAGCCAAGGTTTGCAATGGGCCCGTGACCCGCCCCTGACCAGACCCCCCACCTCCCACCCAGTTCTCCCCGAACCACACCATGCCAGGCCCTGGCACTGAGGCTGCACTCCATCTCCCCATCCTGCAGGGTCCAATCAGCCCCCCAAACTCAACCTCAGGCCGCGACCCTCGCGAAGGCCCGGAGGAGCCGGGCGCTGCTTCCCAGCAACTGTGTTTCCTCAGCCTTGTTTACAGTTGTTGAACTATTTTCGTCAAATTAATTAAATACATGCTAAATCCTCTCCAATTTGTTGTGCGATGAATTAAAGATGTGAAGATTGTGAAATGCTCAAGAAAACCCATGGATGCTGATGAAAGCCGCCGGCACCACAGCCCCGAGTCAAGCGTCAGGCAGTCCAGAGTCTGCTTCTATCACCCGGCTGAATCAGAGTGGAGTTCTGAGGCCTCAGCGGCCAGGGTCCCGGGGAGACCTCACGTCTACCCACAAAGGTGATTCAAGGCGCAGAGATGCCCCTGTCACTGGAGAGCACAGTGCATGGCTGCCAGGGGCATGGGACACAAAGTTCTTCCCCAGAGTATATCTCAGGGCTTCCTACAACCCCTCAGGTCAGCAGCTTGCAGGAACAGCAACAGCTTGACCAGGCGTCGTGGCTCACACTTGTAATCCGAGCACTTTGGGAGACTGAAGCAGGAGGATCACTTGAGCCCAAGAGTTTGAGCCCGGGAAATACAGGAAGACTGCATCTCTACAAATAATTTTTTTTTTTTTTTTTTTTTTTTTGAGACGGAGTCTTGCTTTGTCACCCAGGCTAGAGTGCAGTGGCCGGATCTCAGCTCACTGCAAGCTCCGCCTCCCAGGTTCCCGCCATTCTCCTGGCTCAGCCTCCCGCGTAGCTGGGACTACAGGCGCCCGCCACCTCGCCCGGCTAGTTTTTTGTATGTTTTAGTAGAGACGGGGTTTCACCATGTTAGCCAGGATGGTCTCGATCTTCTGACCTCGTGATCCGCCCGTCTCGGCCTCCCAAAGTGCTGGGATTACAGGCTTGAGCCACCGCGCCCGGCCTTACAAATAATTTTTTAAAAAAACTAGCCGAGGCTGGGTGAGGTGGCTCACGCCTATAATCCCAGCACTTTGGAAGGCCGAGGTGGGCGAATCATTTGAGGCCAAGAGTTCGAGACCAGCCCGGCCAACATGGTGAAACCCTGTCTCTACTAAAAATACAAAAAATTAGCTGGGCGTGGTGGCGGGCACCTATAATCCCAGGTACTCAGGAGGCTGAGGCAGGTGAATCGCTGGAACCCGGGAGGCAGAGGTTGCAGTGAGCTGAGCTCACGTCATTGCACTCCAGCCTGGGTGACAGAGCGAGACTCCATCTCAAAAAAAAAAAAAAAAAAGAAAAACAAGGAAAAATCAGCCGGGCATGGTGTTGTAACCATGAGTAGTCTCAGCTACTCAGAAGCTGAGGCAGGAGGACCGCTTGAGCCCGGGAGGTCGAAGCTTCAGTGAGCTCTGATCACAGCATTGCACTCCAGCTTGGATGACAGAGTAAGTAAGACCCTGTCTCCAAACAATAAATAAATAAAAAAAAAAGGAATAGCAACAGCAAACGTTGATCTGAGAACGCAGTGCACAATAACTCACGTAATCCTCATGCAACTCTCCAAGGGGGCAGGTGCTGCTATTATCCCATTGCACAGTGGAGGCACAGGAAGTAACTGGTCAAGTTCATACAGCCTGGGAGGACACGAGGCCTGGAAAGAGGCTGGGCTGTCCAGCTGTAGAGTCTGTGCCGGTAACCACTATGTACACAGGATCCTCCCCTAGCTCTGGCCTGTCCCAGGTATGGTTTTTGCAGAATCAGCCGCCACAGGCCAGACCACACCCCCAGGAGGCTTCTGGGGTCTGGGACACACACCATCCCACCCACCCTACAGCTAGCATCTGCCTCATTCTACTCTTGTTCTGGGTAAAGTGTACCCCATTGGCCTACATGAGAGGGCAGGTCACCCATGAGAATCCCTTCACTCAGACAGGGGCCTCCTGCACCTGCCTGGGAACATAAGAGAGGCATGAGTGCTCTAGCCAGAGAAACTGAGGCACAGAGGGTCTTGCAATCTGTGAGTCTGTGGCCTAAGCCCCTTTCCTGGAGCAAGGTGATGCATAGATTCAAAGTGACCCCATAGCCATTGTCCATGTGGATCCAGGGGAACCCCGGGCTGTGTGTGTGTGTGTGTTTGTTTTGAGACGGAGTTTCGGTCTTGTCACCCAGGCTGGAGTGCTATGACGTGATCTCAGCTAACTGTAACCTCTGCCTACAGGGTTTAAGCAATTCTCCTGCCTCAGCCTCCTAGAATTATAGGCTGGAATCACAGGCACGAACCATCATACCCAGCTAATTTTTGTATTTTTAGTAGAGAGGGGGTTTCGCCATGTTGGTCAGGCTGGTCTTGAACTCCTGACCTCAGGTGATCCTGGTCTGTGTTTTCTTTCTTCCATGTCGTACATGAAGAGATTGAGGTCCAGAGAAGAACAGGGACGAGTGCCCAATGCCCAAAGAGAGCCGGTGGGAGAGCTAAGTTCAGATCCGAGAAGGAATGGCTGAGCTGCTGGTGCCCAAAGCCCAGGTCCCAAGCCGGGGCTCCCCGGTCACTGCTGTCACTCCGCTCCTCCAAGGTGGCAGGCAGACTGACTGTCTTGGGGCCCAGGGTACGTTTCACAGAGCCTTGATTCCACCCTGTGAGGTGGGCACGGGTGTACCCCACCTACTGAGCAGAGCAGCACTGAGAACCCAGAAGCAACTGTGGATCTGAAAACATCTTGTAAACTCCAAATCCCAAAAAGGATGGTGATTGTTGGAAATGTTGATTCTGGAGAAGAGGATGGGGGCAAATTAGGTGAGCTCCAGGCCAGCGCCTCCTGCTAAGACACATGCACCCCCTCAACAGAACTCATTCCTTAAAACACACACACACACACACACACACACACATTTTTTAAGAGACAGGGTCTCAGTCTATCACCCAGGCTGGAATGTAGTGGTGCAATCATAGCTCATTGCAGCCTCGAACTCCTGGGTTCAAGTGATCCTCCTGCCTCACCCTTCCGAGTAGCTGGGACTACAGGGGTGTGCCACCACTCCCGGCTAATTTTTTATTTTTGGTAGAGATGGGGTCTTGCTATATTGCCCAGGCTGGTCTCGAACTCCTGGGCTCAAGCAATCCTCCCACTTCAGTCTCCCAAAGTGCTGGAACTACAGGCATGAGCCACCGCACCCAGCCCAGACCTCATTCCCATGTGTCTACTCAGGTGGGCAGAGGCCCACAGTGCCCAGAATCTGGCCTGCTTACGACCTTTCCCAGGAAGAGACAGGGCACACACCCTTGGGGGTCTCTCTAGGACACCCTGGCTGGCCACAGAACTCTCTTACCCTGAAGTCTCCCTGAGTGGTGGCCTCAGTTCTGTCACAAGCCCTTTGATGAGAAGTTGACCACATGGCCCCCACTAATTCCTCTCTGGCCCTTAGCAAGTTTTCACCCATCGCCTTAGTGACATGAAGTAAGATAGGTCCCCAGCCTCCTCCCCTATTCCCCGAAGGCAGTCTTTCTCAGGGGCCTCCCCAGGCCTGTGCTGAGCCACCCTGGGACACAGCAGGGGATGTGACTCAGTACCTACTGCCTGGTCACTCATGGGCAGAGGAAGACAAAAGGCCACTTTGGTAAAAAGTGGCAAAAACGTCACTGTTACCAAGGAGACAGGGCTAGGATGTGCAGAAGCCAAAGAACCTAGCAGAAATGGGAGAGAGTGATGAGTTTTGATGGGGGTGGGGAGGTTTGGTGAAGAGAATAAGTGGGCCAAGTGGGCATTGTAGCTAAGATTTTGAAGGATGAGTAGAAGTTTTCCAGACAGAGTTAGGAGGGTGGGGGTGGGGGTGGAGCAACAGAAGGGGATTTTAGACACAACTTCTTTGTAGGACATTGCTTTTCTCTTTTATTTTTCTCAGGAATGATCATTGGAGACTTTGATTCAGCAGGAGGGAAGGCACTGGGCGTGGCTGGAATACAGGGCATAGGACGAGGAAATGGCAGAGCTTTATCTATGAAGATGGCATTTTCCAGGTCCTGGGGGAGGAGGGGGTTGACGTCAAGGTAAAAGGCTTGCTTCTGTGCATGATGGGGAACCCCTGAGAGGCTTTGGGCAGAAAGAACGATGACGAAATCACTCTGGCCTCAGACACAGACCAAGACAAGAGCCAAAAGCTCAGAAAAGACTGGAGAAATAGAACAGAAAAGAGGCGCTAAAGTCTTGGGCGGGGGCCCTGGGGGAGGGCATTGATTAGAGCAAGCTTGTCCAACCTGCAATCCACGGACCGCAGGTGGCCCAGGACAGCTTTGAACACGGCCCAACACAAATGCATGAACTTTCATAAAACATGATGAGATTGGCTGAGTGCAGTGGCTCATGCCTGTAATCCCAGCACTTTGGGAGGCTGAGGCGGGCGGATCACTTGAGGTCAGGAGTTCGAGACCAGCCTGGCAAACATGGTGAAACCCCATCTCACTAAAACTAAAAATACAAAAATTAGCTGGACGTAGTGGCGCACGCCTGTAGTCCCAGCTACTCGGGAGGCTAAGGCATGAGAATCACTTGAACCCAGCAGGTGGAGGTTGCACTGAGCTGAGATTATACCACTGCACTCTAGCCTGGGCAATAGAGCGAGACTTCGTCTCAAAAAAAAAAAAAAAAAAGAGAGATCTTTACATTTTTTTTTTTTTTTTTTTTTTTGAGACAGAGTCTTACTCTGTTGCCCAGGCTGGAGTGCAGTGGTGCGATCTTGGCTCACTGCAACCTCCGCCTCCCAGGTTCAAGCAATGAGATTCTCCTGCCTCAGCCTCCCAAGTAGCTGGGACTGCAGGCGCACGCCACCACACCCAGCTGATTTTTTTCTATTTTTAGTAGAGACGGGGTTTCACCATGTTGGC
This sequence comes from Macaca thibetana thibetana, assembly GCF_024542745.1. Taxonomy (NCBI): domain Eukaryota; kingdom Metazoa; phylum Chordata; class Mammalia; order Primates; family Cercopithecidae; genus Macaca; species Macaca thibetana. The sequence continues at coordinate 139,548,828 of NC_065580.1, read as the reverse complement.
CAGGGTGGTCTTGATCTCTCAACCTTGTGATCTGCCCCCCCCGGCCTCCCAAAGTGCTGGGATTACAGGTGTGAGCCACCGCGCCTGGCCGGTATTTTTGTTTGTTTGTTTGTTTGTTTAGCTCATCAGCTATCATTAGTGTCAGGGTATTTCATATGTATGGCCCAAAACAGCTCTTCTTCCGATGTGGCCCAGGGAAGCCAAAAGATTGGACATCCCTGGATTGGAGGGACACTAGTGGGGAAGAGCACAGTGGGGACCAGCTGTGATCGAGGAGAAAGCTCACTCACCCCTACTTCCTGTGCTGTGGCCAGTGGGTGGTGCCAGTCCTCCTTCTTCAAGGAAGCAGAAGAGTATTTATTATAGAATAAGAATGAGTGTTGGCCAAGCTCGGTGGCTTATGCCTATAATCCCAGCATTTTGAGAGGTTGAGGCAGACAGATCACTTGAGGTCAGGAGTTCAAGACCAGCCTGGCCAACATGGTGAATTCCCATCTCTACTAAAAATACGAAAAGTAGCCAGGTGTGGTGGTGCGCGCCTGAAAACCCAGCTACTCGGGAGGCTGAGGCAGGAAAATCGATTGAACTCGGGAGGCAAAGGCTGCAGTGTGCTGAGATGGCACCACTACACTCCAGCTTGGGCGACAGAGCAAGATTCTGTCTCAAAAAAAAAAAAAAAAGAAAAAGAATGAGCATTGAGATGGATGATGGATGGCACGGTCTGCAGAAGTCAAGGTTCGAAGAGGGGGAGATGCACTGGGGACCAGGGAAAAGTCACTGGCCAGCCCTCCTGCAGCAGGGAGGCAGGCAGAAGAGTCAGAACTTGCAGGGAATCTGGGAGCCAGGAGGATCTGGCTGCTGCAATACGAAGGCAGGGCCAGTGTAGACTCTCATAGAGGTCTCTTCACACCATCTCTGTGAGGTCACAGCCAAGCGTCTGGGGAAGGCACAGGTCACTGTGACTTCTTAACAGGGCCAGCAGCCTGGGAGAAGAGCCAGCCACCAATCAGGGAACAGGACATGCAGAAGAGTGTGGATAAACTGGAACCCGTGGGCACCTCTGGGTCAGTCTCTCTGCCCCGCCTCTAGCCATGATGATGCTCAGAGCACAAAGTTCACTTTAGTCCAACTCTAACTCAGACCCACAGCAGGGAGGGGATTCTAGGAAACAAGGCTCTAGCTTGGCCAACTTGACTCAGTACAAAACCACCACAGCAGGAAGAGATGGAGCCGCTTGCTGAGACCAGGCACCAGGGATGGGGCAGGTTCAGGGATGCCTGGTATGGTTGTGTATGTTGTTCACTGCTCAAGAGCACCTGGCTAAGGAGCCAGGAGGGGCTGAACTGACCCTGGCATGAAGCCATATCTATCTGGAGGAAGGGGCGTCTTTTTCTAAATTGCATAAGATACCATTCAAACCTGGGCAGGATGAGGGAAAGGCATTGTATTCTGGTTGATATGGGAGGTGTGGGGGTGTCCATAGGTTAAGCTTCTCCCAGCATCTGTCATCCCCCTCTGTGACCAACACTGTAAAGGCCCCATGCACAGGGCCCTTGCTATCAGTTGGACTAACCAGTAACAGCCTTGTGGCAAATGGCGACAGTCCTAAAATTCCCAGAGGGCAGGCAGTGCAAAAGCAGGCAGAGACAGTTAACTTGGAAGGAGGATTGTGCCTTAGGCAGAGCTGTTTCAGATAGAACGAGATGTGTTTTGAGGTAGTGAGTTCCCTGTCACTGGAGGTATGCAAGCAGAGCCAGATGAATGTTTGCAGGGTTTGGTGCAGGGGATGTCATTAAGCTCTAGGTGGCAGTTCAGCCACTTGCTCCTCCTGGACAGTGAGTCAGATGTGAACAAGACCTCAGAGGATTGGTGGCGGGTCTCAGGCGGGGTTGGGGGGAGTTCCTCTCCAGCCCTCCCCAACCCTTTGTCTCTGCTCAATTCTTTTTGGAACCAGATTAGGTATTTAGAAGATTAATTTCATGTTTGTGCAAAGCAGGGGATTAGGAGGGGAGGAGACTGAGGCTCTCTACAGGTTGTTAATCTAAAAAAAGACTGCAAAATCGCTCTGGCTACGAGTCACAGCTGAGGGTGCCACTCACTACCAACAAGCCAGGGTTTTTCATCAGTAGTTTTCTTTCATTTTCTGCCGTCTCAGGACCAACACTCTTGCGCTCTGGGGAAGATCAAAGGCAGAACATGGTGGGGTGGCCTCCATGCCCCAGAGCAAGGAGACTGGAGTGCCACTCCCATTACCCCCATCCTGCCAAGGTCCAGACTGCAGACCTCAGACAGAATTCCTGCCACGAACACCACCCCGACTCCTCAGTCCACTGCCATCTCCTGCCTCACTCCTCAGTGCTCCTGGAGGAACCAGAGGCTCAGAGAGGACGTGGATTCACCCCAGCAAGTCACTGATTCCTGGCCCAGAACTCCTCCTCGGTGCTGCCACTTAGAGTTGAGGTGGTGGGAGCTGCTGGAGGCCTTCTGGGGGTGTCTGGAAGCATAGCCCATGCATCCAGGAGACTAGGGGGATTTTTTTTTTTCTTTTTTGTAACAAAATTATTGGGATAGAATTCCCAAGCCAGGCCAGGCGTGGTGGCTCACTCCTGTAATCCCAGCACTTTGGGAGGCCAAGGCGGGCGGATCACAAGGTCAGGAGATCGAGACCATTCTGGCTAACACGGTGAAATCCTCTCTCTACTAAAAATACAAAAAATTAGCCGGGCCTGGTGGCGGGCGCCTGTAGTCCCAGCTACTCGGGAGGCTGAGGCAGGAGAATGGCATGAACCTGGGAGGCGGAGCTTGCAGTGAGCCGAGATCTCGCCACTGCACTCCAGCCTAGGCGACAGAGCGAGACTCTGTCTCAGAAAAAAAAAAAAAAAAAAAAAAAAAAAAGAATTCCCAAGCCATACAATTCATCCATTTAAAGCAGGGATGTCCAATCTTTTGACTTCCCCGGGCCACACTGGAAGAATTGTCTTGGACCACACCTAAAATACACTAACACTAACGATAGTTGATGAGCTTAAAAACAAACAAACAAAAAATTATCGCCAAAAAAAATCTCAAAATGTCTTAAGAAAGTTTACGAGTTTGTGTTGGATCGCATTCAGAGCCGTCCTGGACCACATGTAGCCCACGAGCCACGAGTTGGACAAGCTTGATTTGAGGTGTACAATTCAATAACTAATGAATTTTTGTATATTTAGAGTTGTAAAGCCACCATTTTAGAACAGTTTCGTCTCCCCAAAAAGCAACCCTGTACTCACTGGCAGTCACTCCTCACTCCCTTCCCCATCCCAACCCCTCGTAAATAATCTACTTTCTGGCCAGGCAGGGTGGCTCATGCCTGTGATCCCAGCACCGTGGGAGGCTGAGGCGGGTGGATCATTTGAGGTTGGGAGTTCGAGACCAGCCAAGCCAACATGGTAAAACCCTGTCTCTACTAAAAATACAAAAATAAGCCAGGTGTGGTGGCGCACGCCTGTAATCCCAGCTACTCAGGAGGCTGAGACAGGAGAATTACCTGAACCCAGGAGACAGAGGCTGCAATGAGCCAAGATCACACCACTGTATTCCAGCCTGGGCAACGGAGTGAGACTCCATCTCAAAAAAAAAAAAAAAAAAAAAACTGAGCTCAGGAAAGATTTGGCCAGTTTATAAGCAAAACTAGAAGGGAAAAAGGAAGCGGCCAGAAATGTCAGGGTTTGCAGGGTTCGAAAAGCCAACTGTAGGCTGGGTGCAGTGGCTCCTCCCTGTAATTCCAGTGCTTTCGGAGGCCAAGGTGGGAGGATTGTTTGAGCCCAGGAGTTGGCGACCAACCCTGGCGACATAGCCAGACCCCATCTCTACTACAAATTTTAAAAATTAGCTGGGCGTGGTAGCACACACCTGTAGTCCAAGCTACTTGGGAGGCTGAGTGGGAGGATCACCTGAAGCCAGGGGTTTGAGACCTGGCTGGGCAACATAGCGACTCTCTGTTGGAGTCCAAGGCTGCGGTGAGCCATGATTGCACCACTGCACTCCCGCTTGGGTGACAGAGCAAGAACATGTCTCAAACGAAACAAAACAAAATAGAAGAGAGAGAAGAAAAGCCAACTCTTTCTGGCTTTTAACTTCATATATGTTAAATGTCAATAAATTTACCTTTGTGTATGTAAAATGTCAATTAAAAAGTGCCCTTGAGGAAACAAAGTTAACTCAGGAGATAGAAGATAACTTGAACAAAAACTCTAATTAACATCCCCAGGGGATTCCCTAAGTAAACAAAAAAAGAGCTCGGGGAATTCAAAATACCTTTGCTAGAATTTTTAAAAGGTAACAAAAGAGTTGGTGATTAAGGCTGAGGAATCTCCCAGAAAGGAGGAAAAGAAAGATGGGAGATAAAAGATCAGAGGTAGATGGGAAAATCCAACCGCTACCCCTGGGAGTTCCAGAAAGACAGAATAGAGAATACAGAAGGAAATAAGTGATCAAAGACACACAAGAAGAGAGGTTCCCAGAACACAAGGCTAGGAGCCTTCAGATTGACTGGCCATACAGCACGATAATAAAACTAAAGACGGCAAGGTGTGGTGGCTCATGCCTGCAACCTTAGCACTTTGGGAGACCAAGGTGGGAAGATTGCTTGAGGCCAGGAAATCAAGACCAGCCTGGGCAACATAGTGAGACCCCACTTCTATTTAAAATAAAATAAAAGTTTATTTTGTTTTTATTTATTTATTTATTTTGTGGCAGTCTCGCTCTGTTGCCCAGGCTGGAGTGCAATAGTGTGATCTTGGCTCACTGCAACCTCCACCTCCTGGGTTCAAGTGATTCTCCTGCCTCAGCCTCCTGAGTAGCTGGGATTACAGGCGCCCACCACCCGTGCCTGGCTAATCTTTGTATTTTTAGTAGAGACGGGATTTCACCATGTTGGCCAGGCTGGTCTCAAACTCCTGACCTCAGGCGATCCACCTGCCTTGGCCTCCCAAAGTGCTGGGATTACAGGTACGAGCCACCACACCCGGCCAAGAAAATAAAATGTTAAATAAAACGAAAGAGAAGGCAAGGAGAAACTTCAGTAGGTGTACCAGTGGTAAACAGATGGTCCTAAATATTTCCAGTGGGCAGAGGTAAAAGCAAGTCACTACAAAAGAACTGCTGATCAGCCAGACACGATGGCTCACGCCTGCAATCCCAGAACTTTGGGAGGCCAAAGTGGGTGGATCATTTCAGGTCAGGAGTTCAAGACCAGCCTCGCCAACATGGTGAAACCACATCTCTACTAAAAATACAAAAATTAGCCAGGTGGGGTGACACATCCCTATAGTCCCAGCTACTTGGGAGGCTGAGGTACGAGAATCACTTGAACCTCGGAGGTGGAGGTTGCAGTGAGCTGAGATCGCATCATTGCACTCCAACCTGGGAGCCAGAGAGAGACTCTGTTTCAAAAAGGAAAAGGAAGCAAAGGAACAGAGCAGTATCTTCTGGGTTCTCAAGCAAAAGTTTTGGCTTTCTGTTTTGTTTTGTTTTTGTTGTTGTTGTTATTGTTGTTGTTGTTGTTTTGAGACGGAGTCTTGCTCTGTTGCCCAGGCTGCAGTGCAGTGGCACGATCTCGGCTCACTGCAAGCTCCGCCTCCCGGGTTCACACCATTCTCCTGCCTCAGTTTTGAGCAGCTGGGACTACAGCCACCCGCCGCCACCGCACCCAGCAAATTTTTTTTTTTTTTGTATTTTTAGTAGAGACGGGGTTTCACCGTGTTAGCCAAGATGGTCTCAATCTCCTGACCTCGTGATCCACCCGCTTCGGCCTCCCAAAGTGCTGGGATTACAAGCATGAGCCACTGCACCTGGCCAAGGGAAAGTATTTTTAACCTATAATTCTATACCCAATCCAACTATTGTGAACCTGGAAAATCTGAGACATGTCTCACTTAATTTATAAAGTTTATTTTGCCAAGATTGAGGACACGCGCCCATGACACTGCCTCAGAAGGTCCTGACGACATGCGCCCAAGATGGTCGGAGCACAGTTTGGTTTTATACATTCTAGGGAGACATGAGACGTTCATCAACATATGCAAGATGAACATCGGTTCAGTCTGGAAGAATGGGACAACTCAAAGCAAAGGTGGGAAGACTCAAGCGGGGAGGGGGCTTCGGGTCACAGGTAGATAAGAGACAAATGGTTGCATTCTTTTGAGTTTCTGATTAGCCTTTCCAAAGGAGGCAATTGTGATGGCACACACCTGTAATTGCAGCTTCTCGGGAGGCTGAGGCAGGAGAATGGCGTGGACCTTAGAGGCGGAGCTTGCAGTGAGCCGAGATTGAGCCACTGCACTCCAGCCTGGGCGACAGGGTGAGACTCCATCTCAAAAAAAAAAAAAAAAAAAAAAAGATATGCCTTTATCTCAGTGAGCAGAGGAGTGACTGAGTAGAATGGGAGGCAGGGTTGGGAGGCGGAGGCTGCAATGAGCCAAGTTCAGGCCACTGCTCTCCAGCCTGGGCATCAGAGTGAGTGAGACTCTGTCTTGAAAGAAATAAATAAATAAAAATAAAAATAATAAAATGAATTTAAAAACTGAAAAATTCTTTTGTAGAGGTGAGGTCTTCCTATGTTGCCCAGGCTGGTCGCAAACTCCCGGGCTCAAACGATCCTCCCACCTTAGCTTCCCAAAGTGCTGGGATTACAGGTGAGTGCCACTGTGCCTGGCTTGTGAACACTTTTCGCTTTAGGGTCCAGTTTTTCTTTCTCTGGAAGTTTCTAAATGCTGTTCTTTTGCCTGCATTTTCTGCATCTTGAGTTCTTTTGATGTTTCAGAAATGCCATCAAATCTATAGGGCCCTCGTTTTCCCGGGTTTCTGGTCACTGGTGTTCACTACTCACCCATCCTCTTTTGCTAATCTGGATCCTGGCATCTGGTCACACTCCTCTTACTCCCCAGGACTGCAGCCACTGTTGCCTGTATCTCATTTCTCCCTCTTTCTTTCTTTCTTTTTTCTTTCTTTATTTTATTTTATTTTATTTTATTTTATTTTTTGAGATGGAGTAAGCAAGCTGGAGTGCAGTGGCTCGATCTTGGCTCACTGCAGCCTTTGGCTCCCGGGTTCAAGCATTTCTTCTGCCTCAGCCTCCCTCTTTCTCAAAAAAGAAAAGAAAAGAAAGCAACAGAGAAGTGTCTGTAATCCCAGCACTTTGGGAGGCCGAGACGGGCGGATCATAAGGTCAGGAGATCGAGACCATCCTGGCTAATACGATGAAACCCTGTCTCTACTAAAAAATACAAAAAACTAGCCGGGCGAGGTAGTGGGCACCTGTAGTCTCAGCTACTCGGGAGGCTGAGGCAGGAGAATGGCGTAAACCCGGGAGGCGGAGCTTGCAGTGAGCTGAGATCCGGCCACTGCACTCCAGCCTGGGTGACAGAGCAAGACTCCGTCTCAAAAAACAAAACAAAAAACAGAGAAGTGTCTTCTAGGTTCTTAAGGGAAAGTATTTTTAACCTATTTTAACTCCCTCCCAAGTAGCTGGGACTACAGGTATGCGCCACCACGCCCCGCTAATTTTTGTATTTTTAGTAGAGACAGGGTTTCACCATATTGGCCAGGCAGGTCTCGAACTCCTGACCTCATGATCTGCCTGCCTCAGCCTCCCAAAGTGCTGGGATTACAGGCATAAGCCACCGTGCCTGGCCCTCCCTCTTTCTTGGTTTATTTATTTGCTTTTCCTCTGGGAGGAATGGATAAACAATACACTTGTGAAGGTTTTGGAAGTCTAAAAAATGATATGGTCCTTAGGCTTATTCAATAGTGTGAAAAGAAAATAAATCTTGGGGCTCTCAAATCACTAAGCTAAAGAGAAAAGTCAAGCTGGGAACTGCTTAGGGCCAACCTGCTTCCCACTTTTTTTTTTTTTTGAGACAGAGTCTCATTCTGCTGTCACCGAGGCTGGAGTGCAGTGGCACGATCTCAGCTCACTGCAACCTCTGCCTCCCGGGTTCAAGCGATTCTCCTGCCTCAGCCTCCCTATGAGTGCCCACCACCATGCTTGGCTAATTTTTTTTTTTTTTTTTTTTTTTTTTTTGAGACGGAGTCTCACGCTGTTGCCCAGGCTGGAGTGCAGTGGCGCGATCTCGGCTCACTGCAAGCTCCGCCTCCCGGGTTCCCGCCATTCTCCTGCCTCAGCCTCCTGAGTAGCTGGGACTACAGGCGCCCGCCACCGCGCCCGGCTAATTTTTTGTATTTTTAGTAGAGACGGGGTTTCACTGTGGTCTCGATCTCCTGACCTTGTGATCCGCCCGCCTCGGCCTCCCAAAGTGCTGGGATTACAGGCTTGAGCCACCGCGCCCGGCCTAATTTTTTGTATTTTTAGTAGAGACAGAGTTTCATCACGTTGGCCAGGCTGGTCTCGAACTCCTGACCTCAGGTGATCCCTCCCAAAGTGTTGGGATTACAGGCGTGAGCCACTGCACCCAGCCTATTTTTATTTTTATTTTTTGAGATGGAATCTTGCTCTGTTGCCCAGGCTGGAGTGCAGTGGCGCGATCTCGGCTCACTGAAACCTCCACCTCCCAGGTTCAAGCAATTCTCCCACCTCAGCCTCCCAATTAGCTGGGACTACAGGTGTGTGCCACTACACCCAGCTACTTTTTGTATTTTTAGTAGAGACGGGAATTCGCCATGTTGGCCAGGCTGGTCTCAAACTCCTGACCTCAGGTGATCTACCTGCCTTGGCCTCCCAAAGTGCTAGGATTAGAGGTATCAGCCACCACGCCCTGTCCCTCCAAATTTTTTTTAATTAGCCAGGTGTGGTGGTGAGTGCCTGTAGTCCCAGCTACTTAGACGCTGAGGTGGGAGGATCACTTGAGCCTGGGTGGTCGAGGTTGCAGTGAGCTATGATGGTGCCACTGCAATCCAGCCTGGGCAACCAACTGAGATCCTGTCTAAAAAAAAAAAAAAAAAAAAAAATTTCCGGGATCACATTATGGTTGATGAGCAAGCCAAGGTGTGACAGTCAAAGGAAGCATCTGAGTGGGGTGGAGAGGAAGTCATTTGCCTCACTGTGAGATAGGTGACCCTGGAGGCTCAGAGACCATGAGGGCGGACGGAGAGGAAACCCATAAATGGGCTAATGTCTTCACTGAACGAGGGGTTATGGGGATCAATGAATGAGCCTCCAAGGATCCTCAGAGACGTTTCTGCTGCCTCCCCAGCCAGCACCCCACAGCCCAGGAGGCCGGACTCTGTATTTGGTTCATTGATCCAAGCTCCCTCTAGACCCTGGGATCATCTTCCTGCCCCACCCCACACTGATTCCTCCCGCCTCTCATCCCAGCCCACTCCAATTCTGACAAACACATTCCCCAGTGCCTCATCAAATCCCACGTCAGTACATGCTCAGGAAGGAGTGGAGTTGGTTCCAGAGAGGTTGGCAGTGAACTGGAGTGAGGGATGGACAGAGAAACTAAAGGAATTTTCCTGGAGGGAAGGGCTTGAGGGTGGAGATCGGGAGGCTCAGCTGCTGTCAGTAAATGTATGTAGAAGATCCGAGGAAGAGGACGCAGACCAACTGCGGTCTGGGACCCCAGATTGCTGAGCCGCCAGCAAGGGGAGGGTGCTGCAGGGAGTTCCATTTGGGTTCAAATAAGGAAGCCCAATTGAAGGAGTGAGTTCTCCATCCGAGGGGGTGTGTAAGCAGAGGCTGCACATCCACCCTGCTGGGATGGTGCTGGTGGGATTCAGGCATGAGATGAGGATCTCCAGCCCTGAGACTCTAAGAAAAGGAGATGAAGAGCAATGGGAGGGAGGAGAGAGCAAGACAGGGCCCGAGGCTAAAGAACAGACGCCACATCTCAGCTGTGGAAGCAGCAGCTGGAGATGGAACAAGCCCTTATGTGTGGGGAATTCGTCTCAGCAGATGAGGTACAGCGAGGATGCTCACGATGTCTCCTGAAATGAATACCATCTGGAAAAAGAACAAATTCAACAGGACCCATTTTTTTTTCCACTAAAAAACCAAGCCAACTTCAGTGCCATCCTAATTTATCTGTTGAGAAAGAAGGTCTTTATTCTCAGGAGCTGGGAATACCACTTCTTTATTATTATTATTATTATTATTATTATCATCATCATCATCATCATCATCATCATCAATCATGATCATCATCTATATTTCTTTTCTTTTCTTTTTTTTTTTTTTTTTTTTTTTGAGACGAAGTCTCTCTCTGTCGCCCAGGCTGGAGTGCAGTGGCACAATCTCGGCTCACTGCAACCTCCGCCTCCCAGGTTCAAGAGATTCTCCTGCCTCAGCCTACCAAGTAGTTGGAATTACAGGTGTGCACCACCACGCACGGCTAATTTTTATACATTTAATACAGACAGGGTTTCACCATGTTGGCCAGGCTGGTCTTGAACTCCCAACCTGGTGTGATCTGTCTGCCTTAGCCTCCCAAAATGCTGGGATTAAAGGCGTGAGCCACTGCATGCCCAGCCAGACTCCCAAGTTTTCTTTGTCAATTCTTGCTTTAACTATCTTGAGGCTATGTTATTAATGTATAAAAGATAAAAAAATTCTGTCTTTCTAATGAATTTACTCTGTTTTATTCTTTATTGACCCTCTTTATCTCTAGTAATGCATTAGACCTTAACATCTATTTTTCTAACATTAATATAGGTACACCATCTTGGTTTTTTTATTTGCCTAGAGCATATTTTTCATCCTTTGATTTCTAGTCTTTCTGTGTTCTTATGTTTTTGTGTGTTTCTTATAAATACCATATACTTGAATTTTATTTTAATTTTGTTTTACAATCTTTGTCTTTTAATTGGAGAATTTAGTTTGTTTACTTTTTTTTTTTCCTTTTTCTTTTTTGGATACAGAATCTCACTCTGTCACCCAGGCTGGAGTCCAGTGGCATGATCTCAGCTCTCTACAACCTCCACCTCTGGGGTTCAAGCAATTCTCGTGCCTCAGCCTCCCAAGTAGCTGGGACTACAGGCATGTGCCACCATGCCTGGCTAATTTTTTGTATTTTAGTAGAGACAGAGTTTCACTACGTTGCCCAGGCTGGTCTCGAGCTCCTGAGCTCAGGCAATCCATCTGCCTCAGTCTCCCAAAGTGCTGGGATGACAGGCGTGAGGCACTGCGCCCAGCTAGTCCTTTTACATCGAAGGGATTAGTGAGCAATTTGGGTTTATTGCTATCATCTTGTTATAGTTTCCTATTTGACTCACATTTTCTCCTGCTTTGTCACTCTCTTTTCTTGTCTTCCATTCGTTTATTAGTTAGATACTATTGTAATAATGTTGCATAAGAGAGAACTTCAAAATCTCAGTGATTTACACCACCAAAAATGATTTCTCACTCGAAGATCAGAGGCCGGCTACCGCTCTGCTAGGTCTTCTAATTATTCTATATTGTGCGTCTCCTCTAAGCATATTCTCGCAGGGAGCAAGCTGAATGAAGCAGGAGAGGCTACCGAGGGCATGTTTTTCTCCCAGCAGTGACAGGCACAGAGGGACAAAGCTAAATCATGCAAGGACATTTAAAACCTCAGTTTGTGGCTGGCTACAGTGGCTCACGCCTATAATCCCAGCACTTTGGTGAGGCTGAGATGGGCGGACCTCTTGAGGTCAGGAGAGTTCGAGACCAGCCTGGCCAACATGGTGAAACCCCGTCTCTACTAAAAATATAAAAATTAGCCAGGCATGGTGGCACACACCTGTAATCCCCAGCTACTCGAGAGGCTGAGGCATGAGAATCACTTGAGTCTGGGAGGCAGAGGTTGTGGTGAGCCGAGATCACGCCACTGCACTCCAACCAGGGTGACAAGAGCGAAACTCAGTCACAAAAAACCCCAAAAAAACAAACAAAAAAAAAAAAAACAGGATGTAGATTTCCCCATGAAAGACAGTTTTGCAGGGCCATTTCAAAATACACCAAAGAAATATAGTTGTGGGTAAAAGACTTTGATTTCTTTCAGGGCCTGCTATCTGTCATGCTGGTATCTTATTTCTAAAGAGGGACCGTTTTGTCCTTCTTAGGGTCTCTGTTTTAATGTGAATGCTGGTCAGCTGTACCTGAATTCCAAAGGGAGGTGGGTATAATGAGGCATGTCTGACTAAAGCCATTCCCATCAAGGCCTGAACTAGTGTTTCAGGTTTACTTTAGAATGCCCTTGGCCGAGAGGAGGGAACTATTCACTTGGCTGGCGGGGGTGCTTAGAATTTTATTTTTGGTTTACAATTCCTAGGAGAAATATGTGTGTAGGTACACCCACCACACACACACACACAGACACACACACGCCACACTCATATAGATTATAATCTAAAAACAACACATTCTGGCCAGGCGTGGTGGCTCACACCTATAATCCCAGCACTTCGGGAGGCCAAGCGAGCGGATCACCCAAGGTCAGGAGTTGGAAACCAGCCTGACCAACGTGTTGAAACCCTGTCTTTACTAAAAATACAAAAATTAGCTGGGCATGGTGGCAGGTGCCTGTATTCCCAGCTACTTGGGAGGCTGAGGCAGGAGAATCGCTTGAACTTGAGAGGTGGAGGTTGCAGTGAGCCGAGATGGCGCCAATGCACTCCAGCCTGGGCGACAAGAGGGAAACTCCATCTAAATAAATAAGTAAATAAATAAAATAAAATAAAATAAAAATTACAAATAAAGAAATAAAAACAACACATTCTGGTAGATTCTATTTTATTTATTTTACATAAGACAAAATGAAGTTCAGAAGTATGAAGTGACTTGCTTGGAGCTTCCCCACTTAACAGGGGCCAGAGTTAGGATTCAAATCCTGTCCAACTGGCCCCAGAGCCAGAACTCCTTGTACTACCTTGTCCCTCCCACCTCTATCTCTGGTCATCTCTGCATGAGGCTAAAACAAGAAGGCAGATCATTGCCTTGTTCAACGTCAGCTGGGAACAGGTGCATCAGGCAACGCAAATTTTTCACCACCCTACAAATATCCATGAGTGACAGCACAAGGGAGTACCAACTCACTGTGAGTATCGACCTTGGGATTACAAACAAATTTCAGTGTGTAGGTGAATTGACAAATGCAGAATCCACGAATGATGAAGATCAACTCTACAGATGCTCCTTGACTTACGATGAGGTTACATCTCAATAAACCCATCTCAAATGGAAAGCATTGAAGTTGAAAATGCATTTAAAGGCCAGGCACAGTGACTCACACCTGTAATCCCAGCACTTTGGGAGGCCAAGGCGGGTGGATCACCTGAGGTCAGGAGTTCGAGACCAGCTTGGCCACCATGGTGAAACCCTGTGTCTGCTAAAAATACAAAAAAATTAGCCAGGCATGGTGGCATGTGCCTGTAATTCCAGCTACTCAGGAGGCTGAGGCAGGAGAATCACTTGAACCTGGGAGGCAGAGGTTGCAGTGAGCCAAGATCATGCCATTGCACTCCAGCCTGGACAAAAAGGGTCAAGCTGTCTCAAAAAAAAAAAAAAAAAAAGAAGAAGAAGAAGAAGAGAAGAAGGAAGTGCATTTAATACACCTAATCTATCAAACATTGTAGCTTAGTCAAGCCTACCTTAAACATGCTCGTGTAACCAAGTACCCCCTTTTACTAAGAGATAGTTTAATTATTTTTCTCTCTCCTCCTTTACCCTGCTTCCTATTTAGCTATTCAGAAGTGCAATTATAGCCTTTTACTTCCCCTGCACCAGATACTCCCTATTTTAGGGGTCCCCAGCCCCCAGGCCATGTTAGCAACCTGTTAGGAACCGAACTGTGAGTGGCAGGTGAGTGAGCATTACTGCCTGAGCTCCACCTCCTGTCAGATCAGCGATGCCATTAGATTCTCATAGGAGCGCGAGCCCTATTGTGAACTGTGCATCCGAGGGATCTACGTTGTATGCTCCTTATGAGAATCGAACAAATGCCTGGTGGTCTGAAATGGAGCAGTTTCATCCCAAAACCATCCCCTGCACCTCCGGTCTGTGGAAAAATTGTCTTCCACGAAACCAGTCCTTAGTGCCAAAAAGGTTGTAGACCGCTGCCCTACAGGTAAGTTCATCTAACCATGTGCTTAGAAGCACCAGAGCAGAACTCCCTCCCACCAGGAAGTTGTCTTGGGAGACAACAGTCCATCTGCCACCCAAAGTGTGCCCGCTACGAAACTCTGTCCCACCTGGAGAGTTTTTGTCCACTTCGCCAACGCAGTCCTGTCCACGAAGGTGCCAGCAGTCACCAGCTCAACTGCCTGGTCATGCTAGCACCAAAGCTGGTATGAAGACCCGCCCCCAACCTGCCTGCTTCCTTCCCTGCATGTCATTCACCTGCCTTCTGCCCGAAAAGTGAAGCGATACCCTTAAGGCAGGAAGCCTGTACTTCTCCCCCTAAGCTAGCTTTGGAATAAGAAGTCACTTTCTTGGCCAGGCGTGGTGGCTCATGCCTGTAATCCCAGCACTTTGGGAGGCCAAGGCGACAGATCACCTGAGGTCGGGAGTTCAAGACCAGCCTGGCCAACATGGTGAAACTTCATCTCTACTAAAAATACAAAAATTAGCCAGCTGTGGTGGCACGCACCTGTAATCTCGGCTACTTGGGAGGCTGAGGCAGGAGAATGGCTTGAACCCAGGAGGGGCGGAGTTTGCAGTGAGCCGAGATTGTGCCACTGCACTCCAGCGTGGGCGACAGAGTGAGACTTCTCCAAAAACAAACAAACAAACAAAAAGTCACTTTCTTTTTTTTCCCTTTTTTTTCTTTTTTGAGACAGAGTTTCACTCTTGTTGCCCAGGCAATGGCGCGATCTCGGTTCATAGCAACCTCCGCCTCCCGGATTCAAGCGATTCTCTTGCCTCAGCCTCCGGAGTAGCTGGGATTACAGGCCTGCACCACCATGCCCAACCAGTTTGGCATTTTTAGTAGAGACAGTGTTTCCCCATGTTGGTTAGGCTGGTCTTGAACTCCCGACCTCAGGTGATCCGCCCGCCTCAGCCTCCCGAAGTGCTAGGATTACAGGCTTGAGCCACCACGCCCAGCAAAAAGTCACTTTCTTTATATCAGACTTTGCTCTTGTTCACTGGACTCTACAAGCAGCAAGTGACTGAACCCACAATTTGGTTACACTCAGAGCACTGACATTAGCCTACGGTTGGGCAGAATCATCTGGCAACACAGTACACTGTACAGTATGATTGTTCACCCTCATGGTTGCCTGGCTGACTGGGAGTTACAGCTCACTGCAAGAGAGTATCATACTGCATGTCGCTTGCCCTGGAAAAGATCAAAATTCAAAATTCAAAGTATAGTTTCTGCTGAATGCATATCGTGAAGTCGAAAATTCCTAAGTCACACCACTGTAAGTCTGAGACTGTATGTAATCTTTCACCCTCTGCCAGAAATATCTCTTCAATAATTGTCCAGTGCTTTAAGTATATTTCCAGAGAGCTGTGGAGTAGGGGGCAAAGGGCCTTGAGCAGAATGGTCTATGCCTTGTGCCTCCAAATTTCATCTGTCAAATAGAAAAAAGAGGCCGGGCGCGGTGGCTCAGCCTGTAATCCCAGCACTTTGGGAGGCCGAGACGGGCGGATCACGAGGTCAGGAGATCAAGACCATCCTGGCGAACACGGTGAAACCCCGTCTCTACTAAAAAATACAAAAAACTAGCCGGGCGAGGTGGCGGGCGCCTGTAGTCCCAGCTACTCGGGAGGCTGAGGCAGGAGAATGGTGTAAACCTGGGAGGCGGAGCTTGCAGTGAGCTGAGATCCGGCCACTGCACTCCAGCCCGGGCGACAGAGCAAGACTCCGTCTCAAAACAACAACAACAACAACAACAAAAAAACAAATAGAAAAAAGAATCCCAGGTCAGATGAGCAAATGATGATGTCAAAGTGCTTAGCAAACAATAATGTACATGAAAGCACTTAGCAAACAATAGAAGTGTTAATACCACGTGCATTCTTGTAATAGCTGAGCCTACAACTTTGGTGACACTCTGGTTCTAAGCATGATTTTCAGCTATTCCCAAGAAACTGAAGTTTATGTAGCAGTGAATGTCCTACGAGCAATTAGACCCACTTCACTTCTCTTGATTGTCATTTAATATTCTTTTATTAAACATCAGTTGTGAGTATAACCTAGAGAGCCACTTGATGTCAGAGACATCAGAACTGAGCTCAAGAGACACTCAGATACCTGATCCAGACCTCAAAGGAAAGATCTGTCCAAAGTTGAGAAACTAAGAGAATGATCTGTCCACCTAGACCACGCCAGTCCCTAGGAGAAGGTCTGTCCACTCAGACCCTACAGGAGAAGCTAAGAGAACAGTCTGACCACACAGGAGCTGCTGAAGAACAGCCAGTCGTGGGTGCAGGGGGAGGAGGGTGCAGGGAAAGAGGCAGGAAGAAGATGTGCTTCCAGGAGAGCAGAGGTTAATGGCGCCCAGTGCAGCTGAGATGTCAGGCATGATACGGACTGAGAATTACCCATTGAGTTTGGGCTGTGATGTGGTTTGGTTGTGTCACCACCCAAATCTCATTTTGAATTGGAGTTTCCATAACCCCCACATGTCACAGGAGGGACCCAGTGGGAGGTAATCGAATCATGTGGGCAGTTACCTTCATGTTCTCATGATAGTGAGTGAGTTCTCATGAAGGCTGATGGTTTTATAAAAGGCTTTTCCCCCTTTTGCTCGGCACTTCTCCTTCTTGCTGCCATGTGAAGAAGGACATGTTTGCTTATCCTTCCGCCATGATTGTAAGTTTCCCGGGGCCTCCCCAGCCATGCTGAACTGTGAGTCAATTAAACCTCTTTCCTTTATAAGTCACCCAGTCTCAGGTATGACTTTACTAGCAGCATGGGAACAGACTAATACACGCCATGTGTCATCTCATTTCATCTTCAAGCACCCCTCTGGAGGTGGGTTCAGAGAGGCAAGTGGCTTGCCAAAGGTCACACAGGTGAGAGGAGCCAGAGGAAGGATTTAGAGGCTGGCCAGGCACAGTGGCTCACACCTGTCATCCCAACACTTTGGGAGAATGAGGTGGGAAGATCACTTGAGGCCACAAGCCCAAGACCGAGCCTGGGCCACATAGCAAGACCCCATCTCTAAAAATGAAAAAGAAAAAAATCATCTGGGCATAGTGGTACATGCCTGTTGTCCCAGTTACTCGGGAGGCTGAGGTGGGAGGATTGCTTGAGCCCAGGAAGTTGAGGGTGCCGTGAGCCATGATCACGAGACTGCACTCTAGCCTAAGCGACAGAGTGACACTATCTAAATAAATACATTAATTAAATAAAGCCTCAGTTTGTGTTACCTCTACTCACAATCATTGGCTAAAGCAAGTCACACCGTCAGACTCAACCTCAAAGGTGGGGGGAGCTTGAAAACCAGTGGCCTCAAATTCTTTGGTTTTGAAACTTGAGTGTGACAAGAATCTCCAGGCTACTCATTAACCTGCATCTGAGATGGGACTCAGAAGTCCGCTGCACACCCAGGAGGCTCCAGTAGCATGCATGGCCTCCCTCCTACTGACCCTTGTAGCCGGGGATCCCTGAGTTGTGTTGGGCTCCCCTCACCGCCCCGCCTGCAAACACATCCCAGTACATCACAGAGGTTGCTCCCCAAAGGAGGAGGGTGGCCCCCGGGGCACTCGCAGCCCCTCCCCTCTGCCTGGCCCTCCCCTGAGCTCTCTGCAGATTCCTCATTAGTGAGTGCAAAGCCAGCCCCTTTGCGCCTTCCCAGGCCTCTCAAGGACTGGGAGAGGCTGGAATGCAAGCCCCGAACCACCCTCCAGCAATCCTTCATTATCCCTTCCCTCGCAGGTCCCACCACCAGGTAATTCCATTGTTAATTAAAATCCTGAAGCCTTTAATATCTCGGCTCATAATTGCTATTTTCCCCAGCCCTGGATTGGCTGTGCAGGCTGCGGGGGGAACCTGCTTTTTTTTTTTCCTGGGCTCTGCTTTGTAGCAATCACCGGCTGTCTATTTCCTCAACCTCAGCCAAAACCCTTCTTCTCCGTGGGCTTCAATAGTGGAGCAATGGGGACCACCCTGGGGGCCACCCTAGCACCCCCTGGATGCCTCCTAGGAAAGCAGACCAAGGAAAGAGGCAGTCTCCTCCCCCAACCCCAGGCAGGCCTCCAAGTACAACCCCCAGCAACACAGCCTGGGAGACGGAGACAGTCAACTCCTGTACACAGCGGGCCATGAAGGCCCCAGAGTCCCGCAGAGGCCCCCTGAGACCATGTTCATGGGCAACAAGGCTCTTCCTCATCCACGTATCATTTGCTGCTCCCCCGAGTCCCGAGTCCCCATTGTTCAGGTAAAGAAGAAAAAGATCAGAGAGGGAGGTGAATTTCCCAAGCCCGCACAGCAGAGCCAGGAGGCCTAGAGTGCAGACCCTGTGCTCTTCTGATCATATCCTCTGCCCGTTGGCCTTTAAGACCTTTCTTACCTTCCTGTTCTCAGCCTCGATGCCCTTCTTCCTCCTCCACCAGCCTCACTCACACTTAGCCTGGCCCCTGTCTCTTCCTCTGTCATTCCCATTCTAGGTGAGGATCCGGGTTCTGTAGATGCTCCCAGGGGAGGCAGGGGGCCAAGAGTGAGGAGGGACAGAGGACTGTGACTATTGGTCACAGATGTCAAAGGCTGGAGGACCACAGTGGAGCCAGGAGGGGGGTGCTGAAATTAGCCTTGTTTTTTGTTTTTTGTTTGTTTGTTTTTTTTTTTTGAGACAGACTTTCACTCTTGTTGCCCAGGCTGGAGAGCAGTGGCATGATCTCGGCTCACCCCAACCTCTGCCTCCCGAGTTCAAGCAATTCTCCTGCCTCAGCCTCCTGAGTAGCTGGGATTACAGGCATGTGCCACCATGCCTGGCTAATTTTGCATTTTTAGTAGAGACGGGGTTTCTCCATGTTGGTCAGGCTGGTCTCGAACTCTCAACCGCAGGTGATCCACCTGCCTCAGCTTCCTAAAGTGCTGGGATTACAGGCGTGAGCCACCGTGCCTGGCATGATTTATCTTAATCACTCTGTGCTGTTGACCCAAAGGCCCCGTAAGGTCTGAAGGATCACGCCTCTATCCCCTCCCCGCTGGGAAGGTGACCGGGTATTACCCTCTGTGGAAGAGAGCACCTCACTCAAGGCCAGGCCTTTCTTGGGCAATGGTGCAGATGGGGGCAGAGCTTGGCTGGCCTGGCTCCAGCTTTGGAGGGTCTGAGGGTGGACTGAGCTCTTGTTGCAACTGCCCTGCTCCTCCCTCTGTGCCCCCTGCTGCTGTCCTCCTCCCCCACAGGTGTTGATCCCAAGACCATATGACCATAAAACCTCCATCCAGTCTGGATTCCGGGGGACCTGGCCTTCTAGAGCCGTTTTTCTTTTTGGAATTTCCAGGGCCTGCTTCCTCTACTCTCCTTTCCCACAGGGACCCCAGACCCTGTGCACCATGACCCATTACCCACGCGTCCCATGCTTCTGGCTGGTCTGTCGTTTCAGAACTGGAGAACGGAGACGTATCCTCTCCACTTTCAAGAACCTCAGCTCGACCGGGTGCTGCAGATCCTGCCTGTAGTCCCAGCACTTTTCGAGACTGAGGCAGGAGGATTGCTTGAGCCTGAGAGTTGGAGGCCAGCCTGGGCAATGTAGCGAGACCCTGTTTCTACAAAAAGTTTAAAAATTAGCTGGGTGTGTGGTGCATGTCTGTAGTCCCAGCTACTCAGGAGGATAAGTGGGGAGGATCATTTGAGCCCGGGAGGACGAGGCTGTAGTAAGCCATGATTGCACCACAGCACTCCAGTCTGGGCATCAGAGCAAGACCCTGTTCCCCTGCCAAAAAACAACAACAACAACAACAACAACAAACCAAAACGAAACCTCAGCTCCCCCTAACAGAAAGTCTCCAGGGGCCGAGGACCCCTTCAGAGCCCTTGATGCTTCTGAGGTCAGCTGTGTCATCCCGAATTTCCAGAACTGGAAAATCTGTCACCTGCCCCAGCTGCACAGCTGGGAGGTGGTGGAGATGGAGTTCTGAACACATCTGGTTCTCATCTAATCCTCAGCTCACAGCTGCCTCAGTCAACCTCCAACAAGATTCCTCTGTCACTGGTGGCTCTGCAAGAAAACCAGTCCCTGAACTGACCAGCTCTTCTGACTGCTCAGAAGTAGGATCACGTTTTTGTTTTTGTTCTGAGGTGGAGTTTCGCTCTTGTCGTCCAGGCTGGAGTGCATTGGTACGTTCTTGGCCCACTGCAACCTCTGTCTCCCAGGTTCAAGCGATTCTCCTGCCTCAGCCTCCTGAGTAGCTGGAATTACAGGCACGTGCCAGCATGTCTGGCTAATTTTTGTATTTTTAGTAAAGATGGGGTTTCACCATGTTGACCAGGCTGGTCTCGAACCCTTGACCTCAGGTGATCCACCTGCCTTGGCCTCCCAAAGTGCTGGGATTATAGGAGCGAGCCACTGCACCAGGCAAGAAGTAGGATCACGTTTCCAGAGGACTGCTTGCATTCATTCATTCATTCATTCACTCATTCAATAAACATGATGTCTTGAGCATCCCTTGTGTCAGGCAATGTTTGTTGCTGGGGACACCTTAGTGAACAAGATGGACAAAGCCCTGGTCCTCTTGGAGCTTCTATTCTAGGGAGAAAGATATACAAGTAAAATAACATACAATAGGTTAGATAGTGCTAAGTGCTAAGGAGGAAAACAACAGAGAAGACGGACATGAAATGCCTGTGGTGGGTTAGACGGTGAAAGTTGAGTCAGGGTGGCCAGGGAAGGCCTCAATGGGAAGCTGGCTTTTGACAAAAGGGTGCAGGAAGGCCAGGTGCAGTAGCTCACGGCTGTAATCCCAAGACTCTGGGAGGCTGAGGCAGGAGAAGTTTGAGGCCAGCCTGGGCAACGTAGCAGGACCCTGTCTCTACAAAAAAAACTTTTTTAATTAGCTGGGCCTAGTGGCAGGTGCCTGTAGTACCAACTACTCAAGAGGCTGAGGTGGGAGGATCACTTGAGCCTGGGAGGTCGAGGCTGCAGTGAGCTAAGATGGCACCACTGCACTCCAGCCTGGGTGACAGAGTGAGAGCCTATCTCAAATGATTAAGAGAGAGAGAGAGAGGGAAAGGGTGAAAGGGTGAAAGGGTGCAGGGCCCAGCTGGGAACAATAGGTCACATGGAGCCCTTTCTCTGGACTCTTGGTGGGGAAGTTCCTCCAAGGAAGAAGTTCCTTCAAGCAGAGGCTGAGCAGAGAGGAACGGCTGCTGCCCGAGCTTCCCAGTCTGGTTGTCCTGACAGGGGCAGCAGGAAGGGTGCACGGACACCCATCTGCGTGAGGAGCTTGCTAGGCAGGGGCCCCCTTGTTCCAGTGCTTCCACCAGTGCACCCAACCTGAGCCCTGCCCAGGTCCTGCTCACCCCCTGAATGGCCTTCCAACACTGAAGACCTCAGTCAGCTGCTTCCTAGCAATGAAACACGTGCAGCCTCCTTGCAACGAGTGCCATATATTGGAAGGGCACCCTGAGATTCCAGGCAAAGGAAATCGGTCACCCAGAGGTGTTATGTGTTCCCTGCAGGAGATAATGCAGCTTCAGCCAGGTCCCCCAGCCTCCGTGAGGAAAGTGCCCTGCACTGTCATCCTGACCACAGTTCCTGGAAACCCCCAAGGAAATTGGCACATTCTGCAGATCTGATCTGCTGGCTTCATCTCTGTCAGGCACCTAATCAGTGACAACACCCAGATCCAGGCTAGAGCCCTGTAGCATACCACTAGAGACTGTTAGTGAACCTGTGCTGGCTGCCCCTTCGTGTTTGCTAACCAGCTTTCTGAGGGATCAGGGAGGGACACCAAGCTCTCCCCACTGTGTGATCTGAGTGTCTCTCTTTAGCTCCCATGTGTGGAGGAAAGAAAGGGAAAGGTGTCAGCTGATATCAAAATGGAGAGAGTAAAACCATGACAAATACAAGACAAACTACCCAAGGTCCTTTGGAACCATTCTGGCCTTGGGAGGTGTCTGAATCCACAAGAAAGACTCAATGAGAGTTAAAAAGAAGCATTCTGCTCAAGACTGGAGAGCAGCTAGGATGAGGCTAAGTAGTAATGGACAACAGCTACAAATTCATGAGAACGGGAACTGCCATGGATTGGACAGCAGGGCCCTTGTGTGTGTGCGTGCGTGTGTGTGTGTGTGTGTGTGTGTGTGTGTAAGAGATGGGGTCTCATTCTGTCACCTAGACCAGAGTATAATGATGTGATCACCACTCACTGCAGCCTCAACCTCCTGGGTTTAAGTGATCCTTCCACCTCAGCCCCCTGAGTGGCCGGGACTATAGGCATGTGCCACCATGCTAGGCTTATTTTTAAAACTTTTTTGTAGAGATGGGGTCTCACTATGTTGCCCTGGCTGGTATCAAATTCCTGGCCTCAAGCAATCCTCCCGCCTCAGCCTCCCAAACTGCTGAGATCACAGGTGTGAGCCACCATGCCCAGACCACACACACTTTTTATTCATGAGAAAACTGAGGCTCAGAGAAATTAAATATCTTCTCCAAGTGGTGTGGTAGGGATTTAAACCTGCATCTCTTCAAATTTCAAGAGACATCTTTTCTCCTTAGAGACAACCAAACCCCTCAGGATGTGCATGTTTCCCATGGGTGGAGGGAGCACCTTGAGGGCCAGCAGGAGGCAGTGTGGAGCAGAGGAAAGGCCAAGGGCTTTGGACTCAGACCCACCTGGGATTGCATCTCAATGCTGTGCTATCTTGAACAAGTTACTAAGATTCTCTGATTCCTGTTGTCATTTTCCTTATTGGTGCTGCAATAAGTTATCTCAAACTTAGCAACTGAAAACAACACAAATGTATTATCTTATCTTTTTGGCAGTCAGAAGTATGAGATGGGTTTCACGGAGTGCAGTGGGGTGATCTCAGCTCACTGCAACTCCGCTTTCTGGGTTCAAGTGATTCTCCTGCCTCAGCCTCCCAAGTAGCTGGGATTACAGGCGTGTGCCACCATGCCCGGCTAATTTTTTTGTATTTTTAGTAGAAATAGGGTTTCACTATGTTGGCCAGGCTGGTCTCAAGCTTCTCACCTCAGGTGATCCACCCACCTCAACCTCCCAAAGTGCTGAGATTACAGGCGTGAGCCACTGTGCCTGGCCTTAATTTTCTGTCTTCTAAGTCTACCCACATTCCTTGGCCTGTGGTCCCCTTCCATCTTCCGAGCCAGTGTATTAGTTCCTTCTCATGCTGCTATGAAGAAATACCCAGGACTGGGTAATTTATAAGGAAAAGAAGTTTAATTGACTCACAGTTCTGCATGGCTGGGGAGGCCTCAGGAAACTTACAATCATGGTGTATGGCAACTCTTCACAGGGTGGCAGGAGAGAGAATAAGTGTCAGCAGAGGAAATGCCAGATGCTTATAAAACCATCAGATCTCGTGAGACTCACTCATTATCACGAGAACAGCATGGGGGAAGATGCCCCCATGATTCAATTACCTCCCACCAGGTCCCTCCCACAACATGTGGGGATTATGGGATTACAATTCAAAATGAGATTTGGGGCCGGGCACAGTGGCTCACGCCTGTAATCCCAGCAGTTTGGGAGGCCAAGATAGGCAGATCACCTGAGGTCAGGAGTTTGAGATCAGCCTGGCCAACAAGGTGAAACCCCATCTCTACTAAAAATACAAAAATTAGCCAGGCGTGGTGTCATGTGTCCATAGTCCCAGCTACTCGGGAGGTTGAGGCAGGAGAATCGCTTGAACCTGGGAGGCGAAGGTTGCAGTGAGCCGAGATTGCACCACTTCACTCCAGCCTGGGCAACAGAGCTTGCAAGACTCCATCTCAAAAAAAATAAAAAAAAAGAGAGAGAGAGATTTGGGTGGGAACCCAAAGAAAGACCATATCAGCCAGCAAGGAAGGTAGCATCTTCAAATCTTCTAACGCTGACCTCCTTTTCTGCCTCCTTCTGCTTTAAAGAACCTGATCATGGCCGGGCGCGGGGGCTCATGCCTGTAATCCCAGTACTTTGGGAGACCGAGGTGGGCGGATCACCTGAGGTCAGGAGTTCCAGACCAGCCTGGGCAACATGGTGAAACTCCGTCTCTACTAAAAATACAAAATAAGCTGGGTGTGGTGGCACACGCCTGTAATCCCAGCTACTTGGGAGGCTGAAGCAGGGGAATCACTTGAACCCGGGAGGCAGAGGTGGCAGTGAGCTGAGATTGCACCACTGCACTCCAGCCTGAGGAACAAGAGTGAAACTCCGTCTGAAAAAAAAAAAAAGAAAAAGAAAAAGAAAAAAAAAAGGACCTGATCACGGCCAGGAGCCATGACTCACTTCTACTATCTCAGCACTTTGGAAGGTTGAGGCAAGGAGAATCCTTTTAGCCCAGGAGTTCAAGACCAGCCTGGGCAACATAGTAAGACCCCATTTCTACAAAAAATAAAAAAATTAGCTGGGCATGGTGGTGCACACCTGCAGTCCCAGCTACTTGGGAGGCTGAGACGGAAAGATTTCTTGAGCCCAGAAGTTTGAGGCTGCAGTGAGTTATGATTGTAGCATTCCACTCCAGCCTGGACAACAGTAAAACCTTGTCTCCAAAAACAAAAACAAAAAAGGACCTGATTGATTACAAGGGATCCACTCAGATCATGCCGAATAACCGCTTATCTCAACGTCATCTGATTAGCAACCTTAATTCTGTCAGCAATCGTAATTCTCTTTTGCCAGATAAGGTAACAGAGTCTCAGGTTCTAGCGATTAGTACATGGATATCAGGTTGAGGATGGTGCTGGCATTATTCTGCCCACCATGTTCATTATCCTTATTGAGCATTTGTGAAATTAAGATGAGTTTGTTCAATAGTAGCCCCAAACACGGTAGCTCTCACAAGCAGATATTTAATACATGGTCCTTATGAGTATATGTTTGTTTGTTTTGAGACAGGATCTCACTCTGTTGCCCAGGCTGGAGTGCAGTGGTGCAATCATGGCTCACTGTAGCCTCGAGCTTCTGGGCTCAAATGATCATCCCACCTCAGTCTCCTGAGTAGCTGGGATGACAGGTACACACCAAGCCCCACTAATTTTTGTATTTTTTTTTGTAGAGACAGGGTCTCACTATGTTGCCCAGGCTGATCTCAAACTCCTGGACTCAAGCAATCCTCTCGCCTCAGCTTCCTAAAGTGCTGGGATTACAGGTGTGAGCCACCAAGCCTGGCCCTATACTAATTAAAATTTAAAAACAGGCCGGGTGCAGTGGCTCATGCCTGTAAATCCCAGCACTTTGGGGAGGCCAAGTCGGACAGATCACCTGAGGTCAGGAGTTCGAGACCAGCCTGACCAACATGGTGAAACCCCATCTCCACTAAAAATACAAAATTAGCCGGGCGTGGTGGCTCATGCCTGTAATCCTAGCACTTTGGGGAGGCCAAGTCAGACAGATCACCTGAGGTCGGGAGCTCGAGACCAGCCTGACCAACATGGTGAAACCCCATCTCCAACAAAAATACAAAATTAGCCGGGCGCGGTGGCTCATGCCTGTAATCCCAGCTACTCAGGAGGCTGAGTCTTAAGAATCGCTTGAACCTGGGAGGCGGAGATTGCAGTGAGCCGAGATCACGCCACTGCACTCCAGCCTGGGCAACGAGTGAAGCTCTGTCTTAAAAAAAAAAAAAAAAATTTAAAACCAGTTTTAAAAGTGACTATCTTACCAAGGTTATCAAAATCTTTAAAGGAACCAGGGCCAGATGCTCCCTGCCGCCCGCAAACCCACCCTTGGTCTGCTGTAGGAGGCTGGGTCCGAGGAGGCTTGGCAATAAGGGAATCCCTAGGGGAAGTGCTCCCTCCAACTGGAGGCTCCTGCCTGGGCTGTGGGGATGCCCTCCAGGGAGGTGAGCTGGCTGGAGTTGTGTGCCAAGACTTAATTAACCCTGGAGCAACCACATGTCCAAGGACAACTCTGGAGCCGTTGAGAATGACCCAACCTAGATACGGCATTTCCCCCAAACAACCCCAGGTGTAACACAGACTAGGGGAGCCACCTCCCAGTCAACCACAGCCAGCTGGCTCCGGGCCCCTGGAAGTGCTAGTGCTTGGGGTCCACTGAGCTTTCTGACTCCTCCTCAGATATTTTAAAAATCACAGCTTAAATGAATTTGCTATTTGAGGTCTTGTGCCTTTAAGTGAAATTCAAGCCACTGATTTCCAGAGTCTGTGTCACCAGCTGGTTTTACAAATAGACATGCAAGCTTCTAGAATCTTCTAGCTGTTTGCCTTAAAAGACGGGACACCAGATTTCTTTTATGAGGCAACCCTTGAGCCCCTAGAGGCCTAGCTTTGGAAGGAAGGAAAGATTTAGGCTGCTTAAGTCTTATTGCAGCCACTCATGGCTACCATAGACAGTTGTGCAGCCTGTGCACTGCACAAATGCCCCCAGCTGGGATGTCAGGGGGAGCAAACATGGGAATTAAGATCCAGCCACACTGCACTGCACTCACTCTGCACTCACACTGCACTCACCAGTGGCATATATGATCTCAGATTGGCTCCTCCCAGAGGAGGAGTGAAGGCTCGAACTCTGCTTCTCAAACTAGATGTCCATCATGCACAAAACGTGGCCCACCCGTACAAAATCAGGGCTGCTCAAATCAAACGTGACACAGCTCAGAAGCTGACAAAACTCAAACTGGTCTAATCCCCTGTGTGTTCAAGGATCACAAGCTTCAATGTCATGGCAATGTCGAATTTCCATCTGGGCGCCTGGATGTTACTCTCAATTTCTGTGTTCATCGTGTCTCAACCAGTAACTGTTTGCCCAGTGCTGGGCCTGGAGGCAGCCCTGCTCTCACCCACTGTGGGTCTCCTGGGTATACTCTGGGGCCTCCTAACCTCACTCTTTGGTAGATAGTCAGAAATCAAAGCCAGGAGCAAGTTCCGAGTCCAGAAGAAGAAGCAGGCCCCATTTTTCTTCCTTCCTTCTTTCCTTCCTTCCTTCCTTCCTTCCTTCCTTCCTTCCTTCCTTCCTTCCTTCCTTCCTTCCTTCCTTCCTTCCTTCCTTCCTTCTCTCTCTCTCTCTCTCTCTCTCTCTCTCTCTCTCTCTGTCTCTCACTCACTCTGTTACCCAGGCTGGAGTGCAGGGGTGTGATCTCGGCTCACTGCAACCTCACCTTCTGGGTTCAAGCAATTCTCAAGCCTCAGCCTTCCAGATAGCTGGGACTACAGATGTGCGCCACCACACTTGGCTAATTTTTGTATTTTTAGTAAACATGGGTTTCACCATGTTGGTCAGACTGGTCTTGAACTCCTGGCCTCAAGTGATCCACCCACCTTGGCCTCCCAAAGTGCTGGGATTATAGCCACGAGCCACTGTGCCTGGCCCAGGCCTAGCTTTCTGCTACGCCTGGACATGCTTTCAGCAGCTTACTAACTGGTGTGGAGAGGCCGTCTCAGAGGAAATACAGACTGTCTAGGCTCTGAAAAGCTGCCTGGATTCTGTCCTGTTTGTGAGAAGGCTAGCGTTGAAACCTCCACATCACCCTGCAGTCCTGGTCTAGACCCAGGAGGCATCAGCAGTGTGAGGTGCTAGGCTGGTTATCTGTTGCTGCCTAACAAGCCACCCAAAGCACTGTGGTTTTACAAATTTTATGATTCTCACCCTCATGGTTTCATAGGGTTTACTGGTTTCAGCTGGGTGGGTGGTTCTGGCCTGGGGTCACTTGTAGAGTTACAGTCAGATGGCATCAGCGGCTGGTGTCATCTGACTAGAAGTCCAGGATGGTTTCCTTACTCACACGTCTGGTGGCTCAGCTAGAAGACCCAGGGCCTGGCCAAATCACTCTCTCTCCCTGCCAGACTTCCCCATGAGGCTCCTTGGGCTTCCTTCCAACATGGCCACCTCGGAGGAGTCAGACTTGTCACACAGTGGCTGGCTTCCCCTAGACCAGGCATTACCAGAGAGCCAGGTGGAAGCTGCAAGGCTACTTCTGACTTAGCAGGGCACACAGTCCTGTCCACTGTGTTCTCCTGGTATACCCAGGGCCAGCCACTATGTATTCAAGGGGAGGGGATGATATAAGAGCATGAAAACCAAGAGGCATGGTTCACTGGGGGCCCTCTCTGGTTACTATCCACCACAAGGGCGGGCAGGTCCAGGGTGGGACAAGTGCAAAGGCAGTCAGAGAACAGGTGGCCTGACTCTTCCCTCCAGCTAGGACTGAGCTGGGCTTTTCCACAAGCACCATCATCCATTTATTTCACAATTGTTCTGTCACCTGCCACAGTGATGACTTAGCCCCTGTGCTCACCAACTGTCTTTCCTATACGAAATGATCCTTCCAGGTAGAGAAACAGTGCAAGATATTCCCGTCCTAAGTATTCAATCCAAATCACTGATTCAATATCTGTATATTTAATAACAGGCCTGCAATCCAAATGCTTTGGGAGTCTGAGGCAGGAGGATCTCTTGAGGCCAGGGGTTCCAGACCAGCCTGGGCAACACAGCAAGAACCCACCTCTACAAAAAAGATTGGCGTGGTAGTGCACGGTAGTCGAGGCTGCAGGGAGCTATGATCACACCACTGCACTCCAGCCTGGGTGACAGAGAAAGATCCTATTGCAAATATATTTATGTTGTATTTATATTTATATTATATATTTATTTGCATTATATAATTATATTATACATATAATATATAATATAAATATAAATTTAGTACCTTTATAAACATATATATACACACACACACACATATATATATAGGATTGACTGTAGCCCACTCCATTTTTCAGCTAGTTCAGAAAGATGCATAATTTTTTTCCTCAAGCCACAGCCTCCAAATGATTGAACTCTTTCATGGATTTCCAGCCAGACCGAGGACATGCACAGCTCTCTATCCATCCACCCAGGAACTCTAAACAAGCACGTCTCTTGGTTTTCTTCTGGGAGAAAAGGGGGTTATGGAGACAGAGAGGTTGACCAGATGGCCGGACTCCAAGAGCCACCATTATGATCAAGGGGATCCAGCTACCTTCATAGTCTTGGGCAGGTTCCTCCTTATCAGAGTCTTAATCTCTCACCTGGATCACAGGAAGTCAGACAAGATGACTCTACGGGCCCTCCCAGCACCACCATTCTTCAGACTCTCATCCGACCCCATTCCGCACATCCAGGAATACAACCATTGCCTTGGGATTGGGATTTCAGCCCGGATGTTCGGTGTAGCCTGTTCTCCCCCAGATCCCATTCCCCTGAAGTTTAAACCGTTGCAAACAGGCAGACACTGCAATGGAAGCTGATCTGAATCCATTCTCTGGCTGGGTGCAGTAGTTCACACTGGTAAACCCAGCACTTTGGGAGGCCGAGGCAGGAGGATCACTTGAGCCCAGGAGTTGAAGACCGGTCTGGGCATCACAGCAAAACCCAGTCTTTACAAAAAATAAAAATAAAAGTTAGCTGGGTGTGGTGGTGCACATCTGTAGTCCTAACAAGCTACTCAGGAGGATCGCTTGAGCACAGCAGCTGAAGGATGCAGTGAGCTGCGATCACACCACTGTACTCCAGCCTGAGCAACAGAGTGAGATACCGTCTCGAATAAAATTAAATGAAATATTAATAAAATAAAAATAAATCTATCCAGACGTGGTGGCTCACGCCTGTAATCCCAGCACTTTGGGAGGTCAAGGTGGGTGGATCACGAGGTCAAGAGTTTGAGATCAGCCTGGCCAACATGGCGAAACCCTGTCTCTACTAAAAATACAAAAATTTGCTGGGCGTGGTGGTGCATGCCTGTAATCCCAGCTACTTGGGAGGCTGAGGGAGGAGAATGGCTTGAACCCGGGAGGCAGAGTTTGCAGTGAGCCGAGATCACGCCATTGCACTCCAGCCTGGGCAACAAGAGCAAAACTCTGTCTCAAAAAAATAAAATAAAATAAAAATAAAAAATCCATTTTCTGGCCCCTGGCTACCACTGAGTGATGGGACCAGGGTGGGCAGCAGCTTAGTGTAGCAGAAAAGATTGAGACGAGAGGTCTGCCAGGCTGGGTGACGATCCAGGCTTTCCTACTTGGCGACAGCATGACCTTGAGGCATTTCTTAACCTCTCTGAACCTCAGTTTCCCCATTTGCAAAATGAGGGTTATAATGCTCACCTCCCAGGCTGGGTCCTATCTGAGAAGGCCAGAGGAGTGCATGTTATTATTCAAACTGCATGCTGGAAAGTGACGTTTGTTTCAAAGGCAGCGGCGCTGATCCTTGTCACTGGCGCAGAGCCCTCCCTGATATAATTTAGGAGTTCTGGGTTTGGGAGTGACTCCCGGGCAGAGCGGCCATCTCCCTCCACCCCTGACATCCATCCGCAGGATGAATAAACCCTGCAGCCCGCCTGGAAGGGCTCTCGATGCAGTGGCCTCGGAAGATGCCCTGGGCGGTCGTATTCTCCGACAGGCCGTGCTAAAAAATGACTCCAAGGAAAAGTAAGCAGACACTCCAGGCCATAAATATTTCAGAGCGGAATGAACGTCCTTTCCCCAGCACCGACTTGCCATATATATTATTTATAAAACCATAACTTGAGTTGAAAGGTAGTCGTCGAAAGAATAGACAGTCTCACTCAGATTCACCCGGCGCTTGGGAAAACCATCTAGATGGAGAGAAAATAGTGCCTGGGCTAGGTGAGGTCACAGGAAGTCACCTGGCTCCATCCCCTGGCCCCAGCCTGGCCTGGGGAGGGACAGCCCAGAGAGGCCTCGGACCCAGCAAACTGCCAGGTTTGCACAACCCAGGGCCTTCCTGGCTTCTTAGGAAATCTCCATTAAATGACAACAGTCACAACCAGATGGTTAAAAAATAAATCTGTTATCCCCCTTTATAACAGGGGTAGGGCTTGTCATGAGAGAGGAAGCTGAGAAGGGCTTCCCAGAGGATATTGGGTGAGCAGACTCACTCCCCAGCTAATTTTTATATTTTTAGTAGAGACGGGGTTTCACTATGTTGACCATGCTGGTCTCGAACTCCTGGCCTCAGGTGATCCGCTCACTTCGGCCTCCCAAAGTGCTAGGATTACAGGTGTGAACCACCGTGCCCAGCCCTATATTGATTTTTTAATATGTATGTGGATATGAGGTAGGAGGTGGGGCTTGACTCAGGACCAGATTGAGGACTGGCTGAAACAGGGAAGAAGCACAAAAAGCCCCCCTCCATAAGCCATGCCCACCAGCCCCGTGTCAGTTTCCCTTTGCCACGACACCCAGAAGTTACCACCCCCTTTCTATAAATTTCTGAACACTCCACCCCTTCATTTGCATGTAATTAAAACGGCGTATAAACATGTACAAGAAGACAGCTTCCACTCCCTATGATTTTATCGCTGATCAATCCGCACTCCTGGCTCACTGGCTTCCTCTCACCCACCAAGTTGTCCTTAAAAACTCTGCTCCCCAAATGCTCGGGAGACTAATTTCAGTAATAATAAAACTCCGGTCTCCGGCACAGCCGGCTCTGCATGAATTACTCTTTCTCTATTGCAACTGCCTGTCTTGATGAATCAGCTCTATCTAGGCAGCGGGCAAGGTGAACCCCTCGGGTGGTTTCAACCTCACCCTGCCATGGTGTGCGTGCGCGTGTGGGCAGATGTATCTTCCTCCCCCATCCAATCCTTGGGCTGGGCTTGTGCCCCTGAAAGCCCACAGTTCTGCAGGAGGAGGTCCCTGTGTTCCCCCCAGATCCTCCCAGATTATGCCAGCAACCCAGGGAGGGCTCACAGAGGCCCTCGAAACTCCAGCTTGGCTGCAGTGCACCCCTGAGGCTCTCCCTCTCCTGTTGCATGGCACTGCAGGTCTCTGGGCTAGTAGGACCCCCAAGGGTTGGCCACACTGCCCACCTCATGGAATACGCCACGACAGCAAACACAGGTGAAGTCCGCTCCAAAGTGTGGGTGTCCAGTGTCAACAGCATCACAATCTTCTACAAGGCACCATCTCATCATCCTCGAAGCTGCCAGCCCCATGATGTGGAAGCACAAGAGGAAATGGTCTCAGCTGGGGACAGTGACTAATGCCTGTCATCCTAGCACTTCGGGAGGCCAAGACAGGAGGATCGCTTGAGCCCAGGAGTTCAAGACCAGCCTGGGCACCGTAGCAAGACCTCCCCGCTCTGACCATCTCTACAAAATATAGAAAAATGAATCCGGCATGGTGGAGTGCACCCGTAGTCCCAGCTACTGGGGAGGCTGAGATGGGAGGATCGCTTGAGCTCAGGAGTTTGAGACTAGCCTGGGCAACATAGCAAGACCCCTTCTCCACAAAAACAATTTTAATAACTAGCCAGGTGTGGTGGTACATGCCTGTGGTCCTAGCTACTGGGGAGGCTGAGATGGGAGGATCGCTTGAGCTCAGGAGTTTGAGATCAGCCTGGGCAACATAGCAAGACCCCTTCTCCACAAAGACAATTGTAATAACTAGCCAGGTATAGTGGTACATGCCTGTGGTCTTAGCTACTTGGGAGGCTAAGGTGGGAGGATTGCTTTAGGGCAGGAGTTTGAGACTGTAGTGAGCCGAGATTGCACCATTGCACTCCAAGTTGGGCAACAGAGTGAGACCCTGTCTCCAAAAAAAGAGACAGAAAAAAAGAAACAAAATAGAAATCACTGGTAATTCCATGACCCAGAGGTACTCCAGTTACCATTGGTGACCATGTGTGTGGATGGATGGTTACATATGTATAAATATCTATACACATACGTATGTATATATCCCTGTAGGAGAGTATGAATGAACTTAAGCTTATTTAAACTATTCCCCACTATTGTTCCCACCTAAGGAGTGGGAATCCCAGGTCCCAGCTGGAGAGAGACTGTCCCAAGGCAATGTTGTGGCAGCACTGAGGTCAGTGAATCACCAGCAGAAATGAAAGCCGCTGGGCTGAAGGGCTCAGGGGACTCAGAAGAAACTTCTGGGATTAAGGCCCAGCCCAGCTGTCTGGGGGCTGTGCGGTATCTGGGGACAAACCAAGGAAGGACAGGACTCTGGTGGGGCCTTCCTGGCACCGTCCTGTTCAAAATGAACACAGCACTGTCTGCCCCGGCCCCCATCCCACAGACCCCCTGCTCAGACTCATGACTCCAGTGGGGTGGCCCTTCCTACCTTACATGCAGGCTGGGGCTCTTCTCCATCCCCACCGTGGATCCCCATCTAGCAGCCATGGTCAGCAGGACCAGGGCACGGCAGAGTGGGACATGGAAAGGTGGGAGAAGTTGGGGGGAGGGTGCACGAGCTAGGGGAGGTCTCGAAGGCTCTCAGGGAAAGCAGAAGTTAGGCTGCTAAGGCCTGGATGGGGCCTGATGCAGAGGGAGGAGGGGACTTTCCAGGAGAGGAAAAGTCTGCACTAAGACCTCAACCGGAAGCAGACGTCGCCTGGTCGGCAGGGAGGCCCACAAGGCCACAGTCCCCCACCACCACCCAAGGGAAGCCCCCAGGATCGGAACCACTGGCCACCCTCAGGCTCATTGGCTTGGAATGGCTATTTTATTTTATTATGATTATTTTTTAAGAGACAGGGTCTCACCCTGTCATCCAGGCTGGAGTGCAGTGGACCATCGTGGCTCCCTGCAGCTTCCAACTCCTGGGCTCAAGCAATCCTCCTGCCTCAGCCTCCCGAGTAACTGGGACTACAGGCGTGTGCCACCACACCTAGCTCTTTTTTTTTTTTTTTTTTTCACAGAGGCAGGGATCTTGATTGCTGCTCAAGCTGGAATGCAGTGGCGCTATCATAGCTCACTGTAGCCTCGAACTCCTGGGCTCAAGCAATCCTCCCACCTTAGCCTCCCGGGTAGCTGGGACTACACTACAGGCATGTCCCACCACACCTGGCTAATTTTTAAATTTTTCTCTAGGGATGGGGTCTTGCAATGTTGCCCAGGCTGGTCTTGAACTCCCAGCCTCAACTGATCCTCCCACCTTGGCCTCCCAGAGCATTGGGGTTACAGACATGAGCCCTGGCACCCAGCCAACTCTTTAAGATCAAATGCTGGCTGGGCTCAATGGCTCATACCTGTAATCCCAGCACTTTGGGAGGCCAAGGTGGGCGGATCACCTGAGGCCAGGAGTTCGAGACCAGCCTGGCCAATATGACAAAACCTCATCTCTACTAAAAATACCAAAAAAAATTAGCCAGGCATGGTGGTGCACACCTATAATCTCAGCTACTCAGGAGGCTGAGGCAGGAGAATTGTTTAAACCCAGGAGGCAGAGGTTGCAGTGAGCTGAGATCATGCCATTGCACTCTGGCCTGGGCAAAGAGAGTGAAACCTCATCTCAAAAAAAAAAAAAAAAAAAAAAAAAAAAAGGATAAAATGCCCTTTGTACTCCCCACCATTTGAGGCGCGGAAGATACAGGACCCTACTGAGAGGGGAAGGGAGCAGCACCTGGGGTCACTGTGTGAACTCGGGTGAGATTCCCGTGCTCAGGAGGTAAAACAAGGTTTGCAGTACCTACCTTAGGTGTAGAAGTAAGAATGAAATGCAAGAGCAAACATAAAAACCCCAGGCTGGAGGACTGAGCCCCCAGTGCCTTGGGAGCCACGACAGTGGGATCATTCACACACAGACAGGCCTGGTGGAATCTTCCAGACCCACGCCTTGCAGCGAGGAGGCCTGCTCAGGCCCCAGAAGCCCCCCTCACTTGGGCACAGCCCAGCCACCATGCCCTCCTGGTTGGTGGGCACAAGAGTGTCGAGGGAATGTGCTTTGTGGGCAGCAAAGTCCTTCTTCAAAGAGGTGTTTCCACCTGCAGCTCCGAGCAGGACATGGGGTCACATCGGGCCCCAGGACAGCAGCCCCTGTCCTAGGCTTGGTCCTGACCCACCTTCTCTGGAAGCCAGTCCTCAAGTACCCTTAGGGCCTTTACACGCTCACACGTGCAGACACACACACGCAGACACACATGCGCACACACAAATGCACACACATGCATACAGGCGCACACATGGACGCACGCACGTACACACATGCGCACACGGCTGCCTCCACTCAGGCCTCCACCAACCCCCTCCCAGCTGTAGCCACCGCCGCCACCCCCAAAATTAAAAAGAAATAAAAATAAAAAACCGAATGAGTTAATTTGCTAAAATGAACCAGAATGCAATAACTGATTACATTTTTCCCCAAAGGAAACTTGAGTTAATTTGGCCGGTGACTCATATGCCTGGCTGCCAGTGACAACACACACCATCCCAGACACAGCTCCTCGCTGTGCCCCACTGCCAGCCATCCCCCTCCTGGCTTCCCTCCTGCGGGAGGCGGGGACAGAGGGGTGGAGGGAGAAGTGCCCACTGGATAAAGAGCTGTTTGAGGCCCTTCTGAAAGTGCAGGAAACACACGCATGCACACAGACATGTATCTGTACAGAAGTGCGTGTCTGTGCACTCACACCAGGCACACACACACACACACACACACACACACGCCTGCACCACAGCTGAACTCTGGCATGGGCTACTCAGTAAATCATTCAACGATAACCTCTGCATACCAATACTGGGGGAAAATCCAATTAAAGTAACTCATTACTAAGTCATTCCTATTTTCCCAGCATCTTAAAGCTCCTGGGAAGAGAAGGGAAGGACAGGCAGATTACTAATGTGACCTCTCCTAGGCTGTGGGGAAAATTCCTGGCCTGGCTCCCAGGGGTGGAGGCCCCAGATGGATTTCTCTGTCTGCTTGGGGGTAGGGGGAACACTGGGGACAGCCCCCCCCCATCCTTGTACCCTGTATATGGCCACAGCCTCTCCCGAAAACAGCACACATAGCTCAAGCGAAGTCCTACGGTCAGCAGACCCATGAGGCCCAGCCTTGTCATTCACATGCTGTGTGACATTGCACAAAGCACTTAACCTCTCTGAGCCTTAATCTCTTCTCTAAAATATCTTCATCTGGTGGTTATTTTTTGGGTTTACTTTGTTTTGTTTTGTTTTGTTTGTTTTGTTTGCTTTGTTTTGTTTTGTTCCTCTGTCACTCAGGCTGGAGTCAGTGGCACTATCACAGTTCACTGCAGCCTTGACCTCCCTGGCTCAAGCAATCCTCCCGCCTCAGCCTGTTGAACAGCTGGGACTACAGGTATGCACCTCCATGCCTGGCTAATTTTTTTTGTATTTTTAGTAGAGATGGAGTCTCACCATGTTGCCCAGGCTGCATCATCTGATTTTTTTTTCTTTTTCTGAGACGGAGTTTCGTCTTGTTGCCCAGGCTGGAGTGCAATGGCGTGATCTCCGCTCACTGTAACCTCCACCTCCTGGGTTCAAGCGATTCTCCTGCCTCAGCCTCCTGAGCAGCTGGGATTACAGGCGTGCACCACCACGCCCAGCTAATTTTTTGCATTTTTAGTAGAGATGGGGCTTCACCATGTTGGCCAGGCTGATCTCGAACTCCTGACATCAGGTGATCCACCTGCCTCGGCCTCCCACAGTGCTGGGATTACAGGCGTCAGCCACCACATCCAGTCCATCTGATTTTTTTTAACTGGAGGGGGAAAGAAAGGAAAGGCACACACTTTTCCCTTCCTCTTTCCCCCTTGCCACTGATTGGGTCACAGAAGTGATGGCAGGAGGCAGGAGCTGAGGCAGCCATATTGGACTCAAAGATAGAAGTCACCTACTGAGCAAGACAAGAAAACCCAGCAAGATACAAGGAAAACGGAAAATGGTTCCTTGAGACTGTGGAGCTGCCGTGGAAGCCCTGGATTGTTTGTGGCCAGACTATTATATGCAAGAGAAACAAACTTCTATGTTGTTTTCAAAATATGTTACCTATATTTATATATCACCATCATCCCTATGTTCACACATGGTGAAATCTAAAGCCATTCAGAGGCTGGGCACGGTGGCTCACACCTGTAATCCCAGCACTTTGGGAGGCCGAGGCAGATGGATCACTTGAGGTCAAGAGTTCAAGATCAGCCTGGCCAACATGGTGAAACCGCGCCTCTACTAAAGATACAAAAATTAGCCAGGTGTGGTGGTACGCACCTGTAATCCCAGCTACTCGAGAGGCTGAGGCAGGATAATCCCTTGAGCCTGGGAGGTGGAGGTTGCAGAGAGCCAAGATAGTGTCGCTGCACTCCAGCCTAAGTGACAGAGTAAGACTCCATCTCAAAAAACAAAATAAAATACAAAACTATTCAGAGGGGATCACTCGTTAAAGACAAGAGATGTCCCTGGATTCCTCATCCAGTAATCCCCAGTGAAATGACACCACCCAGGGCTCCAAGTTTTGGCCCAACTCACCCACCAATTTCTGCGCATCCTCAGGTACATCATTTTCCTCCCCATGTTTCCTTACCTGTCTTTTGACACTAATATCAGTCTCAATTTTTAAATGCTGATCAATGAAGGACCCAAGCCATGGATGGGCAAGAAATCACTTTGTAAAGAACCAGGATTGGGCAAGGTGGCTCATTCTTGTAATTGCAGCACTTTGGGAGGCTGAGGTGGGAGGATCACTTGAGGCTAGGAGTTTGAGAGCAGCCTGGGGATCACAGAAAGACCCTTGTCTCAAAAAAAAAAAAAAAAAAAAAAATTTGAATTAGCTAAGCATGGTGGTGAGCATCTATATAGCCCAGCTACTCTGGAGGCTGAGGGAGGAGGATCACTTGAGCCCAGGAGTTGGAGGTTGCAGTGAGCTATGCTCATGCCACAGCACTCCAGCCTGGGTGACAAGGCAAGACCCTGTCTCTAAAAAAAAAAATTATTTTAAAGATCAGGGAGGCTGGGCATCTGGGCACAGTGGCTCACGCCTATAATCCCAGCACTTTGGGAGGCCAAGGTGGGAGGATAACTTGAGCCCAAGGAGTTCAAGACCAGTCTGGGAAACACAGGGAGAACCCCACCTCTATAAAAATAAAAATTGGCCGGGCGCGGTGGCTCAAGCCTGTAATCCCAGCGCTTTGGGAGGCCGAGATGGGCGGATCACGAGGTCAGGAGATCAAGACCATCCTGGCTAACACGGTGAAACCCCGTCTCTACTAAAAAATACAAAAAAACTAGCCGGGCGAGGTGGCGGGCGCCTGTAGTTCCAGCTACTCGGGAGGCTGAGGCAGGAGAATGGTGTGAACCCGGGAGGCGGAGCTTGCAGTGAGCTGAGATCCGGCCACTGCACTCCAGCCTGGGTGACAGAGCGAGACTCCATCTCAAAAAAAATAATAATAATAAATAATAAAAAAATTAAGATTAAAAAAAGTAGCTGAACGTGGTGGTGCGTGCCTCTGGTCCCAGCTACTTGAGAGGCTGAGTCCGGAGGATCCCGTGAGCCCAGGAATTGGAGGCCGCAGTGAGCTGTGATTACACCACTGCAGTCCAACCTGGCAACAGAGTTGAGACCCTGTCTCAAAAATAAATAAATAAATAAATAAATAAATGGACAGAGAAAAGCAGGAACTGGGTCTAGGTGTCTAGGCGGGACTGATGACTGGCTGGAGCACAGAAGGCAGACAGACCCGCAGCCGCCAGGCTGGTTTCAAGCTCACCTGATCCTGTTGCTAAACCGTCTTGCAGGAGAGGAAGCTGAGAAAGAGAGAAAACCTAGAGGAGAAGCTGGAGTCCCACCACCCAAGCCCTGCCACACAGCTGCAGGTTGTCCGAGCCTGCCAGAGCCCTGTGCCGGCCTCCCAGGCCAGACAATGGAAACAAAGGCAATCCCAAGTGGGGCACAGGTCAGGGCTCTGTATGGCCCCAGGAATGATGACACCTGGGGACGGTTCTCAGAGTGGCCAGATGTCTGCCTGAACTCTGAGCCCAAAACTCAAGCACAGAGTAATTGTCCACCATGACCTTGAAGGCCAGCTCTCACAGCCGGAGGGAGCAACAGCCAGGCTTCTGGGCACACTGAGGCACACTCAGGCCCCACCGTCCCCTTGGTGTGGGTCTGAGCTCGTGCCTTTTGGCATGTGCACAGCCTTGGGGTCGGTCAAGCCTGGATTCGAATCTGGCTGTATCACTTACAAATGGAGGGACCTTGATTGAGGAGGGTTTATAACCTCCCAGAGGCTCAGCCCTGCCCCTACACCCAGGGGGCTGCTGAGAGGCTGAGAAGCTGAATGAGGTCAGGGCGTAGACAGCCACGCACGCCATAGGCACACACACAGGAAGGGGACTTCCCCTCCCTCCCAACCATGGCCATCTGCGCCCGACTGGCGTGACAAAACGGCAAAAAACATTGGTCAAATTTCTATGCAGCATCCTCCAATGTCCCCAAGTCCTGTCATTTCAAGATAGAAATCGGGCTGACGTGCTTCCTCTTCTCCAGAAAACAGACTCCAAGCATGGTCAAAAAACCAAAGGCGGCTGGGTGTGATGGCTCACGCCTGTAATTCCAGCACTTTGGGAGGTCAAGATGGCTGGATCACCTGAGACCAGGAATTTGAGACCAGTCCAGCCGACATGGCAAAACCTTGTCTGTACTAAAAATACAAAAATTAGCCGGGCATGGTGGCACGTGCCTGTAATCCCAGCTACTCGGGAAGCTGAGACAGGAGAATCGCTTGAACCCAGGAAGTAGAGGCTGCAGTGAGCCAAGATCACGCCGCTGCACTCCAGCCTGGGCAACAGAGTGAGACTCCGTCTCAAAAAACAAAACAAAACAACAAAAAAAAGAACAGCAAGGGAACCTTAAGGGTCCAAGATTCCCACTGAGAAACTAGGTCTCTATTTCTCCTTATTCCAGTCTGGAGCGGCATGTTCTGGACTTCTCCAGGCCTCAGACACAGCCGAAAAAAACGCAAGAATCCTCATGCACCTGGCTTTTTCATTTTATTATTTATTTATTGTTTGTTTGTTTGTTTGCTTGTTTAAGATGGAGTCCCAATGTGTGGC
The DNA here is from genome assembly GCF_024542745.1 of Macaca thibetana thibetana. Lineage (NCBI taxonomy): Eukaryota > Metazoa > Chordata > Mammalia > Primates > Cercopithecidae > Macaca > Macaca thibetana. The sequence goes on along the minus strand of NC_065580.1, from coordinate 139,509,006 downwards.
CCAGGCTGGAGTGCAGTGTCGCGATCTTGGCTCACTGCAACCTCCGTCTCCCGGGTTCAAGTGATTCCTCTGCCTCAGGCTCCTGAGTAGCTGGGATTATAGGTGCCCGCCACCACACCCACCTAATGTTTGTATTTCAGTAGAGATGGAGTTTCACCATGTTGGCCAGGCTGGTCTCAAACTCCTGACCTCAGGTGATCCACCCATTTCAGCCTCCCAAAGTGCTGGGATTACAGGCATGAGCCAGCGCACCTGGCCACACCTGGCTTTTTCTATTGATTGACTGATTGATTGATTGATTTAGAACTGAGGTCTCACTCTGTGGCCCAGGCTGGAATGCAGCTGCGCAATCACAGCTCACTATAGCCTTGACTTCCAGGGCTCAAGCAGTCCTCCTGCCTCAGCCTCCCAAGTAGCTGGGACCACAGCCACGTGCCACCACATCCGGCTGATTTTTCAAATTTTTTGTACAGCTAGGGTTTTGGTATGTTACTCACGCTGATCTCGAACTTCTGATCTCAGGTGATCTGCCCCCCTCGGCCTCCCAAAGTGCTGGGATCACAGATGTGAGCCACTGCACCAGGCCCACATCTTGACTTTTAAAGCATGCACCATATAGCTTTATTGTTTTCCACCTGAATCTCCTTATATAAGACTCCCAGGCTGGGCCAGGCACAGTGGCTCACGCCTGTAATCCCAGCATTTTGGGAGGCCAAGGCGGGCATATCATTTGAGGTCAGGAGTTCAAGACCAGGCTGGCCAACATGGCAAAACCCGTCTCTACTAAAAATACAAAAATTAGCTGGGCGTGGTGGTGCATGCCTGTAATTCCAGCTATTCGGGAGGCTAAGGCGGGAGAATTGCTTGAACCCGGGAGGTGGAGGCTGCAGTGAGCCGAGGTCATGCCACTGCACTACAACCTGGGCAACAGAGTGAGACTCAGTCTCAGAAAAATGAATAAATAAATAAAAAGATTCTCAGGCTAAAGTCACGAAGCAGGGTGGCCCCGAGCCCCAACCAGCAGACACAGCCCAAGGGGGCCTCTGCAAAGAGCAGGACTGTGGGTTGTGGGCAAGACGTGGAGGGGAGGGAGAGGAGAGCAGGGGACCCCCTACACTGGGAGGAGTTTGCAGGCTTCACCAGGGAAATAGGAAGGCACCCCCTGCCCCAGGGAAGCGGACAGGGCATAGAAGGCATTTTCCAAATTGTACAGCTACAGGGACCACTCTGCCCAGAGCTCCACTCACACCCTCCAACCTAGTCACACAGACACACATTCACACACACACACTACAGTCGTACACGCACAGATATGCATTCACATATACACTCACAGACATACAGATACACACTCACAGGCACACACAGACATGCATTCACATACACACTAATGCGGAGACACACCCAGGCGTTCACACGGAGTCACACTTACACACAGACATGTATTTACACATTCAAATGAATACACACGCTAACACACAGAGACACACACTCAAAAACACACACACAGAGACATGTATTCACACACCAAATACACACACAAACGCTAACACAGAGTCGTACTCACATAGACACACACACATACACACGTAGGTATCATCACTACGCTAATGTCTCTCCATGTCCTATGACAGGTGTGCACGGCCTTACCTTGCACTGAGGTGCCACTGCAGTATTGGGGTTCTGCCATAGTATTGGGGTCCATTCACCCATAGACGGTTCATCTCCAGCCCCACACACAGGAATTTCCGGTGCCACGGGGCCTTTTGCTGGGGAAGATGCTGGTCTGCTCCAAAGTCAACGTGGAATCTGGGCAGTGCCAGAACGACCTGCTCCCGGCTTGGGAGCCGAGCACACAACCCCCCTACACACAGCGCCGTTTAGATCCTGGCACCCCACCGTCGGGCTCCCTAAAGATGTGTCCGTTCTGCTTGACTTAAACACGGAATTTCTGGTGGGTCCTCCAGCGACAGGGGAGGGAGGAAGAGGCTGTGGCTTGCAGGACAGGGGGTCAGGATAGAGATATGGGCAAAGGCTTGGGGGCCTCCTGCTTGCAAGGAACCAGGTGGGGTCCTATTGTGGGGATGGGCGCCCCTCCAGCCCCTGGATTCACAGGTCCTTGACCTTCCACCTCCTGGGATCTTCTGTCACAAGTCCCACCCTGCAGCCTATCCTGGGCATGTGACCCACAGCCTGTGTCTCCTGTCCCTCCCAGCGCCACCCTGAGCTCACCCTACCCAGCCCCCGCCACCCCTGCTGCACCCCCAGGGCTGACCTTCCTCCCTGCCCAGGCTGGACATCCCGCCTCTCTTGCCTGCCCCTTGACCTCCCTGATGGGACTAAGTGGAGGCTTCTGTTCATGGAAACTGGGGTTAAGGAAGCAAACTACAGGGCCTGGGGTCAAGGTCAGGGCCAAGATTAGGGCTGAGTCAGCCCTGCCTACCTTCTTCCCGCCTCTTCCCCCGGGCATCCAGGCCCTTAGGTGTCAGGAGTTACAGCCTTGCTGTCGCCTCCTGCTCCTCAGGTCAAGGCCAGGGCTGCCCCTTCCTGCCCCCCTTGTCGTTCGCTCCCCGAGGGCGCAGCAGAAGCGCGGGGAACTCTGGACCCCACGAGCCGCCCTGGCAGAGGTTGCGCCGCCGCTTCCCTCGGGCGCCGCTAGGTGGCGCCGCGCTAACGAGGATCGGGATAGACCGAAGAGGCCTCGCTGCCACCAACCGGGTCCCCACTCCCCGGGCCCCAGGCTCGCCTCAAAGCTCAAACACGCACCCAGGGTCCCTTCCACCACCCTTCCTCCCCATCCCTGGCATTCTTAGCCCTCGGCAGCTCCCGTGGTCCCAGGTGCCAGTCCGTTCCCTTAGCAGGAGACCTGGAGTGCACGGCCCCTCCATGCCCCTGGGACGCAGGACACATCGGACGAATAGGAATCAACTGTGGGGAGGGAGGGGCCACCCAGGAGAATCCCAGTCCACGGATTAAGGGAGGGTGGCATGCTGAGTGCCAGGCAGAAGGCCTGGCCTAAGCAGTGCTCCCTAAGTGAGGGTGCACCCTCACTTACATCCTTCCAGGACAGTTCCTCTTCACATCCTTCCAGGATAGCTCCCCGCCTCTGCGTTTTCTCCCCCAGTTTGGGGGTAGTGGTTTTAGGCCCCCGTGTGAGAGTGAGAAGGCTCAAGGGTGCCACTACCCCAAAACCAAGGGGGCAAGGGGCAGACCCCACCTGTACCGGGAGCAAGGAGCTGCTTTAATTTACTCCTCCCAACATGTCTGTTAGATGTTTTACCAACGAGGGAGATGGGGCTCAAAGCCCAAGGTCACATGGGGGTAGATGGCAGGTGGATCCCACGTCTGGCAGATGCCCTTGCCATGCCCTGGGATGCCCCAACTCTGACCACAATGAGCCCCTCCAGCTCCTTTACTGCCCAAAACTAAACTCTGAGGCACAGTGACCAGGCCAAGCTCAGACATCCCTGACTCTATGCTCCATCTCTGTCCCTCTGAGACCCCCACTGTCCTACAGCTGCCTCCTGGCCTTTGCAATGGCTGATTGTCCTGCCGGGAAAGGTGTTTCCCCAGCCTCGCCCTTCAGGGCCCACTCCAGCATCAACTCCTACAGGAAGCCCTCCCTGATTGATCCCTAAGTGGAGGCTTCAGTTGGGTCCCAGCCTCAGGAAACTGGCATCAGAGCCTCCCATGGTCCCAGGCTCAGACACAGTAGTGAACTCAGTCAGGTGAGGGAAGAGCTGAGAGCCCACCACCACCACGATACTGGTCCATCGGCAACCTGTACCACACCCCCAAACACCCAATTTACAAAAAAACTTTTCAAAGGACATTTAGGGTAGATGATAAAACTATGGCCCAGAGAGGCCAAGTGACTGGTGCAGAGTCACACAGCAAACCAGAAGAGAGACTAGACACCAACCAAGGTCTGTCACTACATTCATGAAAGAAAAGAAGGCTGGGAGCGGTGTTTTGTGCCTGTAATCCCAGCACTTTGGAAGGCCAAGGTGGGCAGATTGCTTGAGCCCAGGAGTTTGAGACCAGCCTGGGCAACATAGTGAGACCTCATCGCTACTAAAAGTTTAAAAATTAGCCCAGCATGGGGACGTGTGCCTGTTGTCCCAGCTACTCAGGAGGCCAAGGCGGGAGGATTGCTTGAGCCCAGGAGTTGGAGGCTGCAGTGAACCGTGATCACGCCACTGCACTCCAGCCTGGGTGACAAAGCAAGGCCCTGTCTCTAAAAAAAGAAAGAAAATAAAAGGAAGACCAAAAGCAATGAATTTAAAACATACACACACACACACACATGCATGCACACACGCATGCACTCATGCATGCATGTACTTACGAGGTAGGGCAAAGTGCCGTTGTGGACTGCAGCTGGGAAAGAGGGTGACTCAGTGCCACGATGCCCTGCACAGGGCCCCACGCTTCTGAGAGCAGTCTAGAAGCTGCTCCCAGCATGCAGCTAAAGCCATCCCCTCCTGTGGGCACATCCCTGGGGACAGACCCCGTCTGTTTATCACCTGGCTTGGGTAACCCAAAAAGCTCTGCCCTCCAGTCGTCCGGACAGTGTCACCCACTATGACTGCCCCAGAGCACCTAGGGGTAAGTTGAGCTGGGTCAGGTTAGGTTAGTCCAGGCAGCCCCCAGGGACCCCAAAACTCACTGGCATCCACCTCTCAGGGTCTTGGGCTGAGAGTCATAGGTGCTGTGGGACATTCCAGAAAGTGCCCTCAAGAAGGCTTCATAGAACAAGTCCTACACTTGGGAGTTGGATCCAGGTTCAGCCTGTGCTCTGCCCTGCCTCGGTGTAGCCCTTCCTGAGTGCTGCTTTGGGATTCATTAATACAACCATGGGCTGGGGTGGGCGGGCACTGAGTAGCATGTGCTGGAGAGAGAGAGAGAGAGAGAGAGAGAGAGAGAGAGAAAGCGCATGCATATCACGCATATCTTCACACTACTACTTCTCTTTTTTTTTTTTTTTTTTTGAGATAGGGTCTTGCTCTGTTGCCCAGGCTGGAGTGCAGTGGCATCATCATAGCTCAATGTAGCCTTGAACTCCTGGCCTCAAGCAATCCTCGCACCTCATTCTCCTAAGTAGCTATGACTACAGGCACACACCACCGCACCTGGCTCATTTTAAAAAAATTTTTGCAGACATGGAATCTTGCTGTTGCCCAGGCTGGTCTTGAACTCCTAGCCTCAAGTGATTCTCCTGCCTCGGCCTTCCAAAGTGCTGGGATTACAGGGCATGAACCACCCCAGCCTGCCTGCCTCCCTCCCTCCCTCCCTCCCTCCCTCCCTCCCTCCCTTCCTTCCTTCCTTCCTTCCTTCCTTCCTTCCTTCCTTCCTTCCTTCTCCCCTCCCCCCCTCCTTCCTTCCTTCCTTCCTTCCTTCCTTTCTTTCTTTCTTTCCTTTCTTTCTTTCTTTTTCTTTCTCTTCTTCATTTGTTCCCTTTTTTTTTTTTTTGAGATGGAGTCTTGCTCTGTCACCCAGGCTGGAGTGCAGTGGTGTGATCTCGGCTCACTGCAACCTCCACCTCCAAGGTTCAAGCAATTCTCCTGCCTCAGCCTCCCCAGTAGCTGGAACTACAGGTGCCCGCCACCAGCCAAGCTAATTTTTTTGTTTTTGTTTTTGTTTTTGTTTTGAGACAGAGTCTCGCTCTGTCGCTCAGGCTGGAGTGCAATGGCGTGTTCTCGGCTCACTGCAAGCTCCACCTCCCGGGTTCACGCCATTCTCCTGCCTCAGCCTCCCGAGTAGCTGGGACTACAGGTGCCCACCACCACGCCTGACTAATTTTTTGTATTTTTAGTAGAGATGGGGTTTCACCGTGTTAGCCAGGATGGTCTCGAACTCCTGACCTCAAGTGATGCACCCATCTCAGCCTCCCAAAGTGCTGGGATTACAGACGTGAGCCACTGGGCCCGGCCCCTTCCTTCTTTCTCTTTTCCTTTCTCTCTCATGCTTTCTTTTCTTTTTTTCTTTTGAGAGCCAGTTGTAAATCATTTACCTGCAGAGGCTGAGAGAGCAGCCTCTTCCTCCTCCAGCCCAGGAAGCCAGCCAGCAGCACCTCCAAGCAGCAAGCCTGCCTCCCTTGGTGTCGCTACCGCCCACCCGGCTGCACAGGGAAAGCCTGCGACATCTGTTCTTCCTCTTGCTTTATTTCTTGTTTCCTTGCCCAAGCCTGGGAACCCGCGCTGACCCTGCTTTCCCTACCCCCACTTGACCTCTGCCCCATGGATGTCTGGCCCCAGAGTGTCCCTGGAGGAGCTGATATTTCCAGAGAGTCACCTCTGGGCCTCCCGGGGACCATCCACACCAGGGGATGATAGTTTCTGAGGTTCAACCCCCGGAGAACACAGCAGCAAGCCCTGAGCCTCCCCGAGAATCTCCACACCACTCAGCAAGAGCCCGCGCTGATCAATCAGTGAAACGGGAAGGCAGGGCCATCGCTAATTCAGGCAGCACAGCATGGAGTTGGCCTAATTTGGACGTGGCCTCCACTAAAGCTGACCTTCGAACCCTCCAAGGGGGGAAAAGAGAAGAGAAGAGAAGAGAAGAGAAGAGAAGAGAAGAGAAGAAATCGAGTTGCCTCACCTATTTAAGGAAAATGATGATTTTCAAATGCGTTTAATGCATGAATTCGGGTACATCAAAAACTGATATCATGATTACGATCCGCCCTTTGTCCCCTAAAGATGACACCCTCCTTAGCACCACCAGCAGTCAGAATTGCTGCCAGCACTGAGCATTAAACTCCCTGTCTTGTTATGTTTTTTTTGTTTTGTTTTTGAGACGGAGTCTCACTCTGTTGCCCAGGCTGGAATGCAGTGGTACAATCTTGGCTCACTGCAACCTCCACCTTCTGAGTTCGTGATTCTCCCACCCCAGCCTCCTGAGTAGTTGGAATTACGGGCACGCACCACCACGCCTGGCTAATTTTTGTATTTTTAGTAGAGACGGGGTTTTGCCATGTTGTCCAGGCTGTTCTTGAACTCCTGACCTCAAGTGATCAGCTTGCCTCAGCCTCCCTAGTGCTAGGACTACAGGTGTGAGCCACCATGCCTGGCCGAAACTCCTTTTTAAAGAACATCCTTGGCTGGGCACGGTGGCTCATGCCTGTAATCCCAGCCCTCTGGGAGGCCAAGGCGGGTGGATCACCTGATGTCAGGAGTTCAAGACCAGCCTGACCATTATGGTGAAACCCTGTCTCTGCTAAAAATACAAAAATTAGTGGGATGTGGTGGCATGTGCCTGTATTCCCAGCTACTTGGGAGGCTGACACAGAATTGTTTGAACCTGGGAGGCAGGGGTTATAGTGAGCTGAGATCACACCACTGCACTCCAGCCTGGGCAACATAACGAAATTGTCTCAAAAACAAAAAAACAAAAAAAGTCCTGGCCAGGCACAGTGGCTCATGCCTATAATCCCAACACTTTGGGAGGCCGAGGTGGGAGGATCACTTGAGGTCAGGATTCTGAGACCAGCTGGAGCAACATAGAGAAATCCTGTCTCTACAAAAACAAATGCAAAAACTTAGCCAAGCATGGTGGTGCACACCTGTAGTCCCAGCTACTCAGGAGGCTGGGATGGGAGGATCGCTTGAGCCCAGGAGATCGAAGCTGCGGTGAACCTATGATCATGTCACTGCACTTCAGCCTGGGCAACAGAGCAAGACCTTGTCTTGAAAACATAAAAGAACATCCTGCCATCCATTCCATCAGGCAGCCCTTCTCTCTTTCATGTAGCAATATTTATGAAAGGACAGCTGTGGCCACAGCCCTGTTGAGTCCACACACACAGATATTTTCTGTGGCATGTTGCTCCTGTCCTGCCCTTCGTGGGGTCTGATTGCAGAGGCTCTGGGGATAGGACGTCACTGGACTGCAAATTGGCACTGGCGCCACATCCGTCCCATGTCCTGCCCAAGTCTAACTTGACTTCTCTTAGTTATTACCCCATCAATGTTTGCCCACTGAATGTTCACTGGTCCTGCTCGCGCCCCAAGTGAGTGGCTGGCAGGAAGGCCAGGGTTGCGGGGCAAAGCAAGCAACTGCCTGTTCTGGACAAGGGCAGTGGCTTTTAATTATTTTTCAGCAGAACTCTCTTTATAAGCAAAATCATAGGGAGAGCCTCCGGATATAAAACAAGAGAGAACAAAACGGCTATAGTTGAATTCGGCCCTGCCTAGCTGCCCCTCCACCTGGGATCTCCTGGATTTTCTCTGGATCTTCTAGTTTTGAAGTCTCTCTCTCTCTCTCTTTTTTTTTTTTTTTTTGATATGGAGTCTCCCTCTGTCACCCAGGCTGGAGTGCAGTTGTGCAATCTCGGCTCACTGCAACCCCCACCTCTTGGATTCAAGCAATTCTTCCGCCTCAGCCTCCCGAGTAGCTGGAATTATAAGTCTGCCATATCATGCCCGGCTAATTTTTTGTATTTTTAGTAGAGATGGGGTTTCACCATGTTGGCCAGGCTAGTCTCGAACTCCTGACCTCAGGTGATCCATCCGTCTCGGCCTCCCGAAGTGCTGAGATTACAGGCGTGAGCCACCGCGCCCAGCCTAGCTTTGAAGCCTTTGGTTTCCACCAGGGCCTGATCCTGTCCAGAAACCCAGTCTAGAACTCCAACCTGTGGGTGTAAAAGAAAATATAAGGAACAAAAATTGCTGGGCACAGTGGTTCATGTCTGTAACTCCAATACTTCAGGAGGCTGAGGCAGGAGGATCACTTGAGGCCGCGAGTTCAAGACTATCCTGGCCTCTTCAAACATATCAAGATCCTGTCTCTCTTTTTTTTTTTTTTTTTTTTTTTTTGAGACAAGGTTTCTCTCTGTGTCACCCACGCTGGAGTGCAGTAGTGTGTTCATGACTCACTGCAGTCTCGAACTTCTGAACTCAAGCAATCCTCTTGTCTCAGCCTCCCAAGTAGCTAGGACTACAGGCACGCATCAGCACACCTGACTAATTTCATTTTTTAAAAAATTTTTTGTACAGACAGAGTCTGGCTATGTTGCCCAGACTGGTCTCAAACTCCTGGCCTCAAGCGATCCTCCCACCCTGGCCTCTCAAAGTGCTGGGGCATGAGCCACTGTGCCCAGCCAAAATCCCCATCTCTACAAAAAGGAAAGGTTAGTCAGGCATGTGGTGCATGCCTGTAGTCCCAGCTACTTGGGAGGCTGAGACAGGAGGATCACTTGAGCCCAGGAGTTCAAGGTTGCAATTGGCCATGATTGTGCCACTGCACTCCAGCCTGGGCAACAGGGTAAGACCTCCATCTCTAAAATAGAAATAAATAAATAACAAAAACTGGGCTGGGTGTGGTGGCTCATGCCTGTAATTCCAGCACTTTGGGAGGCCGAGGTGGGCAGATCATTTGAGGTCAGGAGTTCAAGACCAGTCTGACCAACATGGTGAAACCCTGTCTCTACTATAAAATACAAAAATTATCCAGGCATGGTGGTGGGTGCCTGTAATCTCAGCTGCTCAGGAGGCGGCAGGAGAATCACTTGAACCCAGGAGACAGAGGTTGCAGCGAGCCACGATCGCACCACTGCACTCCAACCTAGGTGACAGAGTGAGACTGCCTCTCAAAAAAATAAAATAGGGCCAGGCACGGTGGCTCACGTCTGTAATCCCAGCACTTTGGGAGGCTGAGGTGGGCGAATCACTTGAGATCAGCCTGGCCAACATGGTGAAACCCTGCCTCTACTTAAAAAAAATAAAATAAAATAGCCGGGCATGGTGGCACACTCCTGTAGTCCCAGCTACTCGGGAGGCTGAGGCAGGAGAATCACTTGAACCCAGGAGGCAGAGGTTGCAGTGAGCCGAGATTGCACCACTGCACTCCAGCCTTGACGACAGAGACAGACTCCATCTCAAAACTAAATAAAAATAAAATAAAATAAAAATAATAAACAAAAATTGGAAATTACAATAGTGTCTCCAAAATACCATTTCCTGGGCTCCACCTCCAGCTCCCCAGAGTCCCAGAAAGAAGAATTCTCTTCTTTCGCACCTAACAGCTACCCTGGCCCTCCACGGCTCCAGGTCAGTCTGGCAGTGATGATTCTGGTTATACCATCTTCCAAACCAATCACTGGGATGCTGAGGCCTGCAGAAGACCCTGTTGTCCCTACCAACACCTGGGACACCAGACTGAACCAAGGAGCCATCTCTCATGATTGTATGAGTGACAATAAATCACTCATTCTTCATTCATTCATTCATTCAATGCTGCCGTGTCCCTGGTGCCCAGTGCAGAGCCAGGGACTGCTGTGAAGGGCACATTCTCATTGACATGTGCCAGGCTTTGCACTGGGCACCAAGGACATGGTAGTGCCCAGGTAGACAGAGGTGCTGCCTGCATGAAGTGTGAGATGGACTCTGGTGAGGACACGGGCAGTCCCAGCCTGGAGCCACACAGGCATCCATGAGGGCAGGAGGGGAGCTTTGGGGCACATGGAGGGGTCTGATTCAATCCGGGAGTCAGGGAAGGCTTCCTGGAGGAAGTGGCCTCTGAGCTGATACCTGGGGAGTTAGCAAGAAGAAGAGGGTACAGGCTGGGCGCAGTGGCTCATGCCTGTAATCCTAATGCTTTGGGAGGCTTAGACAGGAGAATTGCTTGAGGCCATGTGTTTGAGATCAGCCTGGGCAACATAGGGGGACCTCATCTCAAAAAAAAAAAAAAATTTTTTTTAAGAGCATGGGTGCATGGCTGGGAGCAGTGGCTCATGCCTATAATCCCTTTGGGAGGCCAAGGCGGGTTGATCACCTGAGGTCAGGAGGTCGAGACCAGCCTGGCTAACATGGCAAAACCCTGTCTCTACTAAAAATATGAAAATTAGCCAGGCATGGTGGCACACGTCCGTAATCCCACCTGCTCAGGAGGCTGAGGCAGGAGAATTGCTTGAGGCAGAGGTTGTAGTAAGCCAAGATTGCACCACTACACTGCAGCCTGGGCGACAGAATGAGACTCCATCTCCAAAAAAAAAAAAAAAAAAAAAAAAGAGGGCCGGATACGTGGCTCATGCCTGTAATCCTAGCACTTTGGGAGGCCAAGGCGGGCAGATTGCCTGAGCTCAGGAATTCGAGGCCAGCCTGGCCAACATGGTGAAACCCCATTTCTACTAAAATACAAAAAATTAGCTGGGCATGGTGGCGTGCACATGTAGTCCCAGCTCCTAGGGAGGTTGAGGCAGGAGAATTGCTTGAACCCGGGAGGCGGAAGTTGCAGTGAGCCAAGATCGTGCCAGTGCACTCCAGCCTGGGTGACAGAGCAAGACTCTGTCTCAAAAAAAAAAAAAAAAAAAAAAAAACAGAGGGTGCAGGCAAAACAGGGTTCCAGCAGAGGAAATGGCATGTGCAAAGGCTCAGGGAGTTGCAAGAATGTGGGGGCTGGAGTTTAGTGTGGCTTGGAGAGAGAGGTCAAGGTGAAGGTCCCAGCTGAGGAAGGCTAGAGAGGGACAATTAGATTTCTAAGGTCCTAGTAGGCAAAGCAAAGAGGGAAACTCGATCAGTCATCACATTCATGGGTCCAAGCTGCTGCTGGGGATATGGACATTGTTTCCAAGGACTGAGACCAGGGAGAGAGGCCTTCTGTGCACTCCCATAGGTGGGCACAGGGGCAGGGGGTGAGTAGCATTTTGGACAGCACCCCCATGACAGAGGCACCTTGGCCGTCCAGGGCCAAGTGCAGGCTGGTGGAAGTCAATCTGTGAGCATCCAACTCCCAGGCGTCCCATTCCACCATCCCTCGAACTGGTAACATTTGGGATCCTGGAGCAGCAGAGGGCCCACCTTGTTCATGGGCAAACAGCCCAGTCCCTATCTTCCGCTGCTTTTCCTCATCCTTCCTCAAGGCACACCTTGTACAGTGTGGCATTGGCCTTTAGCAGACAACCTGGCCTGAGCCCGGCGGAGGTGCATCCTTGCCTGCACTGGCTGGTTCCCGATGGAGCTGCGGCTGCCACCAACCCCCGGACCCCAGGCTGCCTGCTGGTGCTGCATGATCTCCGCCTCCCGGGTTCAACAGATTCTCTTGCCTCAGCCTCACGAGTAGCTGGGATTACAGGCACGCACCACCACGCCCGGCTAACTTTTGTATTTTTAGTAGAGACGAGGTTTTGCCATGTTGGTCAGGCTGGTCTCAAACTCACCACCTCAGGTGATCCACCCGCCTCGCCCTCCCAAAGTGCTAGGAGTACAAGTGTGAGCCACTGCGCCTGGCCTCTCCTAATGTTTAAATGCATCTCTATATGCCTCCTGACATCCTTTTCTGAGCAAGGCAGGTGCAACTAACCAAATAAACAAATTCAAAATGACTCCCCACCTACCCGCTCCTCCCAGCACTGAGCCATTGTCCAAAGGTGAGTGTCATGAGGCCAGGGTGACTTTAGTCCCAGGGGGCCCCAGGCTTCTTATGCCAATGAACCCGGGCCGACCTGCACCCATTCTGCATATGCCCAGACATCTTAGGGAGGCAAGGCCCTCTTCCCGCCCCAAGTCATCTGTTCATTCATTCACTCAGTCATTTGTTCAGCAGATGGTGGGTCTGAGGCTCTAGCTGGCTCACCCCCTGGCTGCCCTGGGCCTAGGGGACATTGGCCTCAGCAGCTGACCGATGGGGCCTGTGGGACAGTCTGTCCTCACACTGGCGTGAGGCTTGCTGCAGAGTCCGAAGTCACCATGTGCCTCTGGGCCTGGCTCTGTGCTGGCAGAGGCTGTTCCCTGGAACGGATGCAGGCTCCCATATGGGGCCTCAGAACCCCAGCCCTGCCCACTATCTGTAGCCTCTGTCACCTGCTCCTACGCAGGCATCTCCAAGGCCTCCCCTGTAGACACAGCTCCAACCTCCCCAGGCATCAGGCCAGGGCTCCTGCAGGGTGGCCGCCACCCCAGCGGGAACCAAGCTCCCCAGGTCTCCAGGGACTGGATCCAAGGCTCTTGGGTCATAGAGATGACTGGAGATGCCCCGTCCTTCATCCCCTCCTCCTGCCTCAGTGCAGCCCTGGATCCTCAGATCCTTCCCCAGGGTGAGAGAAGGTGGTAGAAGTGAAAGCTCCATTTCTCCTTCATGGCGATAGGCAGACAGACAGACAGACAAAAAGGCATGCAAATAGGCAGGCAGAAAGTCAGACGGGCAGACGGGTAGGCAGACAGACAGGCGGGTAGGCAGGCAGACAGATGGACAGGTGGGCAGGCAGACAGGAAGATAGGGAGACAGACAGGCAGATGGGCAGGTGGGCAGGGAGACAGGCAGACGGACAGACAGGCAGAGGGGCAGACAGGCAGACAGATGGACAGGCAGGACCCACAAACAGGCAGACTGGCGGGCAGACAGGCAGGCAGATGGACAGGCAGACCCACAGACAGGCAGACTGGCAGGCAGACAGGTGGACAGACAGACAGGCAAACAGACAGACTGGCAGGCAGACAGGTGGACAGATGGGCAGGTGGGCAGGGAGACGGGCAGATGGGCAGGCAGACAGGCAGACAGAGAGGCGGATAGACAGGCAGACAGACAAACAGGCAGACAGGAATGCATAAAGATAGACAGACAGACAGGCCATCAGACAGCGGGCCACCTAGCTGGTCAGAATTGCAAAACTCCCAGGCGTAGCAGAGACATTTTGACAAAACAGGGTGGTGGGTGTCCCAGGGCCCTCTCCACTGTGGTGATGAGCAGTGGCTCAACCCCCTCCCCGGAAGGTGGAGAACAAAGACCAGGCAAGGGGGCCACCCGGTCCTTACCCTGGTCACCCCGGCCATCACCCCCATGGGGCCCGGCTGGCCCATGAACTCTCCGTGGTTCCCGGAGGTGCCATCACCTTCGTCTTAGGGGAGGGCGCCTTGCGGGGCCGAGAGTGTGGAAAGAGTAGCGTGTTATTGTGCACTTCTTCTTAAGTCTGTGATAAGCTCCTTCTATTAGACTATAGATCTCGTCACATAAAATAGATTTGTGGACTCACAGCCAGGGAGAGCCCCATTCTGGAGCGGCGGAAATGGCTCATTTTTCCCTCTCTTCTGAGAGTAACTGATGGTCGTGAATTTTTCACCCAAATGTCGCCACTAAAGATGTCACCAGCCTCCCTCCCCTGGAGATTTTACGATCTGGCTCTAATGGGGTGGGGGTGGGGCCTGGGGCGAAGGGACTGGTGTGACCTGGAGCTGGAAAAAGGAATCAGTGTCATCCAGGGCAGGGGGTGGTGGGGAATCAAAGGGGTCAGAGGCTGGAGTGTTGATGGCGGGTGACAACAGCAGTTCTGTTTACTGAGCAGTTACTGCGTGCCAGACATGTCATTCACTCTCTGGCTGAAGTTCTTGATGCAAATAACAAAACATGAAGTAGCCGGGCCGAGATACAAGTCATACACTTGCCTTCTCACCTGTAAGGAGGAAATAACTTTTTTTTTTTTTTTTTTTTGAGACAGAGTCTTGCCTCAGCCTCCCGAGTACCTGGGACTACCGGCGCCCACCACCTCGCCCGGCTAGTTTTTTGTATTTTTTAGTAGAGACGGGGTTTCACCGTGTTAGCCAGGATGGTCTCGATCTGCTGAGCTCATGATCCGCCCGTCTCGGCCTCCCAAAGTGCTGGGATTACAGGCTTGAGCCACCGCGCCCGGCCTTTTTTTTTTAGACGGAGTTTCACTCTTGTTGCCCAGGCCGGAGTGCAGTGGTGTGATCTCGGCTCACTGCAACCTCTGCCTCCCATGTTCAAGCGATTCTCCTGCCTCAGACTCCTGAGTAGCTGGGATTACAGGCATGCACCACCACACCAAGCTAATTTTGTATTTTTAGTACAGATGGGGTTTCTCCATATTGGTCAAGCTGGTCTTGAACTCCCGACCTCAGGTGATCTGCCCGCCTTGGACTCCCAAAGTGCTGGGATTACAGGCAAAAACCACCGTGCCTGGCCTTTTTTTTTTTTTTTTTTTTTTTTTAAGAGAGAGAGAGAGTCTCACACTGTCACCCAGGCTGGAGTGCAGTGTTGCAATCGTAGCTCACTGCAGCCGCAAACTCCTGGGATCAGGTGATCCTCCCACCTCCACTATACAAGTAGCTGGGACCACAGGTGCCCACCACCACACCTGGGTAATTATTTAATTATTTGTAGGAAGGACAACGGCTCGCTATGTTGCCCAGGCTGGCGTCAAACTCCTGGACTCAAGTGATCCTCTGTCCTCGGCCTTCCAAAGTGCTGGGATGACAGGCGTGAGCCACTGCACCTGGCTGGGAATAACTCTCTTGCAAGAATCTGCATCAAAGTCCTTCTGCAAGGCTGTACTCCAGGAAAATGGGATGCTGGCTTTGGCAAGGCGTGTTTTCTGTTTGGGTAACTCATTAGGGAAATACCTACAGCCATTGTGGGAGAGGGGATGAAATTAGGACTGGAAATAGCCACTGTCTCCCTGCTCGTGGAATCCCAGGCAGCCTCCCTGATCAGGAAGGGTGAAGTCCGTGCCGGGAGGGTCTGACCAACACCTGAATTACCAGGAGAGTTGGAGCCATAGACTCGCCACCCTCTGTGGAAGGACGGGAAACCGGATTGAATGAGAGAGTTCTGGAAAACAAACAGGAAGAGGAGATCCAGGTGTGGGAAGAATGTTTTGGAGGGACGTTACCCCCAAACATCCAGGCTGGCAGGGCCTGCTCCCCTCGGACGGTGCAGAGCAAGGAGAAGGTCAGACAATGGCCCCCTCATCCTCCCGTACCCTGAGCCAGGAGAGTTAAATAACAGCGGCACCTCCATCACAGCCCAGGGTCTATTTGGTTCGCAGGGACTGGCACCAAGCGAAGACACTCAAGAAAGGGATTCTACTTCCTGATCAGCAGAGAAGGGACTAAAGAAATGCTCCTGGCCGGGCGCGGTGGCTCAAATCCCAGCACTTTGGGAGGCCGAGGTAGGTGGATCATTTGAGGTCAGGAGTTTGAGACCAGCCTGACCAACATGGCGAAATCCCATCTCTACTATACAAAAATTAGCCAGGTATGGTGGTGCATGCTTGTAATCCCAACTACTCGGGAGGCTGAGGCAGGAGAATCGCTTGAACGCGGGAAGCGGAGGTTGCAGGGAGCTGAGATCGCGCCGTTGCACTCTAGCCTGGCGACAGAGCAAGACTCTGTCTCAAAAATATAAAATAAAATAAATAAACAAATAAAGTCATCTTTCCCAGGGTGAGGAGGCACAGCTTGGGGGAGAGGGAGGGAGTTTGCACGGAGCCCATGGAGGGGGTAGCAAGACTGAAGGATGGGGGGCAACGGAGGAGACACATCCAGCGCCAAGCCCCAAGCGGGGACTCAGGAAATGTCCAGGGATTGATTGACATTTTACAAGACTCAAACACGTTGCACGTGGCACTCCCCAGATTATTGCCCTATAAATGAGTACACAGCACGTTCACTGATTCATGACCAGGAGGAATCCAGCCCCAGACAAGTAAACAAGACGACTGCAGTACCGCCCAATAAAGCTAATAGGTGCTTTGAGAGAAGCAAGTTCAGGGTTCGCTTTCCAAGCTCAGGGTTAGTGACTGGCTTGCTGGGCAAATTACTCACTCTGCCTGGAGGCAAGGAGATGTCCAGGAAGTCTTCCTGGAGGAGGGGACAACTCAGCTAATAACCATTAAGAGCATTTGGAGTGCAATTCTCTTGATGGCAAGACAGTGATTAATACCAGAGGTGGGTCCATTGTGTGGAGGAGAGAGTGGAGGGACAGTGAGAGAGAAGAAAATGTTGGGGACAAGCTCAGAATCTCTTGGAGCTAGAGGCTTCTTTCTTTCTTTCTTTTTTCATGATCTCAGCTCACTGCAATCTCCACCTCCCAGGTTCAAGCAATTCTCCTGGCTCAGCCTCCTGAGTAGCTGGGATTACACACCCATGCCACCATGCCGGGCCAATTTTTGTATTTTTAGTAGAGATGGGTTTTCACCATGTTGGCCAGGCTGGTCTAGAACTCCTGACCTCGTGATCCGTCCCCCTTGGCCTCCTGAAGGGCTGGGATTACAGGCGTAAGCCACCGTGCCCAGCTGGGATCTAGAGTTTTATCTTCAAAAATACATGCAACTTTTGCATCCTGCTCCATAATACAGCGTTGGTTTTTGTTTTCGGTTTTTGTTTTGTTTTGTTTTGTTTTGAGAAAGGGTCTCCCTCTGTCTCCCAGGGTGGATGGAGAACAGTGGCACTAGCATGGTTCACTGCAGCCTCAACCTCCCAGGCTCAGGCAATCCTCCCACCTCAGCCTCCCGTGTAGCTGTGTCCACAGGTGCACACCACCACCCATCACGCTGGGCTAATTTTTAATTTTTTTGTAGAGATGGGGTCTCACCATGTTGCCAAGGCTGATCTCGAACTCCTGGGCTCAAGTGATCCTCCTGCCTTGGCCTCTCAAAGTGCTGGGATTACAGACATGAGCCACCATGCCCAACCAGTGTTGGTTTTTATTTTAAAAAGTTTTCTTTCTTTTCTTTTTTTTTTTTCCTTTTGAGACATAGTCACTCTGTCACCCAGGCTGGACTGCAATGGCACACTGCAGCCTCCGCCTCCTGGGTTCAAGCAATTCTCCTGCCTCAGCCTCCCAAGTAGCTGGGATTACAGGCACATGTCACCACGCCTGGCTAATTTTTTGTAATTTTAGTAGAGACGGGGTTTCACCATGTTGGCCAGGCTGGTCTCGAACTCCTGACCTCAGGTGATCCACCCGCCTCGGCCTCCCAAAATGCTGGGATTACAGGCGTGAGCCATTGCGCCTGGCCTAAAAACAAGTTTTCTAATTACTTACCACATATAAATAGACAGAGAGGTCAATGGAGCAGGAAAGAAAGCCCCAAAATGTACCCCAAAACATACTAGAATTTAGCATATGAAAAGGAGGGCCTTACATCAGTGAGGTAAGCGTGGGCTTTTTAATAAATGGTGTTGGTAAAACCAGGAAACCATCTGGAAACAAATAAAAGTGAATCTGTTCGCCAGAACACAAAAACAAATTCCAAATGGGTCCAAGATTTAGATGTAAACGTTAAAATCATAAGAGAACCAGAAGAAATATGAATGAATCCCTTTATAACTTTGGACTGGGGATCATCTTCCAATGATGTAAAATCCAAAAACTGAGGAGGGGGGATAGTGAGCCTTTAAGTTGATGATGATGATGATGGTAATAATAATAATAATGGGGCCAGAGGTGGTGGCTCACGCCTGTAATCTCAGCACTTTGGGAGGCCAAGGCAGACGGATGACCTGAGGTCAGGAGTTCAAGACCAGCCTGGCCAACATGGCGAAACCCCGTCTCTACTAAAATTACAAAAAATTAGCCAGGCGTGGTGACATGTGCCTGTAATCCCAACTACTTGGGAAGCTGAGGCAGGAGAATTGCTTGAACCCAGGAGGCAGAGGTTGCAGTGAGCTGAGATCACACCACTGCACTCCAGCCTGGGCAACGAGAGCAAAACTCCATCTCAAAAAATTAATTAAATTAATTAATAACAATAATGAACAACTTCCATATGACAAAGAGCATCACACGCAAAGTAAGTCAAAAGACAAGCAGGGAGAAAATATTTGCGACTCATATTACAGCCAAGGGGCTGCTCTCCCTAGTAGGTAAAAAGTTCTTACAACAAAAGAAAAAAACAACAAAAAATCTAGTAGAAAAATGGACAAAGGATTTGAACAGAGCATTCTAAAGGAAAGAAATATAAGTGGACTTTAAACACATGAAAATGCTCAATCTTATTCACATTAAGAGAAAAGTGGGCCTCGGTGGTGGCTCATGCCTCTATTTCCAGCACTTTGGGAGGTTAAAATAGGAGGATCACTTAAGTCCAGGAGTTTGAGATCAGCCTGGGTAAAAATCTCATCTCTACAAATATTTTTTTTTAAAGTTAGCCAGCATGGTGGCACATGCCTGTAGTCCCAGCTACTCAGGAGGCAGGCAGGAGGATGGCTTGAGCCCAGAAGGTAGAGGCTGCAGTGAGCTGAGGTTGGGCCAGTGTACTCCAGCCTGGGCGACAGAGTAAGGCCTGTCTCAAAAAAAAAAAGAAAAGAGAGAGAGAAATGAATTATACACCACACCAGAATACCATTTCTTACCTATCAGATAGGCCCAAATCCAAAAGTATGCCAACATGGCCCAAGGATGAGGCTGTTGTGCAGGCAAACAGGCTGTCTGGCCTGTTGCTGGTGGGAACGCAAAACGATACTACCCCCAGTGGCTAGTGATTTAGTAATTCTTATCAAAGTTATGGATGCATTCACCCTATGGCCTGTGAGTCCCACTTCCGGGAATGTGTTCAACAGTTTCACCTTGAGCATGTGAGAAATGATGTACGTATAAGCTTAATCATCGCAGCTGCGTGTAACAGCAGCCAGCAGCAAGCTGGCAGCAATCCAATTGTTTCACACATATCTATGCAAAAAGACAGTGAAATAAATCATGGTACATCCACACAGTGAAGTACTATGAAGCTGTTGAAAAAGGAGGAGGAGAAAGAGGAAGAGGAGGTGGGAGAGGGGAAGGAGAAGAGGAGGAAGAGGAGAAAGCTCTCTATATACTGATGTGGAAAGATAGAATATTAGGTAAAAACACAAGGAGCAGAACACCATAGGTGGGTGGGGTGTCTCATGCCTGTAATCCCAGCACTTTGGGAGGCTGAGGCAGGAGTAGCACTTGAGCCCAGGAGTTCGAGACCAGCCTGGGCAACATAGCGAGACCTCGTCTGTGCAAAAAAATTTTTAAATTAGCTGGCATGGTGGCTCACACCTGTAGTCCCAACTACTCGGGAAGCTGATGTGGGAGGATTACTTGAGGCTGAAAGATCAAGGCTGCAGTGAGCTGTGATCATGGAACTGCACTCCAGCCTGGGTGACACAGCAAGGCTCTGTCTCAAAAAAATAAAAATAGGCCGGGCGCAGTGACTCACGGCTGTAATCCCAGCATTTAGGGAGGCCAAGGCAGGTGGATCACCTGAGGTCACGAGAGCAGCCTGGCCAACATGGTGAAACTCTATCTCTACTAAAAATACAAAAATTAGCTGAGCATGATGGGCACCTGTAATCCCATCTACTGGGGAGGTTGAAGCAGGAAAATCACTTGAACCTGGGAGGCGGAGGTTGCAGTGAGTCAAGATTGTGCCACTGCAGTCCAGCCTGAGTGACAGATTGAGACTCAGTCTCAAAAAAATAAAAATGAAATAAAGATAAAAATAAATCAAAAGAACAGCATCTATGTCACCAAATACAGATTGCTTTATGCATTTACATAAAAAAATACTAGAAGGATACACAAGAAACTAATTGTTCCTCTAGGGATCAGGGGGATGAGATCCCTGGAACGTGGATAGAAAAGGGACTTGTGATAAATGCCTTTTCATAGCAGTTTGGATTTCAAACCGTGTGAACACATTACATATCCACACTTTTTTAATGATATTAACATAAATAACTTGCCAAGAAAGTAAACATCAATATTTATCAGGTATAGGTCTGGTGGTTTGTTCATCCCTGAATACCAAGTCCTAGATCCATAGGAACTTGCCCCCCAGTTTGGAGGAGACAGCAATGGGGAGCCATTGAAGGTCTCTGAGCAGGGCAGGCACACGGTGAACCCCAGAAAGCCCATAGCCCTGCAGCCAGTGCTCAGGGCCAACAGACAGCTGCAGGGCCAGGGAACCTATGACTGCGGCCCTAGGGGCAACTTTGGATCAAAGTGGAACTTCCTTGGTGGCCCAAGCCCCCATGCACCCCGTATCCAATGTCCAAGCTTCCCTGGCGGCAGCTTAGCACTCAGCTCTTGGCCTTCTGCTTCCTACATAGGGAGGAGATTTTCTACTATGGAGAGAGGGTCGCCACCCGACAGGGCTCAAGGAAGCCCACGAGAGCCGGTTTCCAAGCCCTGGGGCTCGGGCTGGGTTGGCTGAGCCCAGGTCCCTCAGCTGATACCATGGCAAGTTGCTGAGAAGTCCTGCATGGCAGCTCTGATACCCGATGGGGACCTAGTGGGTGTCCCTCTTCTCCCTTTCAAAATGAAGACATCCTTCTGGCTGCAGCTCAGGGATAAGTGGAGACAGAGGGACTCTTAGGATCACTCTCCACACACCACCTCCTTCAGGAAGGCTTCCTGGGCCATCAAGATGATGGAACACCTCTTCAGCCTTGGTCTCCTGGACCAAAACCTGCCCTGCTGCCTTCTCCGAGTCCTCCATCCAGGGCTGCGACCCTTGGTCCTGACTTCACACCACCCTATGACCAGCCCCCAAGCTCTGGCATGCTAGTCCCTCATCTGCAGCTCCCAGCCCCTCACCTTTCCTGCCCCTCCGTGGGAGCTTGTCCATACAAACATTTTGTAAACTGTAAAGGGCTGTGCACTGACAAACACTTTGCAAACTGTAAAGTGCGGTGAACCGACAAGCACTTTGCAAACTGTAAAGAGCCGTGCACCCATAAGCACTTTGCAAACGCTGAAGGGCCATGTACCGGCAATGTCTCCTGAGGTGAGGAGGAGGGGGAGGGAGAGGAGAAAGCCTCTGACTGTGGTTCTCCACCACAGGCCTGGGTTTTACTGCCCGCATGAAATGCTGTGTTTGCTCGGCACCCCACCCGGTGGCTTGTACACACCTGTACGCGGAAGGCTGTAATTTGGCAGCATTAATCACAGGTAGGATCACACCCAAGTTCCTGGCACTCCACTCCGCAGGGCGGCTGGCCAGGCCGTCGCCTTTGTGTTCCAATTATGCCATCTTTTATTGCTCTTTTTCTTTTCTTTTTTTTTCCGAGATGGAGTCTCACTTTGTTGCCCTGGCTAGAGTGCAGTGGCACTATCTCAGCTCACCGCAACCGCAAGTGATTCTCCTGCCTCAGCCTCCCGAGTAGCTGGGATTACAGGTGCCCGCCAACATGCCCGGCTATTTTTTGTAATTTTGTAGAGATGGGGTTTCACCGTGTTTGCCAGGCTGATCTCAAACTCCTGACCTCAGGTGATCCGCCTGCCTCCCAAAGTGCTGGGATTACAGGCATGAACCACCACGCCTGGCCTTATTGCTCTTTTAATGATAACAGAAACACTGAAGGAGGCAGGGTCTGAGCGTGATTAATGACACGCAAAAAAGCCATGCAGTGCCACTGCACTTGGGGCCCAGAGGAAGTTGTGCCTGGACAGAGCACTCCCCGTAGGCGGGTGTGAAGAGGCTGTGCGGGGTAGTGGCTAGCACATGGGCTCTGGCATTCTACAAGCCTGAACTCAAATTGTGGTTCTGGTGCTAACCAGCTGTGTGACCCCAGGCAAGTGACTTGCCCTCTCTGAGCCTCCATTTCTTTATCTCTAGAACAGTATATCGAAGACAAAGGACTGAGATGACTGTGGGGAGAGGCTGCTACTTAGTAGACTTTTGTCAATGCCAAGTCCTCCCGGGCTCTCCCATAGCTAGTGCTGTCTGTTTCTCCCTCCAAATTCATGTCATTTCCTACAGGTGTTGCCTCACTGCTATGCACGCAGTAGGTGCACAGGGCGGCCGAAAGAGCATGGGCTTTGGAGTTGATTTTTCCCTTCCCTTCCCTTCCCTTCCCTTCCCTTCCCTTCCCTTCCCTCCCCTCCCCCCCCCCTCCCCTCCCCTTCCCCCTCTCCCCTCCCCTCCCCTCCCCTCCCCTCCCCTCCCCTCCCCTCCCTCCCCTCCCCTCCCTTTCCCTTCCCTCCCCCCCCCTCCCCTCTCTCCTCACCTCCCCTCCCCTCCCTCCCCCCCTCCCCTCCCCTCCCCTCCCCCCCCTCCCCCTCCCCTCCCCCCCCCCCCCTCCCCCTCCCCCTCCCCCTCCCCTCCCCTCCCTTCCCTTCCTTCCCTTGGAGTTGATTCTTCCCTTCCCTCCCCTTCCCTCCCTTCCCCTCCCCCCCCCCTCCCCTTCCCTCCCTCCCCCCCTCCCCTCCCCTCCCCTCCCCTTCCCTCCCCTCCCCTCCCCTCCCCTCCCCTCCCCTTCCCTTCCCTTTTCTTTTTTCTTTTCGAGATACAGTCTTGCTCTTCCCCCAGGCTGGAGTGCAATGGCGTGATCTCGACTCACTGCAACCTCCCCCTCCCAGGTTCAGGTGATTCTCCTACCTCAGCCTCCCGAGTGACTGGGATTACAGGTGCCCGCCACCACGCCCAGCTAATTTTTGTATTTGTAGTAAAGACTAGGTTTCACCATGTTGGTCAGGCTGGTCTCAAACTCCTGATCTCAGGTGATCCACCCACCTCAGTCTCCCAAAGTGCTGGGATTATAGGCGTGAGCCACCGCACCTGGCGATTTTTCATCTATTCAGTAAATATTAACTTCCTGCGGCCAGGGTGCTGGGGATCTGGTGTAGGAAGGTGTCCCTTGGGCCATGCCTTCCTGATGCTGTGCCCTGGGTCGTGGGAGGAATGAGGCAGGTGCAGGAGGAGAGCAACACGGGTGAAGGTCTGGAAGTGAGACAGAGAGGCTTTGGGAACAGTAGGCTGGCGTGTGCAAGGGACGGCAGGAGAAAGGAGGCCCGAGGCCAGATCCTAAAGGCCTTTGCACCTGGGCTATGGAGTCTGAGCTCCATCCAGAGCACATAAGGAGCCACCAGAAAGATTCAAAGGGGAAATGTGGGTTACAAGGCCAGGAGTGGAGGCAAAGGGTTGGTAAGAGGTTGCAGTTGTGGACCAGTTTCAAAAGATGAATGGGGGCCAGGTACAATGGCTCACGCCTGTAATCCCAGCACTTGGGGAGGTCAGGAGTTCGAGATCAGCCTGGCCAACATGGTGAAACTCCCGTTTCTACTAAAAATACAAAAAAATAGCCGGGCATGGTGGTGGGCGCCTGTAATCCCGGCTATTTAGGAGACTTTGGCAGGAGAATCATTTGAGCCCAGGAGGCCAAGGTTGCAGTAAGCTGAAATCGCACCGCTGCACTCCAGCCTGGGTGACAGAGGGAAACTCCATTAAAAAAGAAGAAGAAGAAAAGAAAAAAAGATGGATGGGAACCAAATCTGGGATTACTTTTTATTTTTTAGAGACAGGGTCTTGCTCTCTATCACCCAGGCTGAAGTGCAGTGGTACAATCACAGCTCCCTACAACCTCAACCTCCCGGGCTCAAATGATCCTTCTACCTCAGCCCCCTGAGTAGCGAGGACTACAGGCAGGCGCCACTGGCCACTGAGTTGGGCCGGGGTAACTTTGTGTCCCTTCTCGGCCATGTACCAGCTATGAGACCTTAGGCACATGATTGACGTAACTCCTGGCCACGTTTCCTTGTTCCTAAATTGCAATAGTGATGCATGGTTCCCCAGGTAGCAAGATTTAATAGAGATTAAAAGAGGGGCTAGCCAGGGATGGTGGCTCATGCCTGTAATCCCAGCACTTTGGGAGGCTGAGGTGGGTGGATCACCTGATGTCAGGAGTTTGAGACCAGCCTGGCCAACATGGTGAAACCCCATCTCTGCTAAAAATACAAAAAATTAGCCGGGTGTGGTGTTGCACGCCTGTAATCCCAGCTACTCGGGAGGCTGAGGCAGGAGAATCGCTTGAACCCAAGAGGCGGAAGTTGCAGTGAGCCGAGGTCATGCCATTGCACCTCAGCCTGGGCAACAAGAGCGAGACTCCATCTCAAAAAATAAAAAAATAATAAAAGAGGGGCTATACCATACTTAAGAAATAATTGCATAACTAAATAAATGGGGACAGGAGGACCGCTCTTCCATACAGTAGAATGCTGATTAATACGTGTACAAGAAAAGAGGGAAATAGGAAAGTTGCCAGTAGGCAGTGATAGTTGCAAATGATATCACCAATGGATGCTAAAATTGATGGGTGAGAGTTTAAGCAGAAACAGGATGTGCCTGGTCTCAAAGTATCACCCCAAAATAAGGATTAATTAGCAAGAGAAGGGAGACAGTAACTGTACAGGGAGAAACCACTGTAATCAGTGAGCAAGGCTCATACCGCAAGATGCACGCAGACTGCACCGAAATGGACGTGATGTTATCTTTGTGATATTCTCACCCAAAATGCATACGCTTGCTCTGAGCGAGAGAACGCATTGAACAAACTCAGAATTGAGGGAAATTGGACAAAATAGCTGATTGGGGTCAATCTTCAAAAGTGACTTCCGGCCGGCAGCGGTGGCTCACACCTGTAATCCCAGCACTTTGGGAGGCCAAGGCAGGCAGATCACCTGAGGTCAGGAGTTCGAGATCAGCCTGGCCAACATGGCGAAACCCCGTCTCTACTAAAAATACAAAAATCAGCCAGGCGTGGTGTCTTGCACCTGTAACTGGGAGGTGGAGGTTGCAGTGAGCCGAGATCGCACCACTGCACTCCAGCCTAGGTGACAGAGCAAGACTCCGTCTCAAAATAAAATAAAATAAAATAAAATAAGTGACTTCCAGGCTGGGCACAGTGGCAGTGGCTCGTGTTTATAATCCCAGCACTTTGGAAGGCTTAAACAG